>NC_044062.1:19036151-19236151 GCF_902167405.1 Gadus morhua | reverse complement strand
CCTGTGAAAGATGAAAGATGGTTTTAGAAAGCTTTTCACCTCGTCAAGAGAAGACATGCTTAACACTTAACTCCTGAGTACAATTAACTTAACTCTTGAGTGTACTTGCCCCTAGTAAAAAAAAAACGGTCTCATTGCAGTAAAGTGGAAAGTTATTGCAGTTTATTACACCTATCATGAAATTTACATGTAATTCAAACATGTAAGCTATTCTGAGAGAGAGAGGGGGAGAGAGAGAGAGAGAGAGAGAGAGAGAGAGAGAGAGAGAGAGAGAGAGAGAGAGAGGGAGAGAGAGAGAGAGAGAGAGAGAGAGAGAGAGAGAGAGAGAGAGAGAGAGAGAGAGAGAGAGAGAGAGAGAGAAATAGGGAGAGAGAGAGAGAGAAAGAGGGAGAGAGAGAGATAGAGAGAGAGAGAGAGAGAGAGAGAGAGAGAGAGAGAGAGAGAGAGAGAGAGAGAGAGAGAGAGAGAGAGAGGTAGAGAGAGAGAGAGAAGAAAGAAATCCAGGAAGAGAATCCCACTGTATCAGAGACAAATAAATAAATAAAAGACCTGTCCTGTCAAGGTTCCAATGCTCGCCAGAGGAACTTTATGGCAGAACCAAAGAGTGTGTCATTGGCCAATTAGCAACGGCGTGCCAATGAAATAAGAAGGAGTGTTTGAGAATTGTGAGCCCATCAAGGTGTAGGGAATAGAGAGGGAGAGGAGGGCATGTTCTTTCTTAGCCGTTTGACACGGTGTGTAAGCAGGGGCTGCTTTATGTGGATGATCCAGATAATCCCTCCCGCGGTTATGGCTGGACAACCCCCCCCCCCCCCCCCCCCATAGGATATTATTTATTTATTTCTGCACAAAATGGTACTTGTTCTCATCGTGGCAGCTTCCCTTCTGCGGTGCATGCTCCCTATGCTCCCTTTATCAGCATGATTAAAAAGAGAAAGGAGAAAAAAAGGTATAAAAGACTGCTTGTAAAATATAAAATACAACCCAGTCTCGGAAATACGTCACATCATTTCTATCTATTCATTCGTGATCTGGGACACGTAATTTCAATTATTCGTGCCAAAAGCGCAAATTTCAAACTCATTCTAAAAAGAAGAGATGAAGCAGCTACCTTTTCTTCGGTCGCGTTTTGCCTACAGAGCAGCGCACCTGCATTAAAAATACACGTAAATTGTCACAATTTCTCAGAATCAAAGGTGAAAGTAGAAACGGGTGGCCAAAAGCTGTCATATTGTTAGAAATGTGTGCTTTTTGGCAAGAGAAAATTGAAATTACGTGTCCCAGATCACGAATGAATAGATTAAATGACGTGACAGTGTCATGTATTTCCGTGAGACTGGGTTGAAAAATCCGTCTGACTGCTCGTTTTCAGTATAGTATTAAATCTTAATCTCAAATGCATGCCTGCAAAATCAATGCTCCTTTTTATTGTTTTTTGTCATGGTGTCCTATTATACTTTGATTTTCATATTTTCTTTCAAGCAATAAGTACCCTCTTGTACCATTACCCTTATCCTTAACCCTTCAGATTTGCAAGTGCTCCTTAGATGTGGGAGTTATTTCACAGTGGAAACCTCCTGTGCATTGCCTTTGCTGTTGGTGTCTCACTGAAGAAAAAATTGTGGCATTTCAAATAACTGAAATACATTTGTAGCGTTCAAGAGGAATACAGCATTGAGTTGATGCTACAGAAATTAATATATTTTCAAAGCAACATATGATTTTAGGTGACGTTATAAACAGCCTAAGGGAGATTAGATCGGAGAATTGTAGCATAAATTGGATGCTACAATTCTCAGATTAATCTCCCTTAACGTCACCTGACTTCCTATGTTCTTATGAAAATAAAGTAACTTTCACAGATAGAACAACATATTAATAATTGATAATGCAGCGAGGATAAAATATAAATGTGAACCAAGTCCTGGATTAATAAATCATGTTGGATGCAATACTAATTTTGGAACCGGCAAACTGAGAACAGCAATACGGAACTACGTCGATATTTTGCTATTTCGTTTCCTATTTCTGCACTGGTGGCGTGTTGGTTTGTAGCTTACTATAGTTTCTTACCTGCGTTGGCATTCGCAGAGGCCATGAGGAATGTCTGAGTAAATAGAGAAGGCCAAAAAGACTGGAGGAGATATTTGTGAATATATTTTAAGATGCAAAGGGGTTAGTCCATATGGTCACATCCTTACTGCATATCGAAATAGACTTGAATCAAGTCCATTAAAGATTAACGTTTACACATTGGTCACAACGTTGATATATCTTGGTAAACTGACGATATTTCCTCTGTTCATGTGATACAAAACACACAACAAATACACAACAATGAACAGGGTGATACATTCCAAAGCTTATTTAATCGCTACGCACAGCAGTCAAGTCCAATCGACTCAAGAGGATTATGATGATGATGGTGGCGGTTTAAAATGTCCTTTGATAGATTCCTCTCTTGAGAGAAAAATCCTTGAAGTTCAACATCAACAACAACAACAACAACAACAGAAGAAGACTTCCTGAGATGCCGGTGAGACCCCTCCCCAGGAATGTTGTTTTGAGGATGGCAGTCTGCTGGTCTGGAGTGGAGGGACAGATCCATCTGCCGCTGTACTCGGTTCATGCTTGCTGTCTACTTTGCTGCTTTTAGTTCACTTGAAGGTTTTAACACCCTGACCCAGTCCTGCAACAGCAGGGCCTACTGGTGGCGGCTTAACTTGACACGCTTCACTCCTTGAACCCCTCCTGAATCAATACAGTCTCATGGGTGGATTGTAGAGACTCTGGGTCTGTTCTGTTCGTGACAGGCATAGCTCTTTCACTACCAAAGCAACCACAGGTGGGAAGTAGGTGTTGGAATGTTTTTTGCATTTATTTGAAATGCCACTTCTCCTTGATAAAGTGTGACACAAACAGGGAAGGCGACACACAGAAGGTATCCACAGGGAAATTATTCTCACATCTAATGAGCCCTTGCACATCTGCGAGGTTCAGGATGTGGGTGGCTGCGTGCGCCTAAATGAAATAACACGCACGTGTGAAGCCATGGGGTATACCATAGACCTTGCAGAATTCCCAAAGGGGCATTTCAATGCAGGTATGATACCCTTGAGTTGGCAGATGAGGCAGCCTCTATAGAGTGTACAGCAGATGTGGCTGCCAATCACATTTAGGCGAGGAATCATGGAGTCGTCCCCCCCACTGACGAGTGTGTTTGTCGAGCTAATGATGGACAATTGGTCTTCCACATTGCATTGTGGGATGAGGCCCCATTAAGGTGTTAGACATTGTGACGAGTGTAGCGGTTGACAAGGTGCATCTATAACGTTTAATCGTTTGAATAATCAGCCCAACTTGCAGACCGTTACGACATTAGAGGGCTAATGGTAGACGTTTTGAAGGGTATACAACATCTGTGTCTCTGTATTCCATCACAGGGTGATGCAACCATGAATGCATGCCAACTACGAATGCTTTGCCTGGTATTGGGCGTCCCAGTTGGAATTGATCACCCCCAATACTGTCATTGAGGACCATCCTCTGCTCATGGAGCTGATGGGGACCTCCCCCACCTGTTAGTGTAACAGGTTAGCACAGAAGTAACGGCACGCCTTTCATTTGTTTATTTCTGTTGTTACTTTTGGAACATTTGACCGGTAGGGTGAACAATGGAAACAGTGAAGGCGTCCTGCCAGCTGCTAACAGATGGCAGGGCGGGTCCGCTGGGTGGTTCAGAGCAGTGATTGGCGGAGCACAGTGCAGTACACGATGACTCAGCAGCGCCAAACAGCTGCGTCTTGCTCCCACAAGAGGATAAGAGAATGGATGAGGGCCGAACAGGAAGTAGGCCACTTAGTACTAAGTACGAGCTATATCTGCATTCAACAATATACAGTGGCTCTCGTGGCTTGTACACATCTTCCCACACGCGACGGAACTACTGACTAGAGTAAAAACATTAAGGCTGTGGGGGGAATATGAATACAAAATGGTGTTCGTGCCACTGTATGGGAACATTGAACATTTGTTTGTGAATACATTGTTTATATATATATATTTATATATATACGTGATTCCATATAAATCATAAACCCCCCCAATGCATTCTAATTAGTTTTGCAGACGATTTAATGATATTTAATGTGATTGGAGTTTTATAAAATGATTGGAATAACCTTCTACCACACCCGTTGATAATAATTGTATGTTTTAATCTAAATGTTATAATAATTATAATGTTGAAAAACCCTGGAAAATGACAATTGCAGGGAACAATTTACTTTCTAGTCTGGTGAAAATATATTTTCACCAGAACATAAATTAATTAACAGGCACATAGCAGTGTTCTACTTCACTTGGCTGGTCCAATGTATGGATGCACAAATCTGCATTCTCCCTTTATCGCTTTCCTTTACTGCTACGGAAACACACAGGCTGTGGTACTAATGTGGACTAACATAAGATTGCTACAAGATTAATTCAACAGAACATAGAGGCAGGGAACTTAACAGTCTTGGAGTGGTTTCACCACTCCAAGACTGAAGGGGCTCACATCATTTTCATAAAAACACACCATAACGTAAAACTAGCTACTGTGGAGGACATAATGTGTACCACAACATTGAATAAAATGAAAACAATGAATACAATACAAATGCAAATTGAATAGATGTGGCAAGTGGCAAATTCCACATGTTACCATAAACACAGAGAAGTGTAAATTGCAAATGGAAGACCAAAACTGGTGAAAGCAAAAGATTGCACATAATGAAACCGGCAATACACTTCATAATGGAACTTGTTGGACAGAAGACTCCTTGCGTGGGGCGTTAAGTCTATCAGATACATATCCGAGAACCAAGCACAAAAATCAATATCAGATTCTGACCTCTGAACCATTCAGATCTTGCTGAACATCTTAACTACAGTTAAAGCCATTTTTCCCATTTCCTGTGATCTCCCGACACACACACACACACAGACACACACACACACACACACACACACACACACACACACACACACACACACACACACACACACACACACACACACACATACACAGACACATACACACGCACAAAAACACAAACACACACACACACACACAAACACACACTAACACAAACACACCCTGTGCACAACCACAATGTAACAGGAAAATGACAATGAAAAGACGTCATCAGCATAAAATGTAGTAGAAAAACCGTGTCTGGAGGAATATTCTGCGTTCGGGGGATTTTAATCAGAGCATAAAATCTTGCAGGCATGAAGCGACAGTCTGTGTGTGTGTGTCTGTGTGTGTGTGTGTGTGTGTCGGGGGCTTGTACGTACGCACGTGTTTTTTTATCGACTCCCCCCTTTCACTGACACCCACAAATTGATGTTATCAGCATGGTAATAGGCCTGCCCCCGCTCCCTCCCCTCGTGTATTATTGGGAATGACAGCTTACTTAGGGACTGCGTCAACTAAATCATATCACCACCAGAGTCCTCTGTCTGCCTACGCTCCTCCCAGGGGGGCCAGGAGCCAGATGGTGCAGGCCGGCCTCACCCCTCCCCTGCTCCACGCCTGTCTACCTTGGCACTGGCCTGGAGGAAAAAACAGAGTCCTCTCTCTCCTGGTGATATGGCGTCTTAAAGCCAAAGGTCAATGTCTGGCGGTAACAGACACCGGGCGGCTCGACAGGTATCATATCAGAAAGTGTCCAAGTGCTGCAACGCATCGACAACCTTTGCAAGGGCACTCTGGGGCGGCCGTGTCTTGAAAGGCGCTCTGCAGATATGAGTTCAGTAGGGCGCTGGAAACAGCGAGGAGATAACTGTTTGTGAACATAAGCTGTCCGGACAGTGCGATGATGTCGGGCTACGTGACATAATTGTTACGATAGCAGTGACAAGCATGGAATAGGCCAATACCATGCGCTGAAACTAGCCCTTCAGGCGCTATAAGGGTAGGGCACTGCCTTGTTTTGCTGATTTATATCATACTAAAAGTCTGTATTCGCTTATGCATGAAATATGCATATAATGTAGGCACCCAAAACAACCAGTCTCTGAGCGAGAGGCACTTGATCAACAGGAGTCCATGGGCCAGCTGTTGCCGATTTTGCAAGTTAAACTAAATGTTGAATCCATCCCTTACTTTCCTTGCATAAAACTGAGTTTTATGGTCATCCTGTCGAAATGCAATAATTTATTTTTTCGGTTCTGTACGATCAATTGCGATGATATTTGCATATTGGAGCGGGCCGAATGGTGGGTGCGTAATGTGTTATAGAATGCTCACAGGAACTCTTATCCTTTCTTAGTCCTCACCTAAAGAAATGACAACCCTTATAAAAATGATACAAAATTGCACATGAACCAATGACTTGGAAACGCACTCAGAGTTGATCAATTTAACTAATTTCCTTCTTTTATGCTGCATGCATCGCCCAATCTCGAACCCCCAGTTCCCCTCTCTCTCTCTCTCCCTCTTTCTCTCTCACTCCTTCCCTCACTCTTTCTCTCTCTCTCTCTCTCTCTCTCTCTCTCTCTCTCTCTCTCTCTCTCTCTCTCTCTCTCTCTCTCTCTCTCTCTCTCTCCCTCTCTCTCTCTCCCCCTCTCTCTCTCTCTCTCTCTCTCTCTCTCTCTCTCTCTCTCTCTCTCTCTCTCTCTCTCTCTCTCTCTCTCTCTCTCGCTCTCTCGCCTCCTGCATTACTTTTTGCTCTGCACATTAACCGGGGCACCTTCTTGTTAATGCGGCCTCCCAGGAAGGCCCTTCTACATGGTGGGCTGATGCTTTGTGAGGCTGCATTATACACGCAGTGTCACCTTGGTAAAGTCCCTCTTTTCCTCTGTCGCCCTTACTCCAAACTTTAAAAACACTTCTGCATGTTGGGCCATTTTTACTCAGTGGGCGTGTGTGTGTGTGTGTGTGTGTGTGTGTGTGTGTGTGTGTGTGTGTGTGTGTGTGTGTGTGTGTGTGTGTGTGTGTGTGTGTGTGTGTGTGTGTGTGTGTCTGAGCATGTGTCGGGGGTGCACAAGGGGAGAGGAGGAACTATGACGCCTTAATGGAGTGGATAATGGGGCTGTGTCTTGTGACAGCCATTACTGCCAGGGTTTAATGTGCACTCTCAAGGTAGCATGTTGACATTTGGAGTTTGGCAGATTGGAAGACTTGGCTCGTCACGCACGGCTCTCCGGCACGGCCAGCCTCCCGGGGATAACAAGCTCATTTGTTTTTCAACAAGACGCCCTGGAAACGCTGAAAATGGCACGGGGACAGAGGAGAGGAATCAACATCTTCTATCGGGGAAGGGTGTCATGGTTATTGAAGGCACAAAGAGGCATTATTAGAGCGAATGAACAGGAGACTCAAACCAAAATACTCGGCGCAAAAATTGCTTTTTTTCACCGAATCCAGGATTTATTTGTTTTCCGACTTTTAATAGACAAATGGCTTATTAAAATTGAAACTTGGTTTGGAATTTGAAATAGTGCTGATATGAGGAAATTAGTAACATATTATCTAACTCAGTGAGGTGCAATTAGGAAGACTCCTCTATTATTAAGTTAGCGGATTCAGAAATAAGCAGCACTGCTTTCAATAGCTAAAATAGCTCCCCTAGCACACTAAACCATATTTCAGCTGGAAAACCGTCCCATTGTAGTGGTTCGGTAGCGGTTCTGTCTCTCGGTCTCTCTGTCGCTCTGTCTTGTTTTGGGGTTCCTTTTTCACTAACTTTATCAAACCGGTACTTATTGTCAACCTAATAAGTGTTTCTCCTTACATGTCCACTAGAGGGTCTCTGTAGTGGGGAGGAAACATTGTGTAACCTTGCCCTACTTGCATTTGAATCACCTCATTGGTTTCAGTTTGCTGCTCTGTGGTTACGCATGCCAAGTCTCCACTTTTCCCTGCCTTTCAAATCCTTTCCTTCGGCCAGAGTGTTGTCAAACCTCTTTTCAGAATATGTATTTTATTGTTCTCCTGCTTCAAACTTCTCACCACCTCTTACTCTTATGGGGGTTGTTGTACTGCTAGGGGGAGGAGCGAAGTGTCTCAGATATTAGCGCCAAACTAGACAGTTATCTTTTGCCATATTGATTTTTGCTATACTGTTATTGCTGTGGCTGTTTTGAAACTAAGATGTAAGTTTTAATAAGCATTCATTGGTGCAATCGTATTACCATTTTCAAATAAACCAGTGCTGCAGGATGCCCAAATCATTCTCTCTCTCTCTCTCTCTCTCTCTCTCTCTCTCTCTCTCTCTCTCTCTCTCTCTCTCTCTCTCTCTCTCTCTCTCTCTCTCTCTCTCTCTCGCTCTCTCTCTCTCTCTCTCTCTCTCTCTCTCTCTCTCTTTAATTTCCTCGCGACAAATGCACATCCATGCAGTTTGCTTCCTTCCTAGTCACTAATAGGCAGCATGTGTATAAAGTTGCCATTGATGGTGGTCCTTTGTGAGGAGGTAACCCATGAATGCAAGGATAGATATATACAATGTAGGGGATGTATTTCGAAAACAAGTATCCTTCAGCCTTGTATATGAGCAAGGCTAAACAGCCCAAGGCTTTACAAGTACAAAGATAGACACATGATTGGAGGATCAGTAAAATAAACAACTGCAAGGTTGGAGAGGCAAGGGGAAACATTCACATTTGGGGCGCAGATGATAAAGTGGGACTCAGCATCATGTGTCATGAGCATCTTGGACAACAGAACAAAGCACGGAAGCTTTCTCGGGAACATTAAGAGACATCCATTCAGATGTTTACATTTGATGAAGTACGTGACTAGCATTTTGATGTGGAGCTTAGTTGAATACATAAAACCCTTATTTTTACGTTGCAAGACATTGAACCTCCAAACATAAACACAGCAATAATTTAGTACGTCATCATTTGGCAACTTTGGGTTTGCATTGTTATTATGTATACGTGAATGAAACATGCAATTCAAATGCAGTTAGAAGAAACAGTATACATAGGTGAAACGATACCGACCTCATCTACGAAGACATGCCCAGGTTTCTGTCGTTTAGAAGGTGCGGAACAGGTGGCCATTATATTCTTGTGTGCCAAAATCTCAGTAGAACTGGCAAGTGTTTAAACACTAGCTTACATGCTGCTAATATTAGCGGGCAGTAAATCATTTTGTTATAGTTGCAGTTTAGTTATGACATATCATAGACCAATATCATAAAGACAACTCAGGAATTGGCCTTGGCCTTTGGTAGTATCAAAATAAACCAAGAATAGTTCTAACTGAATGCTGTTTGGATTGATGGGTCTTTGTGAGTGGCACTAGCGGAGCGAGATTATAAAATGTCATCTTCTTTTTAATTATTGAAAATGTTCCTCCACAAACCTGGATTCGAGCTGCATTAGGATGTTGGTCTGTTTTAAGTTATAAATCAAATCGTTCAAATAATAATTAAAAGTAAATTGTGGCTTGGGATTTGGGCATTTGTATAAGAGAATGGACAGAATTATGGCAATACAGGGCAAAAAATCTGAATTCAATGTTATTTTTGTGTTTGCATGAATGCATAATCTGGTTGTTTTACTCAAGTTGTTATTATTTTATAATTAATATCATTATTAGACACATGACCAATCTAATATATTAATGTGTTTGCTTTTTTTTGTAAACCAGTTCTATGTTTAATTCGTCAGCAGATGCTCCTTATTAAGTTTAATTTGGAACCTAATAAGAGTGGTTACGGTGATCCTCCGACCTGCTAGATTGTGCAGTGCAAGTGTTGCATGTCACAAGCAAGCATTTTTCATCAAATGCAATTATTGGTTAATTAGCTTGCTAGGCTTGACAAAGTCTATCTTTCTATCATTAAAAATTATCTTCGCACATACTACAGTCAGGAGAATGTTTGATGAGGCAATTTAAAAAAAAAAGAATGTAAGAATTCAAAAAAGAAAGTATTGATTCATGTCACCGGTGGAAACATGAATCTGTATTAAGTGGTTCATATATGTAGTCGAATAGCAACGTCAATTTCAAAATTTGTGCCTTCTTGACCGAGAAAAGGCAGACAGTGATTTTTTTGGCGCTTGTGCATTGAAGACAACAACTCCCATAATGTCATCAGCATTCACTCCCTGAGGGACGTAACATAAAAGCCGATCAGCGTTCACTCCCTGCAGTCCAGCGTGAACAGCAGCATGGAGGAGAAGTGATTGTTGCCGTTTGCGGACTCCCGGAGCTCTATATCTAAATAATATAATATACTATATTATATAGGTATCTATATAATAAAAGATATAGTATAATATAATATATAATATCACGGCCAAAAGCTGTGTGTGCGTCCGCATGATATTATGAATAAAAGACTGTGTCAGGTTCTCGGACGTCTCTGGTACTTCCACAACAAATAAAGACTACTAGTGGGGTATAGCACTGGTTCGGGTACCCGACAGGTGACCCGCACAATTCGGCTGAAACGGGGCAAAAATAATGTACTGTGTCGGACACGGCTGCTGGTCGGGTCGGATGCCCGAACAGAGCGGGTCGGTCGCAGGTTTTGCGATTGCGAGCCAGACTGCACCGATGCAATATGTAATTCAGGAGCCAACTAAAACCATACACAGTGGATGATGTGCTTTCTTTGTACAGCAATCTAAAGCACCACGCCAAACACCAGATAGTGCAATTCCCCAGCGTTCCATCTAATGTGTCTAATTGCCCTTCAAGTGCGGGTCGGGCGTCGGTATCGATTTAGAGCATGTCTGGTCTGGTGCGGAATGGTACGGGCGGGTGCGGGTTCGTAAAATAAGACCTGTGTATTGCTTCTCGGCCATGGTGGAGAAGGAATTTGGGGAAAAAATGTTGGCTTTGACTCTCTGAAAGGCCAAATTGAACCGCAACTTCAGATTGATGTGGAAGGACCAGAGACGTCGGAGAACCCGACTTAGTCGTTTATCCATAATATCATCCAGAGGCGCACACAGCTTTTGGCTGTGATATTATACATTATATTATCATAGATATCTGTATATTATATTATATAACTTAGATATATATAATAAAGCTGGTCTACCGGTCACACGGTAACATGAAAATCCGTACCGTAGCGCAAATTGACACCGGTGTACTCTCTATACTGTTTATAACATACACCCCTTAGTCCCACCCACTGGCAATGATCTGTAATAGGTCTGTAGCGACAGTTGGTCCTACCAGCTTTAAATGACGCAAAAATCGTCATTTTGCTTAATTTAAAGCAGGAAGCGTTAAAGGTAGGAACGGATCTCTCCTGTCTCAGGGGGAAATGATGGAATGATGCAAGACCATTCAAAAGTATGGTCTCTAACGATACAAAGCGTAATGCAAATGGATGAAGTGTCCCTTTAAATGAAAACTGCCAAGACCCGCATATAAGAAGTGTACTCTCGCAACATAGCATGCAATATACCTCTATCCGTGATAGTAGTTAACACATAAATATCTATCATCACCTAAAACTCACAATTCACAATTCCAGCATCACAATCCAAGCCAATCAATCCAAAGCCCAATCCGCGCCTTGTTCAACAGCACAGCTGCTTGGTAACTGCCAGACCATCAAACTCTCAGGGAGCGGGAACATGTTTAATTATGTATGGGAAGAAACATCATGCTCATTAGACAATATTATGCCAGAGAGGCCCTGAAACCTATTGGATGGAGAGAGAGAGAGAGAGAGAGAGAGAGAGAGAGAGAGAGAGAGAGAGAGAGAGAGAGAGAGAGAGAGAGAGAGAGAGAGAGAGAGAGAGAGAGAGAGAGAGAGAGAGAGAGAGAGAGAGAGAGAGAGAGAGAGAGAGAGAGAGAGAGAGAGAGAGAGAGAGAGAGAGAGAGAGAGAGAGGGAGAGAGAGAGAGAGAGAAGAATGAGAAAGGCAAGACGATGATTAAGGCAAAGCAGAGTCTACACAAGAGAATATATTAACATTCTACAATCGTTTTTGATTCTTTGTAACTACATTCAAAAACGAATCTGCTCCGACGCAAGGCACAACACTCACAATCGTCCCGCCTCTAATGCACACTTGATATGGGCAAGCACGTACAGCTTTCAGGTTTTCACTATTGCGGATCGACGTAGCGTACATGGCATACCAGTGTACGCTGTTTTGGGTAATGTTGCAAATCGTATTTGATAATATAATTGCATTGGCTGGGAATTGTCGAATCAAGTTTTTGGGGGGTTCAAAGTGATTTACACAATGTTTATTGCTTCAGCAGAGCACCTGTTTTTAAGATATTTTGGATTAAAAAAATGATTTCACTTTGCTAACCAAAGACATCAAACGAAGAGCAGGGCGATTTTATATTTTCTCACATTCGGGTCGCTTTTAGAGCTGGGTGAGATTTACACTGCAAGCCATTTACCATTGTGTTCCTCATTCCCGGACATTGTCAACACACTACCCTCTGGGATACTAATATAAAACCCAAGCATCCAGGGACACAGACAGACAGAGCTATAACAATAGCAAACAGAAAAACGAGTTCCATCAAAAGCCAGCCGCACAATGGGATCTTGGCGGTCGAATTGATTTCGTCCCTTGTATCAAAAAAAGAGAAATTTCAAAGTCCTTCGCCACAGAATCTCTCATCACAAACACTGGCAGTGACATATTGATCTCAGTCTGACAGGCTTCAAACCTTGTAGGATGTTTCAAAGTGGTATGGCGAAGCATTAGATATCAGCATAGTGCGCTGAACGCCAAGAAACACATTAACCCGTGATCGGAGTTGCGTCAAAGCTGACAGACGTCTGGTTCTCCCTTGTGCAGATGGAGAGCCCTGTCATGGGCCAACTTAAAGAATGCACAAAGGAATGGTGGCGATGGGAATGAAAGCTCATGATGGCTTTAAATGTAATGGTAGGAATTACTAACGCACCGCCAGATTGGGACACTTTAATACAATCGTCCCCATGCTCAACTTAACTGAGCAACAGTAACACAGACGCTAGCCTTAACATTATGGCATGGGTCTACTTAGTGAACAATTTAGCGCTGGGAGGAGGGGTTAGCAGCGATGTTATTAGGCTCTAAATTCAAAGACAAGCGGCTTCAAAGCACATTCAAGAGCCACTGACTGGAGGTCTGTGGTATAAACGATGCTATGTTGTGACAAAAAAATACCCTGCGTATTAAGAGGGATAGCTAGAAAGTTGATACGCAGGCAGGCACATCTGATCTGTCCGACTCACATATATGTTGTAGCATACTGAGGGTAGACATATCTAGATTATAACCCTAGACATTAATTGTGATTGGCTGATGAAAGGCTCCAGCAGCAGTGAGAGTGTGAGCAGAATGGCGACTGTTAGTTATTCAACACAATTTATTACTGTTTCATTTCTCATGCCAATTGCCACACTTTTCAAAGTCTGCTCGGACATGATTTAAGACTTTGCATTGCATGAAATAATACATCATAAATATATGATAATACTGCATGTTGCTTAAGCAGCATTCCCTCTCACAACATTACCAATGCTGGACCAAGTGGCAACCATTTTGCAAACCAAATGGCTGACACAACTGCCAAGAAATATTAAATATTGAACTATTCAATTGACCAATGTGGTGTGCAGCCATGAGGCTTCTAGGTGGGTCGGTGAGGCCGGACTCACTCAGAATGACAAAAATGGCTCACTATCACTCCGCTTCCAGCCGACTGATAGACACATTGATTAGTTTATTGATGATTGTTTATGGATGAGTTTTTGAGGCGTCAAAATGTACTGTGAAAGTCTTTGCCCAGCAATTGAGATGCCATCACTTAAAACATTGACCTTAAGTTGTCTCTGTATACTGATGAACTATGATGGGAGTCATAAACAACCAGTTTGTGTACAAAATTATATCTGTTATAATCTAGCCAAATGTAAAATGTGAGTCTTCTTTCCCAGAGCTACTTACCAAGTGCTCTGCATTGGTATATATATATAGGGAACCAAAACATACATTCTTTTTCAAAACAAGCCATGTGAAAATGTATTATTCAGGTGTTATTCATATTTTATTCATAAAAAAAAGAATACCAGACAATGACTAATGATTAAATCATTAACATCGCTATGCCTGGCTCTTCTCTACGATTATTTCTTAGTGTTAAACTCCGGGGAACTCTCCAGAGCAGAGGTACGCTATGGATTTAGCTGATGGAAAATGAACAAATGAATCAGTCTTATTGGGACTGTGAAATCATTGAGACAGCCCCACATGAGATCCTCTTTACATCTGCCTCCTGGCCTGCTCCTAACTTCAAACAATGGTAGGTCAGCCGTTGGTGACTCTATCTTGTGTTGCCAAATCAAATGAAAATAAGAGAAAGTAGTCGCATCTTCGGCTCTGCATGATGAATTAGCGATAAACCTACATTTCGCTCGTCCTTTTAACTGAAGAACAGCACCGCGGTGATGCAAGAACTCTGTGTAGGAGGCCAATGCTGGCTTACGCTTACTCCTTTTAGATTGGCCCTTAATCTGATTGACAGCTGCTGTTTGAATTTTTTTTTAATTAGGATGGGGCATTACATTTATAATTCCGGAGCCCTCACCCACCGTCCCACTCCCATTTGGATTCCAATTTGAAGGCAATGCCGTGAAAATGCATGATCTGATTGTGCCAGTAATTATAGCAGCCGTTAATGAAATGCTAAGTGCTGATTGAGCGCATCAGAACGCACTCACCCTCTGCTGATCCGGCACCCATCCATCAAATCCTTCCGCTCCGAGAGCCAATCCACAGCCAGAACAGGCGTTTCCTCCTGGAACGTGGGCCTGTTAAGGCTCCTCCCCAACCGCTGGTTGGTGTGGAACATCAGAACTTGACCTTCTCACGAACCGGCTCCCTCTCTTTAGCATCTTTAAATCTTTACTATTGCCATTAGTGTGGACCCATCGGATAACATATACCCTGTGACTGTCTGCTCTGTCTTATCATCCCTCCATTCACCAATCCACCCAACCAATAATCTACCCATCCATCCATACAGCAATCCACCACTCATCTATCTAAGCATCCTTTCATTCATCAATACATCAATCAATCCATCCATCCATCCATCCATCCATCCATCCATCCATCCATCCATCCATCCATCCATCCATCCATCCATCCATCCATCCATCCATCCATCCATCAATTCATTCATTCTTTATTCCATCGATCCTACCCTCCACCATTCATCCAACCATCCATCCATCCATCATTCCAGCCTCATGTATATATCAGAGGACCGTGAGTAGGTCTAATGCCGCGTTTCCACTTCAGGGTGCGGAACGGATCGGTTCGCAAAGGTGCGGTACAGGTTGCGTTTCCACCGCCAAAAGTGGGCGTGACCCGGACTTAGCCGTACCCGTTTTGCCCTAGTTTTCAGTACTCCTCCGTTGGGGTGCTGAAAACGAGACGAGACGCCTGAAAGGGTCCTGGGAAATTCTAGCTATACACCCCCTCTGTTGATTGGTCGACAGAATCATCACTTCCGGGTGACGCGAGGATAAAAACAAACAAACAGTAGCCTCGAGGTATTATTCTTTACAATTAACATGTCGCGTAAAACGCTTGCTTGGGCGAACAAGGAGGTGGAGACGTTCGTCTGCATTCTTGGGGAGGAAGACGTTGTTAACGATGTTTACGTAGCTGCCGCGGCGATCGACATCCAGCCTACCTTAAAGGGTACTGTCGGCGGTGGAAACGCAACCTCGGAACTGAGCTGGGCTATACCGCCCCCTCCCTACCGCACCTTTGGGAACCGAACCGTTCCGCACCCTGCAGTGGAAACGCGGCATATGTGATGGCCCGGGTATTGTTCGGAGGCAACATTAGGAGGCATCATTCTGTTACATCATCCTTCCTAGTGAAGATGCAAACCACCTATCTCCTTCTTGTCGGTGGGCAATAGGCTATATAATGGCTATCAAGCGTCTATGATGATGCCCAAATGGACACAGGCGCACTTGAGCTCCAATCTGTTCGATTTTTGTCTGAGGCGTATGTGTGTACGTGTGTGCGTGCGTGTCTATTTGTGTTTTAGTATCAATGTGTGTGTGTGCTTCTGCGTGTGTTTTTGTATCTGTGTATCTGTGAGTGTGTGTTTGATGTGTGTATGTTTATTTGTGTGTGTCCGTGTGTTTTGTTTCTGTGTTTCTGTTTATGTGTGTGTGTTTGTCTAGCTGTGTGTGTGTGCATGTATGTATGTGTGAACGTGTGTGTGCATGCGTGTGTTTGTGTAGCCCTGTGTGTGTGCGTGTGCATGCGTGCATGGGTGTGCATTTCCGTGTGCACATTGGTGCACTGCCCATAATTCAACAGATATGGGGCGGAGTTGATTTTAAATATCTTTGCATGTGGTTACGTGAACGTGAAGGAACATTGCAGTTCCTTCAGCAAGTCGTACATTCTACCAACCACTAGTCCGGGGATTATAACCGGCTGGAGCCGTTGCAGCAAGAGCCTCTCCTGCGTTGTCCACTGGGAAATAACTGACGAGTCTCACGATGCTTCTCCTAGCAACAATGGAACTCGCCCTCCCCGGCTGCCTCTTTTCCCGCTGTTGCAACGTATGGAGAACATAAACGCTGTCAGGGTTAGGGGTTTGAGTCCCGCTGGTGCCACCCAGGTAATGAGAAACGCTTTTGGGAAGGGCGCGGCGCCTATCAAGTGGTAGACATTGGAATATGTTTGCTTTACTCTCTTGTCTTTGTGCTTGTGAGACAGAAACAGAGACAATGTGCATTTACCGATAGACACGCTCACAGCTTTGGTCCCTCTCTCCTGGGAAAAAAAGCTACGTCTCCCTTGTTCTCTCTGTTTCCTCCATCCTCCGTTTTCCAGCCCCCACCTTATTTTCTCTATGACGCATTCATTATTTTTCCCACTCTTTTTTTTCTCACTCTCTCTCTCTTTCCCTCATTCTCTCTCTTCCTCTCTCTCTATATTCTCTCTCTCTCTTTACTCTCTCTTTCCCTCTGTCACTCTCTTTCTCTATACTCTCTCACTCTACTCTCTCTTTCCCTCTGTCATTCTCTCACCCTCTATACTCTCTCCCTCTGTCTTTCTGTCATTCTCTCTCCATCTCTATCTCTGCCAATCTGTCTCTCCCTCTCTCCCTCTCTGTAACTCTGTCATTCAGTCTCTCTCTCTCTCTCTCTCTCTCTCTCTCTCTCTCTCTCTCTCTCTCTCTCTCTCTCTCTCTCTCTCTCTCTCTCTCTCTCTCTCTCTCTCTCTCTCTCACGTGGCTGCTCTCATCTCTGTCCTCCTGTTGTTTGGCTGCCCCCAACCTCTCTCCCCCTGGTCCTGAGTTACGGGGTCTTAATGTAGTTCTGCACTAGGACTCAGCAGATGGATATGTCATTTGTCACATTAATAGCGCTCTCTTGCTCTCTCCACACGCCCACACACACACCGATACGGAGGCTCAGACACTAACACACAGGCACACATAAAGGTCCCTGCTCACAGATAGACACACACACAGGATCATACACACACAGACACCTAAACACAGACAGACTTGCACACACCAACACACAATCAGACACACAGACAACTAAGACACACACACACACAGGCACGTACACTACACACACATACATACATAGACATACAAAAACACACTGAAAAATGACCCCTCCCCCCCACAATTTCTCTCCCTCTCTTACATGTACTCCTTCTTCCAACCCGGTCTCACGAAAATACGTGACACTGTGATGTTATTTAATCTATTGAAACGTGATCAGGGACACGTATTTTCAAAATGTTCGTGTCAAAAAGCACACATTTCAAACTCATGTATTTCAATTGGAAGTATTTGTCGTGTCACTAAGCACGAGGGACAAACTACATTTATTGTTAAAAATAGTCTGTGATAACTAACAATATGACAGCTTTTGGACAGCCGTTTCTACTTAAACTTGTCTGTGATAACTAACAATATGACAGCTTTAGGCCACCCGTTTCTACTTTCACCTTTGATTCTGAGAAATTGTGACAATTCACGGATATATTAAATGCAGGTGCGCTGCTCTGTAGGCAAACCGCAAAGGAAAAAAGGGTAGCTGCTTCATCTGTTCTTTTTAGAATTGTATGTCTTGATGTTTTGATCTAGCCATAGATCTATTGTCTTGTGAATGGAAGTCCGCGTCGATGCCTCGCAAGTCCAGTGTCGCGAGCGGACATTGCCATGACATCTAGAAATCATACCGTATTTAATTGGCTATCATTAATATTGATGTGTAGGGGTTGATTATAACTCGTGAATAATATTGTTTATACCACAGTCTGGGGGAATACTAGTATTCTGATTGGCTGCAGGGTGTGTATTAACTCCTGATATAAGCCTACAGACCTGCTAAGTAGTTCAAGTCAGTGTTTAGATTCTCTGCCCGAGCCCGAGCCCGACTCGATCCGACCCGCGGGCCGGGTCGGGCCGATATTTCCCACCACTATCCTCAGGCCGGGCCTTTGATCGAGCGTTTTTATTTTTATTTTATCATTGGTTTATTGGCCTAATCTGAGGAGAAATCTATGCCATAAACAGAAATATTATAGGTCTTTATTACACGGGTCTTCTCAATGCCGTGGAACGCTCCGTTCACTTGCATGGGTAGTAGTCCGGTGACTTGTCAACCCCAGCGTCTTCCGTTGCTAAGCGACGTAACCGTCTTTGCGGACAAATTATTTCTCTGCTGATCAACACTACGAATGCTGGTAACAAATAAATTGTAAAAAAAGACACAGCATGTGAAGTTATTTTTTCGTTTTGGCAAGTAGCCGTGTAATAAGCGGGCTAATATATAGAACGTTGCTGGTCATTATCGAAAATAAGACCCTTCAGGGCGAAGCAAGACACCTTCGCTGCGCGTCGGTGTACTGTTCGCCCTGGTGGGGCTTTTTTTCACGATAATGACCGGCGTTCTATGCATTATCCCTAACATTACATTATTGACATGTATATTTAGCAGAGTAGACCTAGTAACAAATGTGTACAAAGTTACATATGTATTTAAAAAAATGTCGGGTTGAAATCGGGCTCGGGCCCATAATTACAGTTAATGTGTCGGGGCGGGCCGGGCTCGGACAGAACGTGGACGGGCTCGTGCTTGATTTTCGTTATTAATCGAATGGGAAATGCAATAGGCCTATTTTAGGACCGAATCACCGTTAAACTTGTTTCTAATAACATTTCTAGCGAGAAATATACTTTTTACTTGCATCTTTAGTCAGTGATTACGTATGATCTTTAGTTTTATAGTTATTAGGAAGATATTATCGGCTCGCTCGCATATTTCAACGACGTCAGGTTGCTAGGGACGCTGCTTTCGCTAAACTAGCAGCTCACGTGTTTCCTGCGTTTGTGTTATTAAACCGTTACTTTATGTAACTTTTAATGATATCAACTTGTTAGAAACACGTATATCTGAGAGCCAATCCAGTCGCCAAAAGCATACGACAGTGTACGTTTTCGTGAACACTGGATTACGTCACATTTCAACATAAAATAGCGTGTTATACCTGCACGTACACACGCACACGCACACGCACACACACACACACACACACACACACACACACACACACACACACACACACACACACACACAATGCATTTGAATGAAATTCTGAAATTGGCTGCCACTCAGGATGTGATTACTACCATTAAACATGTTTGAATATGCTCATGTGTGGCACCGTTGCAATCGCCTGAAAGCGTAGATGTTGAAGGACACCTTGTTCGCCCTCTTACGCCCCGGGAAGATATTTACATACTTCTGATTGACTAATGAATTGATTCAGCTATTCCCCCAGAAGAATGGGGTCAAAAGGTCAAAAGGAGCCGGCACCATGCCGCTTATGACATAACAAAAAGTTAATGTGTATTTCTCTCATAACTTTTTGTCATTATTAAAGAGAGGCCTGATTCTCAGATATGCATGTTGGATGGCTAGGGTGTAGGTCTGGGAAGAACTTCAGGCCAAAATCTTGCAAGCGAGCCGCTGGGTGCAGGTGCAACGAGATGGAGCACTTGCTGAGTCATTTCCTGTAGGGCTGGAGCCACAGGTTGAAGCGTATGCGTCCTTTGAGACCCCCTTTGATATATAAGAGACCCCAAGGTACAGCTTACTCAAATGTTGTCGCCTCAGTCACCTATTGCATCACTTCCTTTAGGGCTTCGGCCTCCTAATTGATCATTATAGTATAATTGAATGCCCTCTTTCATATATATGATACCTCCACCACTGGGACGTGGCAAAAATTCTCCAAATCCATATGGGGAGGGGGGGGGATGCTTTTGGACAGTAGGGGTGTACACTCGACATAAATAGGAAGCAAACTCAGGAGAAGTAATGACATCTCACAAATATTTATTGAATAAATTGTTTCCAATAACCCTGCCTCGTTAAATCAATGAGCTTGGTGTTTTGCTTTCAAAAATAGGTTATAGTAGAAGTCTAAACTGCAGAAAATAAAAACATCCAAGCTGCCTTTTAAGGATACCTTGGAATATCTGTCTATTTTTTAACCATCGGACCCTAGTTTACGACAAAAACAACACAATTGACGGCAGCTCCTGTGCCGCGTGGTTTTTCGAGGTTTCCCATTTACTTCCGTGAATAAAAAGGACGATGACCATTTTTCTTGGAAAACTCTGCACTCTGTGTCCACTTTTCATCTTTTTGACGGAGACATTTTGGGGCAATGAGAGTGCCAAAGCGCAAAATGTTGAAAGTATAAGGCAGAACGACAAGGTAGCTCCGGGCTAGCTGCACTACCTGTTTATACTTGCTCCCTGCTCAGCCCCGGTATAAAGATTGCTTGCTTAACATAATTGCTATTGCATCTAGTGGACACATTAAGAACAGCAGTTTCTTTCATTGAAAAATAGCAGCTCATTTTACGTTACATTCCAAAGCGACTTCCAGTTACACACAATTGTCCAGTAGTTCAATGTACAACAAATTAATCAGTGCCAGTCAATGCAATCCATGTAATGCTAGGAAGGATTTTTATATAAAAATATATAATTTTTTTTATTTATTTTTTTTTATTTATTTTTTTATTTTACAATACTGTACTTCACAAAATCATCTTGCGGGCCGGATTAAACCCGTTCGCGGGACTGATCCGGCCCGCTGGCCGTACGTTTGACACCCCTGATTTAGCAGGTGTCTGTAGGCCTATATCAGGAGTTAATGCACACCCTGCAGCCAATCAGAATTCGAGTATTGCCCCAGACCGTGGTATAAACAATATTATTCACGAGTTATAATCAACCCCTACACATCAATATTAAAGGTTCGGTATGGGATTTGCGAAACGCCAGCAGATTTTGAAAATACACAACTCAATGGCCTACCCCCTCTCCTTCAACGCTGACTCTGACTCCACCCATTCCAAGTACCTGGACGCGCAATCATGCACAAGCGCGAACACAGATGCGCGAGAGCGAGCCAGGCTAGCGTAGGTTTTCGTTTTAACATGGCAACATTAAAAAAACAACATGGGGATGGTGGCGTCTTGTCTGCCACGGAAATTGTCTTCTACTGCTAGGTCCAAATGTGGATTAACTAGTTCCAGTAGCTACCGCAGGATAACAACAAACAGGAGCTTGCTCTGGGTCTCGAGCTCTGGGTCACGAGTACTGCACGAAGGGGTCGCGCGCGGGGGGAGGGGGAGTACAGTACGACCGTTTGATTGACGTACTTACTGTCCAATGCAACTCGGTGGCTCTGGAAATCAATGGCTGGAGTTTTTCGAGCCCTGCCCGTTCCACAGATGATTGACTTGTTTAATTTTCATGTCAGTACTTCTAACTCAGTGGCTGTAAGTGGGTTATGATAAGGATTTCAAGTAATTCTACAAAAATGGCCAAAAAAGTGAATTCCATACCCAACCTTTAATGATAACCCATTAAATACGGTATGATTTCTAGATGTCATGGCAACGTCCGCTCGCGACACTGGACTTGCGAGGCATCCACGCGGATTTCCATTCACAATTGTGTGCAACTGGAAAATGATATATTTTTTTATAAAAATCCTTCCTAGCATTACATGGATTGCATTGACTGGCACTGATTAATTTGTTGTACATTGAACTACTGGACAATTGTGTGTGACTGGAAGTCGCTTTGGAATGTAACGTAAAATGAGCTGCTATTTTTCAATGAAAGACTTGCCCCAACTCTGAGCACCTTTAAAACAAGACTGAAGACTTTTATGTTTGCTATAGCTTTCTGCTAAATCTTAAATACATTACACTTTCTAAAAAGCTTTTTTAACTTTGCCTTTATTTTCTATTTTAATACTAAAATGCCTTTTTCTATTTTACCCATTTCTTTGCATATGTTTTTCTTTTACTTATCTATTATTTTATTTTATTGTATGACAATGTTTATATGTGAAGCACTTTGAGTCTGCCTTGTGTATGAAAAGTGCTATATAAATAAAGTTGCCTTGCCTTGCCTTGCCTTCACATAGCCAAAAACAAGACAACAGATCTATGGCTAGATCAAAACATCAAGACATACAATTCTAAAAAAAACAGATGAAGCAGCTACCCTTTTTTCCTTCGCGGTTTGCCTACAGAGCTGCGCACCTGCATTTAATATATCCGTGAATTGACACAATTTCTCAGAATCAAAGGTGAAAGTAGAAAGGGGTGGCCTAAAGCTGTCATATTGTTAGTTATCACAGACAATTTTAAGTAGAAACGGGTGGCCAAAAGCTGTCATATTGTTAGTTATCACAGACTATTTTTAACAATAAATGTTCTGTACGGAGCTCCTTAAGGGACATTAGGGAGAACGCTCATGGACAAAACCTTAGTTTGGAAGTCGTGCTTAGTGACACGACAAATACGACAAATACATGAGTTTGAAATTTGTGCTTTTTTGAAATTTTGAAAACACGTGTCCCTGATCACGTTTCAATAGATTAAATAACGTGATTTTCGTGAGACCGGGTTGCTTCTTCACAGTTGAACCCCTCCATTTTGAATGTATCTATTTCCTCTGATGCAGACCCCCCCCCCCCCCCCAAGCCATGAACTAGACAGGGAGAAAGATATATATGTTGAGAGATAGAGAGAGAGAGAGAGAGAGAGAGAGAGAGAGAGAGAGAGAGAGAGAGAGAGAGAGAGAGAGAGAGAGAGAGAGAGAGAGAGAGAGAGAGAGAGAGAGACTCTGCTCTCTTGGTGCTATATGGGTCTATTTATCACACGTCTTTATCGCTTGTTCCTCCGTGTTTTCTCACAGCGATTATCATCAGCGCTTTGTGTCCCATAATGATATTGTGTCTGCCTCTCGCCTCCCTATTCTAACCTCGTCTGTGTAGACATTGTGTGTGTGGGGGTTTCTGCCTGTGTGTTTGAGTGTGTTTGGGGCGGGGGACGGGGGGACGGGGGAACGGGGGGACGGGGGGGACGGGGGGGGTTGCATAATTGCGTCGTATTGAGCGGTGTTTTAAAATGAAAATAATAAAATCAATCGCTGTTTCGTACCCTACCTACAATATGTTGTCTGAGGTTTAATTAGACAAGCTACGTGCAACAAACTTGTTAAAGAGGTGAGAGATTGTGTGTGTGTTTGAGCATTGATTGTGATATACTTATTTAGTGATAACCAGAAGTAAAATGTACTTCTGTGAGTTTCTATTCAATGCTTTCATCTAGTTCATCATGTGATAGGGTATAGTAATGTCACTTCTGCTATTGCTTAGAAAATCAGCATGCCAAATCGATAGACAGAATAAGACAACAAAATCATTAAAAAAAATGTAATAGCAGGTTTTATTGTGTTTGCATTATGGTGGAAAATCATATTTAATATCATAACATGGTCTCTTCTCCCCTATTTATGGCTGTTTGATTACCATTCTCCCCTATTTATGGCTGTCGTATAACCAGCTGGATCCTGTTTATAATTAATACGGAAAAGTTTCAAACTGAATTTTGGTTGTTGTAGAAGTACTAAACCCTCCTTGAAAATAATACAATATCATTCTTCGTATCAATTACAATTTCTAATTTTCTTATCTTATCCGTTATTTTACCGCTTTGAGGCACATTCTTAGGGGATCCACGTTCTGTGATGAGAGCACTAATGGGGTGCTGGCTGATGCGTTGCGACCTGATTATGCTGCGATAACGAAGGGGGACAGACCCTCACTAAGGGGAGGAAGCAGCCAAACAGAAAATGACAGGGAGCTGTTGAACGAGCAGAGCTTCTCAGATGTGGACCCACTGGGTTTGATTGGGGGGGGATCGTGACCTCGTATGTCTGAGATTGGAGATCAAAGTCGATGTGCCAGCCCTCTTAATCAGGCTCTCACAACTGAGGCAGATGATGGATCACGCTTGAACCCTGCATTGGCTTTTGGACTCTCTGAGACTCTGGCTGAACATTGGCTGTAAGATATAGGTTGGGGGAATCCATTTCTCTTTCACTGTAGATTTTAGTATATTCCTTCATTCCTCTCAGGGTTATGCCTGTCATCTGAAATACGTTATCTGATTTGTTTTCCATTAGTATTTGGCAATGTCCTTTGCCGCCTCTCACTCCTCCACTTCCAGTCCTTTCTTTGTAACACAATAAGTACCTAAAACACACACGATTTGTCTCTCTCTCTATTTCTCTTATCTTACTCTTAGAGCTCTCTCTCTCCATCTCTCCCTCCCTTCCTCTGCCTCTGTCTCCCCCTCCCTCTCTCTCTGTCTCTCTCTCTCTCTCTCTCTCATCCTAAGAAAATGTATAAGATGGTCTCAAAACTGTGAGATGTCCTTTGTCATATAGTCAAAGACTTACTTTTTATGTAGCTGTGTGTTTTAAGGAAGTCATTGCAATTTAAATTGTGTTGGTGCATTGAAATGAGGTTTGTTATGGGTTAAGGGAACGTATTGAACATTGTAATTGAAATGATTTAAATGGGAACACGACCACAAGACATGCTGAGCGCTACTGTATTTTGAGACAAGGGAAGTTGTAACAATTTTACAATGACAAGCATTGACGAGTCCCAGACTGTTCAGTTGATCAGCTTAAGTTTATGTGGGAGTGTGTTTGGTGTTGCTTGGTTTAAGCAGCCTCACCCGGCCCGAGTCAGACTGATTGGACTGGGTGAGGGTGCACACCTGTTGTGCATTGAGCAATCAGTATGCACAGGTTAAACCAGCCATCACCACGCGCGAGAGAGAATTCCTGCATGGCAACATGGAGCACCACCACCACCACCACCACCAACAACAACAACAACACCACACTGCGTCCTTGTCTGGAGGAGCCTGGTTAAAGTCACATAGGTGGAGTGTGGCAGCCACTTGGGTGGCATGAAGCATTATGCATTGTTAGAGTGGCCTCTACAAACAAAGGACACAGAAGGACTGTCTCCAGGGTACCAATATCTTTTGCTACACTCCACCTAGGTGGCTTTTATTGGGCCCCTCCAGACAAAAGGCACAGGGTGGTGATGTTAAAAGCCGGTTATTGTAAAAGTTTGCGACAATAATACACAACCTGGCGCTCCATGTCACCATGTAGATCTCTCCCACACCGACTGCCCAATGCGCAACAGGTGTGCAGCCTCATCCTGCCCCACAGGGCCCCAGAGTCCAATCAGTCTGGCCCTGGCCATGGGTGAGGCTGCTTAAACCAGCCCTCAAGCACACACACGATAGAGTATACATTTGCAATTTATTTATTCTTTGCAAATAATAAACCAGCTCATGTGGCGTCCATCTTCAAGTCCTTTTGGCCCCTTCTGAGCTGTCTCCATCTACCAAATGCATCTCCCAGGTTTATCTGTGTTTCAGCCCGGCTCATGTCATGGAACTTTTCGGAAAGAGCGCATTGCATGTGTGTGCCAATTTGTTTTGTGTCTGGTAACCCCGGTTACAGGGAGAACAGTGAATCACAACCCATGGGCCAAAACAACAACAAATGTTCCGACCCCGGATGGATGTTTCAAAAGACGACATACTGGCTGTGGCTTTGTTGTCGGAAAAAAGCCAGTATTCAGACACTTCCCTCATCTCTGTGGGCATTTCATGGTCATTGAATGATTTAGTACATTAGTTGTGTCGCTGAGGGAATTATTAAATGTCTCTCTCTCTCTTGCTCTCTCCAGCCTGTGAGCTGATGAACCAGGGCATCCTGGCGTTGGTCACGTCCACGGGCTGCGCGGCGGCCAGCGCCCTGCAGTCCCTGACGGACGCCATGCACATCCCCCACCTCTTCATCCAGAGGAACGGCGACGGGACGCCACGCACCGCCTGCCACCTCAACCCCAGCCCGGACGGGGAGAGCTACACGCTGGCGGCGCGCCCGCCCGTACGCATCAACGACGTCATGCTGACGCTGGTGTCAGAGCTGCACTGGCAGAAGTTCATCCTCTTCTACGAGAGCGACTACGGTGGGTTCTGCAGACCCTTCTGTTTCTGTCTGTCTGTGTGTGTCTCTGTATGTTAGTGGGTGTGTGGGTGTGGGTGTGTGTGTGTGTGTGTGTGCGTGTGCGGGTGGGTGGGTGGGTGTGTGTGTGTGTTTGTGCACACGCAGGGTTTATTAATGGTTCTTGTAATATTAATACATTTGGTGATTATCACTTAATGTGATAATCTTGTAATGGTGATAAGTAGACAGAAACTTGATGATTTGTTTTTGACCTGCGGAAATTGTATTTTTTAAGTTAAGTTAATAATCTGGTAATAATTGAATTATTGGCAAAGTATCTATATAGACATCGATATTAAAGTAATGGATAACAACTTTGCCCTGGCCTTCATGCATTAGACTCACATATTTAGTATGCACGCACTCACACACACGCACGCGCACACACACAAGCACACAATCTCATAGCATATTGAGGATAGACATGGCTCACCTAATTCTAATTGACTGATGAAAGGCACCAATGGGTAAGGGAATGAGCAGACCGAACTGTGAAATATTAAATAAATATATAGTTTTTTACTATTTCATTACTCCAGACCCGACCCTACATTACCACTATTGTCACATAACTCAAAAGCAAAGTCTGGCTTTGCACTAAAAGAGGAAATGGACGGATGGGAGTTCTGTTAGATGCCGCATTCATATTTCTTCCACACTCCAGCGCTGCCATGGCTGAGTACTGTCTCATCACTTAGAAAGTGAAACCTCGAGGTAGTGGAAGTTAGAACAACATATCGTCTCTCAAAAGGAGTTCTGTATCGTCAAGCAGGTAGCACAAAACACCAGCGTGTGCAGTTCTCAACTGGAACATTTTATCTATATTATTAACTGTCTCTTTAGTATAAACAGTGTGTGTGTGTGTGTGTGTGTGTGTGTGTGTGTGTGTGTGTGTGTGTGTGTGTGTGTGTGTGTGTGTGTGTGTGTGTGTGTGTGTGTGTGGGTGTGCGCTGTGAGCGACGGCTGATGTGAGCGTGTGTGACAGCCTGTGCTGTATTTACATAGATAGTCCTCTGTCACCTCTCCCATGGAAAGGCCCTCGCTCAGAAAAGTGCAGACTCATGGTTGTGTTGCAACAATTAAAGATCAAGAGATCACATGAGGAGATCAGCGGGCTTTGTATCACTCACATGCATAGATTATCAATTTCATATTAGGGTAACTCTACAACACTCGCTTCCATCGTGACATATTTAGCATATTCACCAAACACACACACACCAAAAACACACACACACACACACACACACGCACACACACATGCACACTCATTAAGGAATGCTGCACTAGGATTAGAACATGATTGCACACTTGGATTCACAGCAGATGATACAATAACGGGAAATCCCTGGAGATTCGTGGTCCCACACACAGCAGGTCTGGGCCAAGCTCCCCCCCGGATGACAGGGTAGTGTGTGGTGACACCAGCTCCTACTCCAAGGCTGTTAAATTAGGAACTGCCAAGACAGTGGCGATGACATATTGTTCAGGCGTTCCGATGTTTAACGCAGCACTTGTTTAATTAAACAAATGTAGCACTTAATCAGGATCCCCGTCACACCGCGGCACCGAGATCTGCTGTATCTGCCTTCCAGTGATGCTGGTGCTAACTCACACCTCCAACAGCGGAAATACATTCTGGTCACATCTCATGCTCTGGGAGGCTGGTGCTGAAGGGACCCCTAATCCGCCCTGGCGTGCCCCCTGTGAGGGCTCTCACCCACTGCAGCTTTTACAAGAATAATAAAGGGAAAATACAATGGCAATACATGATCCCACTAACAGCGGCCGGATGCAAATCTGTGTGTAACAAGGTCCATTGCTACACGCCACCGCGTTGGCTGCCACACTACACCTTGATGGCTTTTACTGGGCTCCACCAGACAAAGGACTTGTATCCACCAGATACATGGCCTGCTGCTCCATTTCTGCCATGCAGGAGTGTGTGGTGATGTCTGGTTTTACCCCGTTGCACATTGACTGCACAAAGCCCAACAGGTGTGCAGAAAAAAATTACATTGTATCCCAAAGTGTGGATTGTGTGAGTGGATGTAGACTGCAAGAAGCCTCCCCTGGCCTGAGCCTGATTCGACTCTGGGGCCGGCCGGTTTAGGCTGCTCAAACCAGTCTTCATACACTCCACACTGTGGGACACGATGTCAATGTTTTGACCGTGCTGCCCATGTTATGAAATGGTTGGGGCCATCAGTGGGGTGAATATCTGTTTCAATCCTCTTGCCTCCCTCTCCCCCTCCCTCCCCCCTCCCTCCCCCTTACCTCACATCCTCCCCTGCTGCTAGATTAGTTAAATCCAAAGCTACTCAGGAAGGATATGAGCAAACCTTTCAGTGGGCTTATACAGGCTGAGATCAAGTTCTCAGGATGTGATCTTGTCAGGGTAGTGAGACTTCTCCCTAACTCTGTCTCTGAACCTTTCTCTCTCTCTCCCTTTCCCTCCTCCTACTCTTCCCCACTCTCTCACTGTCAGCAGCTGGCTATAATGTAGGGCTCAATACAAGGCTTCAGTACTTTCACACAGAACAGCAGCTTTTGTGATGCCTCTCCATATTCTAGAGCGGAGAGAGAGAGAGAGAGTCTAGTTGTGCGGTGATGCGTATGCTTGCCGAGTGAGACCTCTCATATCCCGGGCGTCCAAAAGCGCAGGGGAGAACAAAAAGCCTGGAGGAGTGTGTGGAGGCATTGAGTCGGTAGTTGGAAAGAAAGAACATAAGATAAGAGAGAATTGGAGAGAAGAGCCCGATCCATAAATGAAAAATACTGTATTATCAAGACACGGATCCATATTTATCACACTGGAGAACCAAAAAAACACAATACTTACACATGGATAACTGTAGCTCCTTTGGTAAAGTCTTTGATAATGGACAAGGAAAGTGTTTTTCTGTCAAAACCACAGATGGATTGAGTCCCAGGATGTCGCACAGCACAGAGTAAAAACTCATTCCCATCATGTCTGGTACTACTGTGAGGAGGCAGAGAGACGGAGTGAGGTGACACAGAGCAGTGCGGAGCCTCCACAGAGCCCCTGGACGTGGGTCGTCAGTCACAGGCCTCTGACGCTGCGCTAATTAAAACGCCAGAGTTCACCGACACATCTGGCAGGGCATGTCAGAAATGTATTACAGAGCCATCACCCAGCAGATGTTAAGCCTGTCAATAGACAAGCCCCCCGCCCCCCTCCTCGAGATCAACCCACACATGCACCTGCACACGCACACAGACACACACTCATACGCGCACACACACAGACACACACACACACCCACGCACACTGACTCATAACGCTCGAGGGACAGGGAAGCCGGTATGGCTCCTGTACACACCGTGTCAAAGCAGTGGCCTAGCCTTTTGATCTATGTGGACAACATGTTTCCTTGAGTGACAGCTTAGGGGAAAGTAGGACGATGTGAGAGGCTGTTGAGGCCGGCGTTGCCTGATTACACGGCGACTCAATCAACCCTCTGCCTTGTTTACTAATCCAGGGACGAGTGCCATTTGACTGCATGTCAGGGACTGGGCAAAGTCAGTTCAGTTATTTTGTTACAGAGCGCCTCCTGAAAAATGATGGATAGTAAATCTGTTTCATGGTGCCAAATTATCATTTGAATGAAATGCGCTTCCATGTACTGCCATAGAAACCATAAAAAGTACAACGAGGCTAACGCAAATCTCCCTCCTTCTGTTTATCTATTTATTACAACGGCGCCACAATATGCTGCTTCTGTCAGTAAAACGCCCACCTGGTTGTCTTTCATGGCGCCTCAAACAGCTGGCTTGTCTAATCTCTGGAGGGAAACTTTGTCTCGCCACAATGGACCTCGGCAGGAAGGTGGGCTCTCGGAGTCTGTATCGCTCGGCCGTCATCTCAAAGGCATCGGCGACCAGTCGGTATCAGACTCCTCCGCACTTCCAGGTCATCTCCGGGCGTCGTCTCCGGCGTCTTGGCCAGCGTACCGAATCAATACGGGGGCGGACGCCACGAGCCGGGCTCCTTCACTACTGGCGACGCCAGACAGCGGAAGGCTTCTGCACAAGCAGAGCTGGCCTTTAGAGAAGTCTTTAAGCACCTTGATGCATAGCAGGGAGGGAAGAAGGGAATTTGCAAATGGAAAGGCTTTCCGACGCAATAAGTGACCAATAGGACCTTTGAATGTCTCTCGCCGCCAGTGTTCCGGTGTTAATATCTCACGCTGTGCTCTGTTTACAAATGCAACAAATGCAACACGAGGGGAGGGTACTGCCAGGGCCCATAGCCAAGTTAATGTATTGCTGAAAAGCCCGTCGGATCCGTCGTGAAGCCCACCAGCTCTGCTTCATATGTAGGCCTGCTGTCCTGTCCTCTCGCCGTTGAGCCTTTTTGAAACTGAAACAGTTGAAGGCGGCATGAAGGAAGTTGAGCAAGGGATTCCGTTTAGCGTAACATATTACGTTGTGTATTCATCTGCATTTCATGAGATGTTTCTTTGCTTCTGGAACATGGTGACTGGCTGCTGCCTTAGGGCAAGTCTTTTCTTTTTTTAGTTTAATGCCGCATCGAATGGAACCTATAAGAGCTCACTGGGAGAAATTGAAATTGAACGCAGGCATGTCATGGCTTTTTCTCCCATTCCAACCATGCCACGGAGAGACGGAGGCTGACTGACTTTGAAACCCCCGTCTTAACTCAGTACCCAGGGTGACAGGGGAACTGAGCATGTCAATAAACCTGGAATAGACTGTATGTGGCTGCCTGTTTATTATGGAGCCCTGGGTCTAACGAGTATGCAGAAATTATGAATACGGAGAAGGTGTGTACATTGAATGTGCAAATGTTGTTTACATGGAACAAGCAGAACTGGCATATTGACAGGGTTGTTTTATAATGAGAGAGAACGCATGTCTGTCTGCCTGTCCGTCCGTCTTCCTGCTTGTTCAAAGGGTAAATCCCAAATGGATTAGAATTAAAATAATAAATATATATATACACACTAAATGTCAAATTGTTCCTGCTGCTGGTGCCATTATTCTCCTAACTCCCTGAGCCAATTAGAAGGAGCCTCTTAGAGAGCCATACCTGCTGGGCCTTTGAGCGGTCATCTAAACAAGCAGCATGTGTTTGGCTCAGGACCTGCTTCCGCAGCACTCTGAATGGAAATGAAAGACGGGGTTCATTGATTCTATAAGGGGGGGGAGGGGGGATCGGAGAATGCATTCTGCTCGGAGAATGCCAAGCTCCTTTCCCACTCCTTCCCTTTTTCGTTTTGCACTCATCTCCTTCAAGATCTCTGGGAAAAATGGATTGTCATTTCTGGTGTCATTACCAGGGTGGGGGCTGGGGGGGGGGGGGTGGGGCGTAGTTAAGAAGCCGGTGTCACTGACTTCAGATGTCATTGGGTAATGACTGTCAGAGCGTCCTCGTCTCTTTGTGGAGGCTGAGTTCCTGCTCTCTGCGGAGAGGAAGGGTGTTATAGGCTTGCCTAAGGGATGAGGATTGATTCCCCCGCCTATAAACACCAGCTTGTAGGCGTCTCTCGGTGTGTTGAGTCCCTTTAATTGGACGGGCGAGGGATGCACGGAGCCAAACACAGCGGGGCTTATCTGGGTATTGAGGAGGTGGAAGGCAACGGGAGATGGGTTTTAGTGGAAGATAAACAGGAGGCACAAAATGTGCAGGAACTTTTGTTGCAAACAGACAATGAGCACTGTTGAACTTTGCATTCCATTTGTTTTAATATTTACTCAAGCCTGGCTTGAGTAAATATTAAAACAAAGGGAATGCAAAGTTCAACAGATGTAATGCGTGGTAACTGAAATACCACAACTGAAATTGGGTATTGTATGGTAAAGGTTTGATTGAAATGTGGATCTTAAATGTGAATGCCGGCTGCAGTATTTTTTTAAAGCAACAGCTCAAGCTACGTTATCTTTCACCTGATGTTGATCTCTATGAATAGGAGACAAACACCGTACAAGTTGACAGATTGGCTGTGGGGAATGGGCTTCTCTGATTGTTTTTCTCCTCCTTTTGATCTAGTAGAAGTCCGGTTTGATAGAGGTTGAAAGAAGATGGAGTTGGAATGCGGTAGCAGCATCATGCATGGTACACACATGTGAAGGACATAAGAGAGATGAGGGTGTGGCAGCAAGGAAGAACAAAATAAAGTAATATAAGGAATGAAAGCTGATCATGAAAAATATTGTTTTTCTGCTGAAAACAATAAGCCCAATTTGCTCCTGCAAAAACACATTTCAAAATTGTAAAGCCTCAATTTTGTGTGATTGTTAGCAACAGGACAATTTGTTTTACTGTGTCCTCTGGTCCTCACATCTGCTTTTCTCACAACGGAGGCTCTGTCTGTAAAAGTATAGGGAGAAGAAATCACAGCACATTGATCTGAAGGAAATTATGCTTGAAGAAGAACCATGAGGATGACTGTCGATTGCCAATAATGCAGTCCTTTATCACTGAAACAGAATGGAGGGCCATTTGTGGGGTTAGCCTGTTCAAAGGCCTCAACCATCTTTCAGGCGTCTTTAAATTTCCACTGTCTTAACACAGCTGCCTTAAGTCTAAGAAAGAATACTTAGATGATTGAGCAATAACAAAGCAACAATTTGAGCCTGTTGTTGTGAGTGTCCATGTAACTACCTTCATGTGAGACTGTCCCTTCCTAGCCTGCCATCACCAGGCGAAGTGCACACTGCAATCAGTCTGGAACCTTCCGTTTTGCACAAAGCAAAATTACTCCGGACACTATTTAATAAGACCTCAACCAATCCTAGCAAAGAAATGGGTGACGCAACACTAAATTACGAAAAAACATCTATCCTCTCAACAAAAGCTTTCAGTGCAGTCGTTTGTTCTTCTTTAGTGAAAGCATACCGTTTGCTTAGTTTAATACTGTCTCGATAGCGTTATCAATAGACTGTTCTACATCAGAGGCAGCCATCGTTATTGTTGTTGAAAATGCCTCAACGGCGCTCTTCTGCAGCGTCATCATATTTATCTTGCCTTCTTCTAGATAAACGGTTGTTGTGGATCTATCTCATACCAGGCAAACATCTTTTTGTATGGGAGGGTAGCAAGACCTTTTCTGCAGAGCAATTGAAAAATGAGCTTGCAAGATTCATCTGGTTCCAATGCTACTCCCGTCACACCTCCTTGTATTTTCTTGTTCCACTTTTTTACCTTCTCCCTTCCTTCAACCTCCTCTTTTTATCTTCCTTCCCCCTCTTTCTCTTCCTTCTCTTCCTCCTTCTTACAGTTCCTGTGACAGTCCATAACATGCATGCTCCCTGTATATTGCATCATGGGCAATAGTTCCAGCTTTACCACTAGTGCTGAGTGGAACCGCTTTGTTAGCATGGCACTAGTTCTCAGAGTACATCCATACAGTTCTGCAGAAGCTAGCCAAGCCCCTTCCAGTTGCACCCTTGATTTTGGCAAGCTCTTTCATTCGCAGCCTTGCACCAATCCAAGAGAGTTGGATATAAAGTAATATAAGTACTTTAGCTGCAAACAGTTCATGTCACTGTGGAACAATCTAAATCTCCCTTTGTCTGTTCTTCCATCCATTTCTATGTATCAGTGGTATCGGATTTGTAGTATCGTTGCTGCAGTGTTACCATTAGCAGAAGCCAGACGGGCAGTACCAGATTCGAACCCCCAATTTCCACTGCCAATCAGCCAGATCCGAGCCCTCTGCCTGCTCCCTAACGATCTGTTTGAATGTACTGCTAGTTTTGATAATTTGGAAGTCACTGCAGACATCTTTCCCTTTTGTCAGCCCATAATGCTCTAGAGGAAAAAGACACTGATTGAGATGGAGCAAGAGGGATTTTCTTCCACAGAACGGAAACACAGCAGTTTATATACGTTCAACAGTAAGGCGTACGTTCTGTCTGATGGTGCCATCCCCAGCTGTATCCGCTTCGCTTTAATTAGATGTCTGCCCGCTGTGACTGAAATAATGACATGTGTTCCTGCTACGTTGCGGTAGAGGCAGCACTGGACACTGGTGCTGGATGTATTTCAGCAGTGGGAAGTTAGCATTTGGTACTTGAATATCCTTTTTTGAATATCATTCTTCGGGCGTTCATGCCCGAAGAATGGCGAATCCACTATGATGCTGCAAGCTATCATGCAGGGCTGCCAACTTTGGGACTTTGGCTGGAGTGAGACTGTAAAACATTTCATCGAAAAATAGATTTTTGGGAACCCTAACCCTAATTTTAAAATGTCAGTCCGTGTTTACTTAGTATAAACCCTGATCTATGTAAAAAACAACAATTTATAATCTGTTGACACTGACTCCTAACCATGGTCCGAACCTATGCTCTGACGTATCAGGTGCAAGGTTTTCAGCCAATCAACAATCAGAGAATACTGCAGTGAGATGCAGGCAGATGTTACAGCTGTATATATAGTTATGTGTCTTAAACTCCTCTCCTGTCATTAAGATACAATACCAAGTGTTCTATTGTAGTCATCAAAATAAAATTAACGGATTGAGAGTGGAGAAAAATTGATTTTGGTTCGACATTTCTTGCGTATGAGTGAGAGCGTGAGATTGATGCTGAAAGAGTGAGTGACATGCCATATGTGGTTGGCAGCCCTGTATCATGTCAGAATGTCATTACGTTTGCCCTCTTTCCTGGCTTGATAAAGATTCCCCCCTGTGAGGAAAAGCCACTTTGAAGTCAAAGCCCACAATCCGGGGCCTCAAGACCATAATGTGTGGCTTCTGGGGCTGTTTTTGGATAAGAAACTGTCTGTTTGTGGCAGTTGAATGTTTGTGGCACATTTTTGCATGCTATGACCATTTCATACCCTTACTTACCCCTATTTTCTCTCTGAGTTCACTTGTTACCAGTAAAACTTGTGGCAACAAGGCAACATTAGAATTTTTTACAACTTAATAGGGTTATATGTGCTAAACTCAAATCCCCTACAAATTATAACACATAAAAAGTTAGATAAAACACTCAATTTCCGCCAAGCCCAAGATGATATTTGATGATAGTGCACTTAATGGTCATTTTTATTCCAATTTCCTATTTAATCGCTCCACACGTCTTAGTAAAAAGCTATTCATGTGACATCCAATAAAGAAATATATATTAATTGGAGTGGTCCATTAGAGGGACATAAGGGAACAGAACTATGATTACATTTGGTGTGTGTGTGTGGAACACACAAAATTGTGTGCAAGTGCTTGCAAAAGTGTGTGCCAGTGCTTGAAAGTGTGTGTGCTTGCAATTGTGTGTGTGTGTGTGTGCATGCCTGTTTGTGTGTGTCCCAGCACAGACAATAGTACCGTGGTTTTTCCACCAGAGTATTCCCTCAGTGGTGGAAAAACAATTGAGAGCAGGCAGAGGCCCCTTCAGAGCCCGTCTGTATTAGTTGGTCAGGAAAATTAGCTCTCAAAAGAGTTATGAGCTGCAAGTGTTTGGCGATGCCTCCGAATGATGCATGCTTTAATTTAGGGTTTTGTTCCGCCCTTTGAAGATTGCAATGCCGAAGAAAATCCAATGACAATAGCGTTTACGCCTCGCCATAAAACAGATTGTACAAAGACGAGAGCAGGACAAATTTTGAATTGTACTCGCATTTTTTGGAGTCATCGTTTTTACAGCGCGCCCCCCCCCTTGGGAGGGGGACGACAACGTTATTATGCTTTATTGGCTGAAGACGAAAAACTGCATTCATACATTTTGTTAGACTAAACTTTATAATACAGGAGTTGAAAATTGAAGGTCAGTGTAATGTTTGCGTCTCAATCAAGTCATTGCATGTTTAACATCTTTATTACCTTCTCTCAGAAGATCCATCAATTTCCCCTAGGAGTACATCAATTCACATTTCTCCGTTTTAGTATAGACTACATCTCCTAAACACAACCTTATCCTTAGTTTAACATCCATAGAGCTTAACCATTAACAATGGGTTTCAAAGCAAGGTATTGCTGCACTTACTGTATAGATTTTTTGCTCGCTCGCTCTTTGTCCAGAGTGACTAGCATAAGTTCAATCAACCATTGCACTTAAACATCTCAAAAAGGGCAAGATTCATGCAAGTATGTACAGCTTTAAAATAAACAAGCTGCTTCGTGTGCTACATTTATAAACAAGTTATAATAACAAACACGTTTTTCAATGGTGACAGTGAGGCAGCATTGAACTGCTTGTCCGTTTTTTCCATGCGTGGGATATATTTGTTGTTCTGGAAAGTAATGACTAATATCCAACAAAACTGTTCGAAATATGTATTTTGGTGTTTGTGTATTTCAATATATGTGTATGTGAATCCATTAGGCCTGCTGCGTTTGGCCTTCCCTCTTGTGTGTTGGGTCGTGCCTGACAGCCCTCATGGATGACTCATGGACAGCAGCAGAGGGGGAGGGGCCTGCAGAACATCCTCAGCTAAGACTTTAACTTTAAAACAATAAAGGCATTTCATGCTTGGTGTAGAGCGAAATTATGGGAAATTATACAGTATGGAGAAGAAAACCCACCAGCCCCACTCACACCCGCACACACACACACACCTCTACCACCCACCCACACACACACACACACACACACACACACACACACACACACACACACACACACACACACACACACACACACACACACACACACACACACACACACACACGAACACGCACACACGCACACACACACACACACACGCACACACGCACACACACACACACACACACACACACACACACACACACACACACACCCACACCCACACACACACATAAACACACACATGTAACATAATGTTATTATGATATATGTTCTGTTTTGTTGTGTGGTAAAGATTATTTATAGCACATTTGGAGTATAGGGAAATGCAATTTCGGTCCTCTATGAAACTTGCATGGTCGATCTGACAATAAAGTTCACTTTGACTTTGACTTTGACTTTGAATTTGATGTAGTGTAGGCAGAGACAGACGCACCTCCAGTACTATGTAACCCCACCCCCGCGCGCGCGCCGCCCCCAACACACACACACACACACACACACACACACACACACACACACACACACACACACACACACACACACACACACACACACACACACACACACCACCCACCAGCCCCTCCTCTTCCTGTGACAACGCTGCTTTACAATGCAAGCTCTCTAGCTCCCTCTGCGTAGCTTTAGTGAGCAACCTTGGCTAGGCTAAGACCCTACCTTTGATTCCTGATTCTGTTTTCCACGGCCTCCACCCCCCCGAGACACACACACTCACATACACACCCATGCAATGAACCTGCCTTCCAATCTCATGTGATCTAATTTCAAAAGGATTTTCAATTGCATTGCCACTCTTTGGGCTCTGTCACAGACTCCATGTCAGATGTGTTCTATATCTTTGTCAGTCCGTCTCAAAGTCCTTCTATTCATCCTTTGGTCCCTACGTCTGTCTGTCTGCCTCTTCGTCAACCCCATTGCTGTATATAGCAGTATCAACCTCTGTCTCCTACTCTGTCCACATATCTCTTTCTGTACCTGAGACTGTGTGTCACTGCCTTGCCCCCTTGCTTTCCCTCTGTCTCCATCTCCATCTCCGTCTTTTCCGTACACAACTCTTCACTCTATCTCTATCTCCATCGAACTGACTTTTCCTATATCTGAGAAGCTCCATCGCCGTCTCATCTCTCTTAATTCTTTGTCTAGACAGACCTTGATCAGAGAGAGACATTCTCTCTCCGATCAAGGTCTGTGTAGATGAAGAGTTATCCAGCTCTCTGGGTTGCTTTGTTTAACGACTATTTATTCACTCTCTCTGTCTCTCTTCCCCTCTCTCTCGACCTAAATATCGTAGAAAAACAACAAATCTCTCTCTCTCCTACTATGTCGTCCAATGTCTCTCTGCCCTCTCTCTCCCTGCCAGACATCCGGGGCCTGCAGGCCTTCATGGACCAGGCTTCCCGGCTGGGCCTGGACGTATCCCTGCAGCGCGTCGACCGCAACGTTAGCCGCGTCTTCAGCGACCTGTTCAGCACCATGCGCACCGAGGAGCTCAACCGCTACCGGGACACGCTGCGCCGCGCCGTGCTGCTCATGAGCCCGCGGGGAGCCCAGGTCTTCATCCACCAGGTGAGGCGTCTCAGAGCGGCATCATCATCATCGTCGAGAGTCCTCCAGTGCTGTTCCTTATCTCCTCGATGCTCGATGACCAGCTAGTTGATAGATAGATGCATCATCAATGGTAAGAATGACAGTCGTTTTGATGCCACGGAATTGTTGCGTGACTTAAATGATGATAATAATATGTACACAATAATATGTACATTGATAAACGCTGGGAAGAGGCGATGTTAAAGAGCCGGGGGGCAGTAGCTCAGGATGTAGAGTGGGGGTGGCTGGTAACCACAAGATTGCTAGTTTGATCCCCAGCTCGTCCTAGCATCAAGGTGTCCATGAGCAAGTACCCTAACACTAACTGCTCCCGGCGAGCTGGCTGTCGCCTTGCATGGCCTACGCCACCGTCGGTGTGTGAATGTGTGCATGAGTGGGTGGATGTCTGGCAATATTGTACAGCACTTTGGGTTGCCACTGGTTACAAAAAAAGCGGTATATAAATGCAGTCCAGTACCGTAAAGCGCTTTGGATAAAAGCACGATATAAATGCATTCAATTTACCAGAGCCACTTGCTGGCTCAATTCCGCCAGTTAATTTGTTTGGTGAGGTGAAGGCAAATAAAAAATGGAGGCCTGACAATGCATGCAAGGTTCAAGATATAGGTGTTGTTGGTTTGCATGTGCACAGTGCATTACCAAAACAAGCCCAGACATAATTGTAAGTCCACAAAAAATGGCAGTGGTTTAATAGATTTGCTACATGCTTTTCTAACTTTAATTAACTGTGGGCTGCCAACCCGCAAGCTACACGCTTCTAAAATATGAATACATTAATAGAATGTTTAAACAAATCAACAAGATAACACAGGTCGAAGGAAGAGTTAAACTTAGCAGGTGTCTCTGCTTGGCCTAGTAATGATTTAATCCACCAGGGTGAGAGAAGTCAGAGACATAATAAACACCACAGTACAAGTTGTCAGAGCGTTCAAAGTAATCGCCTGCACGAGGGCTTCCATGCTCAAGTGTAGTAAACAAGACTCAAGGCTCATTAAAGATTCATCTTAACAAGGACATCCCTCATCGTGAGCTTCAGGAGGCCAATATGTCGCCTCGATACATAAAAGGCTCAATGTAAGTTGGTATCAAAGAGTTGTAGTACCGTGTTCATTAGCGGGCCAAATCCCATTGGACAGACTTAATGGCGGGTTGACCAGCAACCACATCAAACAGCAGCAACGACCTGAAGCACAGTGACCGGACGGCGAGAGTACACACGCTGCACTCTGTTCTTATGTTCTGGTTAAGGCACTGGTTTGGGGGCTTTGACTCATACCTACAATCTACTTTTCTCATCAAGGCTCAGTGCCGAGAGAGAGAGAGAGGTAATTTAGTTTGTTCTGCGGTGCACTTTAGCGCACCATGATTACATGCTTCCACACATCTATTACTGCGACCCGTCAGCTGTCCTTGGCCGCTAATCAATGGCATGCAGAGATACAACCAGTACTTTCTGCAAATGTTCAGAATAATATCGCTCATTTCAATAATTATTTATACATTTCAAAGGCTGCCAGTTGTATGACGTCATGATTTGATTATGAATTATGTCCAGTGTTTAGGTTTAATAAGAGCCCTTGACAGCGACTTGAAGTTGGATGCTTTGGAAAGACATTTTCTGCCACAAAAACATCAACGGTTCACAACAATAACTTGATGACTGTGATAACTGATTACCTGAGTAGCTGCAATGGTAACCATTAAGAAAGCAACAAACAAAACAGAAAAAACAACCTCCAGCAGTTGAAGTGAGCTTCAAAGCCACTTCAATGGTCTCGCGTACAAAGTGCTTTCAAACCTTTCTGCTCGGAGTGTTAAGTGTCAGTGGGAGAATTCTCAGACGTCATTTGTAACCTGGCTTTGTGAAGGGAAATTATAAACATTGTGAAACAGTATCATGCCAATTGTTCAGATATTCATCGCTATAGAGGAGATGAAAGGGTGAAGGGAGCATACTTACACCAAGGCATATGAATCAATCCTGAGACTATTCTGAATTATGCATACCCATTTAAAACAGATTGCACACGATCTAATAATGATCATTTTTAATCATTATTGAATTAGTAAGGTAACTATCTCAATCAATCATTTATCATTTGTAATTCCTCCCATAATAACGTAATTTCTCGTTCTCGAACTTTCACACATGAACGCGGCCGCATTCCAAATCTTCCGATTTACAGACGAGCAATCACAGTCTGACGACCTGCAGCCTGGGTCAAAAACAGAGTCATCCCATGTGTCTGCTCACTAATTCCCTCCACTAAGGAAGCTATTGAGGCATTCATGGACAAAATAATCAATGCAATGCCCGGTACGCACTGGCTTAAAAGTTTAATTATTTACACACTGCTTTGATTGTGCCATTGTATCTGAAATAAATCCCATTGCAAACACCACAACTTCCTGAAGTCAAACACACACACTCACACACACACAAACACAAACAGAAACCCACACACACGAGCAGCACACACACACAAAATGATACAGAGAACGTCACTGTGTTACTCCACCTTTTTCTCTTCTCTCTAAGACTGCATTTAATCTTGCTAATTATACTCTTTGATGGTCCCTTATACAATTAAGTAGTTGTCTTTCGGAGGACAGAGGACTAAGCTTGGCTCTAACTCACTGTCGGCTACATTGAATATGTTCTAGTATTAAGAGCGGATAGGGCTGTTAATCTATCAAAAGCTCATTAAGGAATGGGTAACTGTATTCATGGCGCTTACTCACACCTCATCCAATGGGATTACAACGTAAATATGCTAATATCTGAGAGGATGTTGATGTACTCCAGGATGAAAGGAATAAGTGTGTGCAGATATGAATGCTTGGAAGGGAAAAAAACAGACCATGAAAGTTACCATGGAAACTAGAGATTGACACCAAGATATGCAATATTATTCATCCAACATCTAATTAAGATTACGACAAGAGAAAGGAGAGCTTCTAGGGTTTCCAGCTACAGTTATTAGTGATCTTGTCTGTCCCAGTTGGTTTAGGTTGATAAAGAATCCATTTTCAGCCAATTCAGTGCAATATACATTTGGAAATATTAATTTCAAATATGATATTGTTAAACCAAAAGATAAATCCTATTTGAATCCAGCCAATCCAATTCAAAATGGAATACTGTTCAATTGAGTCGTCTGCGGCTGTAATCGGTGAGCAAAGCCATTTGGCTTCCTTACGACAGTTGTATTTTTATCTGTGTGTGCGTGTTTATGTGTGTGTGTCCATATATATGTATGTATATAATCTTTTGCCAACCATGTGGCTTTCCGTCTTCATATCAAATCACTTACCCTGCTTCCTCGCAGATAGTGTACCCAGCCGGGGTCACATAGCCGTTTCCCGGCTATCTTATTAGACTATCATATTTTTCTGTGCCCTTGAAGTTTTTATTAGTTGCCATTTGCAAGCTTATTCATTTGGGGCAAATGCTTAAAACATTTTATGCCCTTGCAAGGTCTCCATCCTATTAATTGTCGGTGCAGCTACTCCGGGCCGTCTATCTTGATGACACCCAAATTAGGGATCTGGCTCTGCAGAGTCTTCGCCAGATCATTTGTTTTCACTAAAAATGATTAAAATGTAAAACAGAATGGGATAGAAATACTTAAGGCTGCAGTCGTTGTGAGATTATTCTGGTTTCAGTTTTTATTAGAATTTAATTAAAATCTCATCGCAAGAGTCTGGCAGATTGGCAGGAAGACCATTGGTTGACACTGAGGAAGCCTCGTCAAATCATATGCAAGGGGGCAGAACCGCTTCTGGTCTAACCAATCAGCGATCAAAGCCAAGCCTGTGGGGCTGTATCACCTGGCAGGTGGAGAGTAAGCCAGGATAAACTCCTTCACAGAGACGAAGTTGGCAACACTAATAGAAAAAGGAGCCAAAACAAAGAAGCAGAGAATAGAGAGGCCAAGGTACAGAACAAGAATACACATTTGTAAGGCTCGTCAAGCGTGAGAGCAGAAGGGTTTGAGCCCAAAAGAACAGACCTGGCATTATTTCCGTTGGACATGTCAACTTGAAAACATTATGCCTTCACATTTCATAGCAAAACACATTTAGTGACTGAAGGTCGCATCATTTATTCCACTCAGTTCAGTTGGAACTGAGTGCATGAACACCAAAAAGTTTTTATCTGCAGCTCAAACTGCATTCTCTAAAGATGAAGCCAGTACAAATCATTGTTTGTATTTTCTCCATTACGGGTGGCATCTTTAGTTATGCTTCCAGTTCTTCAACCAATGAGGGCCCGTCAAAATAGTAATAGTTATTTTGATTTCATATGCAATGGTATCTTAATATGATCCATATCCGCTATACACCCTGGGTAGGTGAGCCCTGAGAGGGACTTTAACAAGCAGGGGTGCAGCAGAATGAGAGGCGTCAGACAGGGTGTGTCAACTGCACACAGTGGGTGATGTATGGGGCTCCCTGGCAGAAGAGAGGTGAGGAGGGGGAGGCGGATTGCGTGTGTGTGTGTGTGTGTGTGTGTGTGTGTGTGTGTGTGTGTGTGTGTGTGTGTGTGTGTTTTTGTGGGTGTGGGCGTGTGTGTACGTGCCTGTGTGCATGTGTGTGTGCACACGCTTGTGTGTGCCTGTGTTTTTGTGTGTGTGTGTGTGTGTGTGTGTGTTTGTGTGTGTGCACGCGCTCGTGTGTGTGTGTGTGTTTGTGTACTTGCATGTGTATTCTTGCATGTGTGTGTGTGTGCGTGCGCTTATGTGTGTGTTCTTGTGTGTGTGTGCACGTGCCTGTGTGTGTGTGTGTGCACACGTGCTTGTGTGTGTGTGTGTGTGTGTGCACGTGCTTGTGTGTGTGTGTGTGTGTGTGTGTGTGTGTGTGTGTGTGTGTGTGTGTGTGTGTGTGTGTGTGTGTGTACCAATGATCCAGGAGGCTGACTGAAGCAATAGTGCTAGCTGCGAGGGAAGAGAGGAGAGTGGGAACGAGTTTGCGTCGAGGCCAAAGAGGATTCAGTGAATGCGAAGGAGAGAGAGGTAGAGAGAGCCAGCATGTGAGCATTATAAGAATGGATTGGGTTATGAACTGGAAGTTACAAGAAAATGTAAACTCATAATCCGTAATTGGCGCATGGATGACCTTCCGAGTCCCCACGGTGTTTGTTTTGTTCTTTGATTTTGATGACTGAACTTGAATGAATAGGAGACTGTAAACATTGTTTACGTATTGTTACTGTCGCTGTCGATACCAGGTTTAATCTCAGAAATTGTTTGATGCAAAAAACATTGTTTCGGAATGATTGAACATTTGTATTATTGAATCATTATCAATAGAAGTGCAATGTGCTGTGTCTTTGTATAACCCGTTACCATCTGCTTATGGGGTCGGATACCATTATAACAATAACACATTATGACACAAAAAAAGAGTGTTTTACCAGACTTGATGTATATTTGTCAATGGAGATTTTTCTCAGTGGAGCGCCCATTCAGTACAACTGCCTCACAGTAGTGACGCAAATCTTAAAAAGTGTCGGTTTGATATAGCGTTGGAAAGGATAGTTAGGAAAGTGAAGAATAGTGTGTGAGAGACGCTACTTTGAGAGATTCGACTTCTAGGGAGAGAGTTTGAGTTTGCTTCAGGGAGAATTGCAGCACATTGAAACCACAGCACAAAAAGGGCCCCTTAACCGCTGGAACGTGTTGTACTGGGGAGCAGTAATTTATGCAGGGTATTCAGCTGCAGCAGGGCACACACGCACGTCCCTCTCTTTATCTGCACTGCCGTCTCACTCTCAACCTTTTTTCCCACATGTTTTTAAGTCATTAATCACCGCATCGCCACAAATGTCATCGTCATCGTCGCTTCACGGTGGAGATGATCGAGGCAACAGCAATTCAGTGGAATAAGAGACGTTATTCTGGAGTTGGCTTTGTTTTGCAGGTTATCTTAGCACTTAATGTGCTCTCTCACAATGTGTTCTGACCAGACGCACACACGGGAGGTATGGAGTCATGATTGATGCCGTAAGAAGGCATAGATGCGGAAATGCTTCTCATGATAAAAATAATAATAATTATAATCTGAATTATGAATGAAAATGTACCTTCATAAAGGTAATGAATTCAATTGTAATTGTGTTTTCTCACAATTAGTTTTTACGTTTTTTTCTCGCGCTTTGATTTGACATGATTTTTACGTGGCTGCGGGGTGAATGGAAGGGACGACTTGATTGGTCACTCAGATAAAGTCTTAAATCTACAAGTTTTTTTTTTATCTATTATTTTTGGCATTACTTTGAATGCATAAGGACTGACATAGTTTAGGTACCGGTTTTTTTCTATACCGCAAACTATAGCCCAACTGTCTGGAGTTATGACTCTTTTTGAAGACTTTATTCTTGTTCATATGCTCAGATTCTCTCTCCTGACTTCCTACCTTAATCAGTGACCAGATAATATAAATGCAAATGGAATTCAGATGACAAAATATACTATTACGTGTTGCTTTGAATGTAGATAATATATGGCAAGTCCCTTGTCAATGGAGGTAAATATTATTAATTGTCAACAGTGAAACAACTTCACATGGCTTAAGATTCAAATGATTTAACCACACTTGCCAGGAAAGCTTGTACAGACTAGTCATACTAGTAATAAGATGAAGATGCAGGACATGATCTATTCTACACACTAATTTACAATTACTCATGGTCTAGCTGAATTTTCACCAAATATCTTAAAAGTTTGCAAATTAATTTCTTGCGCTTTTTGTTTTTCTTAATCGTCCTAATCTAATCTAATTTCACCGTGCTCACTGTCATGGAACGATACATACACAGCATACAAAATTCAGATGACAACATTAAATGTTGATCCTAACTTTGAGAAAGACAATTTGGAGAGATTATCTTGAATTGTTGGTGATCATTTTTACATAAATCCAAACAGCAAACATCTTCAAATAAGAGTAGACAGAGCATTGCTTATATAAAGGCTCACTCAATACTTTAACAGAGAAGCAGACAAAAGAGGAAGATGATTTATGTTTTGAACTTCTGAAAAGTTTACGATTTCTACATTCTGCACCCATTGAACTGTAACAAAGAGCTGAAAGTCTTTATAGAACCCAATCAGACTCAAAGTCATCTACTCCGTGGTGTCAAACACTCCATGTCCTCCACTCACAAAAACAAACAACAATGCAATTACATAAAACTGTTTTACATATACAAGCATACAGTTTAAATAAGGACGAATGGCCGATTTGATGTTCATAATCGTGCTAAATGTTTCTGCAAGGAATTCTTGGATACGATACATGAAAGTGAAATCTTGCATTGGGGCCCTGTTTCTGAGCGTTGGGAGGTGAGTCTCGTGGAGATCCAACACGGTTCCAACCGGTTCCAACCTTGCATCGTGTAGACCGCTAAAAGGATTCCTCCAAAGCATAAGGAGGCACTATCCACATTTAATGTGCACCAGCTGAACCTGCACGAGAGCACACTGAGGGGGAAACGCATCAAAGCCCTGACCTATTACTATATTATCACCTCCTCGGAACGAATCGGGGGGGGATTTTGAAAAAACTAGCTCAAACTGTGCTGCACCTGCAATAAAAAAGACCTCCCTCCAAAGTTAAAACGATCCCATGGTACTCTATGATTATAGATAATGGTAAATTATCCAGAAATTGAGGCTAAGTTAAACCGAGAAGGAAGGAAAATTAATCATTAATGTGAACTCGTACTGTTCTCGAATATTCGCCAACACCTCCTGCAAGAAAAGTACAATTAATTTCACCAGCTGCTCCTTTTCTTCTTCTATTCGTTCTTCCGTTCGTTCATTCTTTTGTTCATTAATTCTTTCTCTCTTTCTTTCTTTCATTCTCTGTGTTAATCAGCTGCTTGGCTGATTCTAGATTCAGAGACGCAGTGGGGGTAAATCACTCCTATCTAGATGCCCTTGACACGCCCGGGATTACAGCCTCCTCCCGGAAGCCTAACAGCATCTCATGATGAGCTGTTGCTTTTCAATTTTTGCATTTTGGTTCTATATAACATTGTCACTAATAATTCATGAGAGCCAATATATCTGTTGGCACGAGGCGGTTGCGAATCTGCATTGACATATGAAAACTGCAGGCATTTACCAATTTAGCAATTCAACATTTGATAATGTCTGAGCAAATGTTGTTTTTGTTGCTCTAAGACACTTCTGGCCCCGATACGTTTTATTAGGTACAATTATTTACAGATGTAATTTTGACATACCTTTCATAGTTCCTAGTAAATTAAAAAAAAAAACAGTTTCCCATGCCAAAGGTAAAATGTGTTCAGAACATAAATAAAACAACAGAATATAAAATAGCAATTGAGGTATAGATGTGGAAGCCTGAGAACACAGAAGAACAATTAATGTTATTGCTAATCCTGCCATATTGAACACTGAAAAGTTCAATGCGGCCAAATTCAATGCTTTTTTAACCTCAAAACGCATCACTTATTCAAAGCACATTTAAGTAGTAATACAATAGTACAGAGCATGTTTTCAACGTATAAAAATGATGTGTAATGTTAGATGTTGTACATGTTTAACACTTTCACCTCACATGCTAACATATTGACACCGGACCGAAAGTTAAATACATGGAAGACAATACGGTGTATTTTATTGGAATGAAATAATAACTTTCTATTCTTACTTACTTATTGTCTTGCACCTCTAAATAACTTAAAGACACCCAGGTGTTTTGAGAATAATCTCCAAGAACATTTTATACAGGAGTGGGAGAGAAAGTTGACAAAACCCACAAAAAAACTACCCACACCCGTAAGCTGTTATAAATATGCGTGCCCTTGTCGAGAAATTGTATTTTGATGCCAAGGACTTTTCCATAAGGCTGTCACAGGTGTTGACGGACTGTGATTTCAAAGTGGCTCAGTTTGACATACTATGATGGGATGCTTTGCAGATGGACAGCCACCACAGATGGTCACAGATGGACTAGAGGGAACTCAAGGCTGCTGACAGCACTACCATTGTCATGCCAGCACGTGCACACACACACACACACACACACACACACACACACACACACATACACACTCACACACACGCACACACACACACACACACACACACACACACACACACACACACACACACACACACACACACACACACACACACACACACATGCAAATAGGCATACATTAACTGGCACACACACTCTCATACACATGCGAAAGACACTTACAAACATACAGGCACATACAGAAAAAACATACATGTACAGAGACACTTACACACAGACTGACACACACAAACACACACATTATATATGTATACATAGAAACCTATCATACAGGCACACACACACACACACACACACACACACACACACACACACACACACACACACACACACACACACACACACACACACACATATGAAAAATGTATTGTATGTAGATATTCTTTGCCCTTTTGGTTAAAACAACAGCAAAGCATTTTTATGTTCTGCAATACGGTTATCTTAGTTATTTTCTCTTTTCTCGATTTTCGCTTAGACATAGCCTAGACTCCATTTGTCATATTTATATCAAAATAACATCTCATGTCCCAACTGTCCACACTGCGATTTCATATCCTATCTCCAAGTTATTCGGTTATTGGAATACTAATAATATCTAAAAGTTATGCGCATTGCTTGACTTCCAAAATGATTTCCCACAACTGTTTTTCCACAACCAAATGCTTATTGTACTTTGCTGGAAGGTAAAATAACTAAAGATAAACTAAAGATACATCACAAAGTCTTTTAGATTTCAGAGTTATAGGGAACCATTCAGTGTTGCACAGTGCTCAAACACAAAAGAAGATTTCTCTATTCTTCTGCTAATGCACTCCCCACAAATGTTTGGTTTTAATTTGAACTGCTTGGAACTTGATGCAGCGGAAACGCCATTAACCCGAGGAACAATGGGACACAGCGTTTGCACCTCAACGCAAGGCATGCTACATCGTGTGTCATTAAGCGCAGCACAGAACCCGTCCACAATCTCCAAACCCTGCAAAACATGCATTAAGTCTACAAAGAAATGTACTTCATCCAGGTCATTTGAGGCAGCACAGGTCTGTCTAGATCCACTGCCATGCCTGCGCTGGAAGGGAGTGATGCAACCCTGAATAAAACAGAGGTGGGTCGCAGCTGCCCACAACACTCACTGAGCCATTGTGTCAACACCGGCTGGGACCAGACAATAAGTCTGAGAGGGCGAAAGCTTTTTGACAAAACAAACGTCTTTTGGACAAAAACGGAAGGTGGGAAGGTACATTCTCATAAATGTCGTACTGACATTTAACCTATCCAAAAAGTCAATCAGCCGTACTGGGGGCAGATCAGCCCCCCCCGGAGAGGAAGGAGGAACTGATTATGTGTTCAACTTTGATCGAATAAAAATATTTGATCATTTATTTCAATAAAAATAATAATTAATAATGATTTTTGAATAGTCTATACTTTATTTGTTTACTAAAAATACAAAGTTAGACGTTTATGTTGAGTTGGTGCTAATTAAACCCCCTGTTGATAAGGGTGTATGATCCGCCCTCCAGACTGACACACACTACAAACCAATGGCTTCGCGCACACAAACACACGTGCACACATGTACGCACACACATTCACACACAAACAGAAACACACACGCAAGCACACACGCACTCACACACACCAACACACAGGCAAATACACACTTTCCCTTGCATACCGCATACCCACATGCACACAACACACACACGGCACACACTCACTCACACGTGAATCCCCCGTATACACACAAAGGTGCCAAGATGCATAGCTCCCCCTCCCACACCCCCACACAGGTGTCTGTGCAGGTGGTGTGCGTGCGTCCATATATGGGCAGCACCCCTGATTTCTCCCCCTCAGATCCATCACTGCCAGCTTTCAGCGCACCATCCCTTAGCACAAATGAATAAGGCCAGGTAATAATTAAACAGCTCCCGAGGCGCTATCCAGCCAGATTTTTCTTCTCTGGTAATGAGGGAAACACTTGCAGCCACCCCAGAAGATTTAATTAGACAGGACCTGCATGCTAATGAGGTGAGTGATTCAATTTTTTTTTTAATTGCTCAACCAGAGTCATTTAAAAAAAGAGTTATGGCTAACCCTCAATGTAGGATGTGGCAGACAAAGTGGGATTCAAAGCCTCATGAATAATTTATTCCCATTCATATACCTTTTTGGCTCCAAAACCTATTTCGGAGAGCAGGACACTTTCAGTACTTTATTTACCTTCCCCAATTGAACCCAGAGAGCTGAATGGATGTCCACTCGTATTCAGGGAGGGTTGCTCCGGCGGGAATTGGTTTTAAAGGTTGAACAGAACCATTATTATTTTTGTTCATATCCTGGGATAAGATTAGTAAGCAAAATCGAATGGAAGCGGCAGGCAGAGGGGCCTTGTCGTGACGGGCCCCTGTCCAGACAGGCCCCGGGGGGGGGGAGGGACAGTGTGTAGGATGGGTGTTCCTGGGTCCCAGGGTCACCCAGCCGGAGCTCAGAGGTGACGGCTGTAGGGTGTAGAGAGGAGTTTATCGGCCAGGGGGGACTAACCGTCCCCTGGGTGAAAGCCCCCCACCTCCATCCATCCCCTCGCCCTGACCCCTCTATACTGCTCTTCCATTCTCCACACAATAAAACCATGACAAATGGTGCCTGCCAGCCCGTGATCGATCACTGTCCCAAATTTCATCCTATCCTCTGCTCTCTCTGTCTCTGTCTGACTGTCTCGCTTTCTCTCACTTTCTCTCTCTCTCTCTCTCTCTCTCTCTCTCTCTCTCTCTCTCTCTCTCTCTCTCCTCCCTCTTTTCCCCTCTCTCTCTGTTGTTCCATACCACAATGTATTTTCCGATCATAATGGTGCCGTGTCTCTCCCTGCTCAGCCGCCTCATCGTGCTGTCCTCCTCCTCCTCCCTCATCACCATGGGCTCACGTTGTCTGCGTCTGTCTCCTTTTAGAAGTCGACCACCGCACATGTCTCTGTTTTACTTTCCCTTGAGGCCACTATTCCCATCTACCTATTCTGCATCGGATCAACTCATCAGTTGTTTTTCCCTTCGGAATGTTTTGCCATAAAGATTGTTAAACCTTCACCTTTGATATTCGATTAGAATAAGCGTTGCGTTTATTATCAAATATACATTTTAATGCATCAACTATATCGACGTTGGAAAGGCCAATGGAAGGACAACATTTATTTTTGCTGTTGTCTACATCATGCTGGTTGCCTGGGGACAACATCTTACAAGGGAGCCATCTAATCTCATCTATGTCAGTGTATGAAGTGTAACACATTTCAACTTCACAGCAGGATCCTTTTAGGATACACTGGAAGTGTATATGGAGAATTTACAGAGCGTAAAAGAACAACAAAAAAAACTTTTTTCGCCTGCTGGAAATAAGTCTTGGGTCAATAAATAATTGATATCTCCGAGGTATTTTATGCAACAGTGGATGCCGCTGTCTATAATGAATGAATTGTCCCTGCAGGGGGCCTCTGAGGGACCTGATAGTCACCTGCGGTATAAAGCTAAACTGCAGATGAATATGTTTGAAATATTTAGGAAGTTGGTGGTATTTAGATAAACTGCAGATGAATGCCTGTGAAATATTTAGAGAGGTTTGTCTGATCATATTGGGAAAACAAAACACTGTGATGCAGCACTGGTTCACCCGAAATATGGTGTAAATGATACCATATCCTCAGGTGGGCCCAGAATAAAGGATCATACAAACACTTTTATATTATGAATGTAATAATGTAATATATATTATTTCTGGCCTAGTCTGCCATAAATTTGAGACCATCATGGCAGTTGGACACTTTATAATGTAATGGATTTTGTAATAGTACAGAATAGGTTACCTGATTGTAAGTCAAGATCATGGCCATCTTAATGATTTTATTAAGTAATTATCATTACGGGGAATATGGAAACGTAGGTATCCCTCAAAGTATGATGAGGATGTTTGAATGAGTAAAATGTCATTAAGCTTTATGTTAAACTTCTCTGCCATTCTACTTTGACTTGTGTCCGCCTGCAGCCTTGTGCTAAAGCCTAAAAGTTAGAATAGACCTGTAAGCGTACTCTATGAACTGGTCAGTGGCCATTCATTAAACTGCTTCTTGATTTACAACAAATTTAAAATAATAACAAAAAGGGAAGAAACAATGAACTTACAAACATGCATGCATGCATACATACATACATACATACATACATACATACATACATACATACATACATACATACATACATACATACATACATACATACATACATACAAGCACACATAGCCTACATGCACACATACATAAATACACACATACATGCATACATACATACATATATACGGTACATACATGCACACATACATACACACATCCCTGCATACATAAATACATAAATACAAAACTGCATAAATACACAAATACATACACACATACATGCATAAATACATGCATAAATACATAAATAAATACAAAAATGCATATATACATGCATACATACATACATGTATATATACAAACATCAAAAACATAGACACATTTTCGCCGAGAAATATTGTTTTACAAAAAAATAGATTAATATATTTTGCATGTTAAACAATAACAATCCTCCTAAAATGTCTGTCTCAATTGTAATGCTAAATTGTCCTTTATTACAATTATTGACATTGTAATATCACTATATTGTTTATTCATTTGATTCTCAGAAATGTATTTGTGTTTTCTTTATTGTTTCATAAGCAGGTTTTGTCACAATTAATTGTGTTTGCTGTCTATTTCTCGTGTGGGATAGGAAGCACCATTGCACCTAATTCATCTTCCTATGCCAGAACAAACGTAGAAAGTGTGCTGTGCAAGTTCACCAAAGCTTGAAGAGAATGTCGAAAAACTTTTGACACCGAGATTGCTGCAGTCGGCTCAAGATTATTGCCCCGGTCCCATGTGGTACAGAGAAAAAATAGTACAGGTTAAAAGGTAATTTCTAAACCAACCAATTGGAAAAACAATGGGCGTATAGGTACTCAATACACAGTGTGCTACCTTCCAGGGGCTCTGAAGAAACGTCCAATTAAATTACATACCCTGTGGAAGGAAGAAGGATTGAATAATATCAAATTCCGTTTTCTCTATTTACTCATTGAACTTTCTCCTTTTATGCATCATTGACATTCAAACAGTTATCCACAAATGCCTGTTATACATAGATACATATGCCAACAAACACACACACACACACACACACACACACACACACACACACACACACACTTGCACACCCCGTTGACAATGTCCTTTCGTCTTTGAAAAATCTTTAGTCATCAAAAAAGAATCATGCATTAATGCAATTACAATTTAGAATGAATTCAAAGAGAATACATTATCGGGCTCTAAGTATAGCCCCAGTGTAACCTTTTAATGAATACATGAATCCTTTGAATGGGATTGTGTAGATCTCAGTGTCTGATACGTGCTTGAGTAATCTCTGCGACGAAGCGGTTGGATTGCTCTTCGGTTGCGACCACACGCACACCTTTGGAAACATCAACGTGTGCCATCATGTATGAACGTATGTGTGTGTACCATATGTTTTGGTAAATGTGTGTCCGCTGGTGATCCTTGATTTGTTTTCCGTTGACGAGCAGGAGGGGTGAGTCAGAGCTCTGCTCCTCAGGTTTGATGGTAACAGATTTCCCCTGATGCTCGGAGCAGATAGACCCATGTGAGCAACAGGATGAACCCACGCTCAGAAATCGTGTTTGGACGTCTCCGCGTGAGAAACAGATATAAGACGGATTAAAGAAATCCAAACACAGAGATGTTTAGTGGAAGGCAAATGAGGCAAATGAGGTCAAGGATCCAGATGAAACCATGAAGATAGCCACAGCTGAACATAATTGTTCATTAGGACAGGTGAAGCCATAAACATTAACGAGACACTAAGCACATATACTGTATATATATATATTTTATCTATATGTATAAGTCCTATTTTTTTCTGCTTGTCTAAAGAAACTAAAATATTTTGTAGTATACTCTACCAGGATCACTTGCACTCTCTCTCTCTCTCTCTCTCTCTCTCTCTCTCTCTCTCTCTCTCTCTCTCTCTCTCTCTATCTCTCTCTCTCTCTCTCTCTCTCTCTCTCTCTCTCTCTCTCTCTCTCTCTCTCTCTCTCCTTCCTCTCCCCTACTCCTCCTCCCCAAGACTACGGTTGATTCTATTCCGGTATGTCCTATTGCCACACATCGTAGTTGTGCGTTTAGGCTTTAATGTCTCTTTAGGTCCGTTGAATTGCAACAAAAGCATACGTCTTGAACTGTTAATGAGTCAACTGGATATTAATCTGTTTCTTGTTGCTGTCTTTACACATTAGGACAGGGATATGACTAAAGGCAAAGACAATGCAGTTAATTACCCTCCATGTTTTTCTCATCGTATTCAGAACTAAAAACTATACCTATACTATGATACTTTTAAACCTATTGTACCATTTCCTTAAGGGCTCCTATTGTAAATGTGTGTTTCATATATTTGGTAACGAAGAGCTTGTTGAAGGAAAGAAGAAAAGGGTTTCATCCTAATCACATCATCAATAGTGCTATAGTTGTATACCTAGCGGTATGATCAGATAATCATTAGCCGTGTAATCACTCAACAGTTTTTTAACCCTTATTGACCAAGGCAAATTCACAAACACACACACACAAACACACACACAGACACACACACACACGTGCAAATAAACCATAGGTAAAAACTTGTCTTTTTCCCTTCATTAGAGATTGATTTAATGTTTTGGTACTGGCCTGTTTACAGCTTTTTCCTTTTGACGTACGCGTTAAATGCAATTAGTTCTTCCAGTTAACCTGGACGCCTTAGGAGATAATCTTTTAAACATTTTCATGAAAATGTCATTATCTATAATTGACACATGAGCACCGGCAATTACAGCTGTTTAACTTTCCCTCCCTTGAGGACTTCGTCCAACCCATTCCATGCCTATGCTGAGGACGTTCCTGTTGAGTAAAAAAAAATTGTGAACACACACACATGCATTTACCACAGTAACACAAACACCTGTGGGCACATCCACTCATGATCAGGATGAATGATTCATGAGAGAAAGCGCAGTACTATATAGGAACGAGAGGCATGTTGAGCAGAGGCGGATGCAAAACGCGGGGAAGATATAGCGGGGATAAATATGAATCACCGCTCAGAGGGTTCCTCCCCACCCCCAGCTCAGACAGGGCCAGCCAAGCATGCCAGTGGGGCTGATGAGAGGAGGCTGGACGGGGGATCGGTAATGGCCATGAGTGAGGGGGGGGGGAGCTCCAGAGGTGGGTGTCCTGGGGAAGCAGAGAATGAGTAGGAAGGGTGTGTGTGCCGTCCGGGATACCCTGTCGAATCCCCCTCCCCTCCCTGATGCATCCCGCCCAAACACACACACATGTCCCGCCCCCCCTCTCCAATAGGCCCCCTTCCAGTCCTCTATTCAAAAGGCAATAATTGCATCATTTTTCAAGGCTCTTGCCTGTGTCTGGATGCAAGACTTGGCCCATTAATCAAACTAATGGAGAAGTAAGTGATTTCAAAATATAGGCTTTGCTCAAGCACACCCCATCGCCATTGCCAGGACCCCCCCAACACACACACACAGACACACACACACACAGACACTCACACAAACACATGCATGTATACACACACACACACACACACACACACACACACACATGCTAGACAGACACACACACACACACACACACACACACACACACACACACACACACACACACACACACACACACACGCACACACACACACACACACACACACACACACACACACACACACACACACACACATGCTAGACAGACACACACACACACACACACACACACACACACACACACACACACACACACACACACACGCACGCACGCACGCACGCATGCACGCACACATACATACACACATACACACCCATGTTGCATTTTGAAACACTACCTATGCTTCCTCCTCTCACTGCCAGTAGGATCATGATGCATTCTCCATTAGGATCATTCATAAATCTTTAATATATATAAAACATCTGACCCACTTTTGGCCTGGTTTTAATTTCCCTCACCATGGGTATGGGTTTCTAGCCAATGGCCAACCTCCCTTCATAGCGGCCTATGAAGGGGCAGTGAGTCAGACACATTTATTGATCTTGATGAGATAGATAAAATTAACATGTTCCTCAGGTTTATCAAAAAGCTTTTTCTCCCTGTGCGCACAGAGACAGAAAGCGAACTCTGTCTCCCTGCTGCTACTGTGCACCTACCTGCAGATTGAATCATTTTAAGTATTTTTTATTCAATAATTAGGCCTACCGCCTATTTAAACAAAATTAACATATTTTCCTATTCAGATTGGGATGACCATGATCTGAGGGAAGACACACCAGCAGTTACATATTTTTAATTAGCTTTCAGAGCCACTGTAGGCAGTTCACTCTCTGCTGTTATCACCCTTGTGGAGTTTGCTGTAAATAAATTAATTGATTCAACAGATGTGAATGCATAATGACATTGAACAAGTTACCCAGATGCCACCCTATTACCTCTCCTTGCTTTCTGCAGTAAAGAACAGTGCTTTGTTGAAACGTCTCGAATGACCCCTTAGCATCGGTCGTGTGGCATTCCAAGCTAATGGTGCCGCCGTCACCGTTCCCTCCTCCCCCTGCCCTCTCTCCTCTCTCCTCTCCCCTGTGTGGAATCGCTTTGTATGCACACTGCTTGCTCTGATACCACACCCCAATGTCACACATCTCAAAATCTCTGGAAATTAGCAGCACACACACACACACACACACACACACACACGGACACGCATACACATATATGCATGTGTACAGAAAAACACACCCATATATGTATGTGTGCACTTACTCACACACACACACAAAGTGAAGTTACCCTCTGACATCCTCACTCCCACTGGTGAAGACACGGGAGCGTGTCTCGCCCGATGTCTCTGTAATAAGGATGAGATTCATGTTCATCTCTGGCCCATTCTGTTCCCTCTTTCCTTTGTTGCTGCTTTTGTAGTTTTGTTTGGGGTCTCGTCTCGAGTGCTCACCCCTGCTTGTCAGAGCTAGAGCCTATCGCGTCAGGTCTAGCCTAGCACATCAGGCCTAGCCTAGTGCGTCAGGCGGCAGGCCTAGCCTAATAATAATAATAATAATAAATTAAATTGATATAGCGCTTAATATGGTACTCTAAGACGCTTAGCCTAGCGCGTCAGGACTACCGTAGTGCACCAGGCTAGAGCCTATGCGTGTCAGAGCCAGAGTTTAGCGTGTCAGGGCTGGAGCCTAGTGTGTTGACCATAAAAATAGAGGGTCTGGCTAGAGCCTAGCACGCAGGGCCTTAACCTAGCACATCGGGGACAGAGCCTAGCTTATCGGGGCTAGAGCCCAGCGTGTCGGGCCTAGAGACTAGCACGTCAGGGTTAGAGCCTAGCAAATCAGGGCTGGAGCCTAGCATCGGGCCAGAGCCTAGCATCGGGCCAGAACCTAGTGATTTGGGCCTGCCTTCTGACGGTGACCTGCAAGTAGAACTTGGATGGTATCGGACCAAGACTGGGGGCAGAAAAACAATGCTGTGTAGAGTATAACTTTTGGGCACTCCAGTCAATAAACATGGCATAACAAACCGCAAGGCGCTGCTTGCAGATCAGGATTCAGAATCAGAATCTGAAATACTTTATTGATCCCCGAGGGGGAATATCGATGCATGTTGCAGTTGCTCCCGTTTAAGAATATACATGGATATAGAAGCGTAGAAAGAATAAGAAAATACTCAATTGTAAAAATGTCTGCGATGTATAGGGAAAATGCAATGCCAGGCAGTCTTTATTCGGCACATATATCCTGACAGGGAGATGCAGGTCTTGAATGGAGCTGACTTGACTGGATGACGTCATCGCTAGCATTCCCAACAAAGCCACGTGAAATAGTGGAGCAGGTTGGTAGTGGGGGATAGTGGGGTTCAAAGCCCTCCCTGCTCCTGTGAGCAGAGTGTGCTCCATAGACGAGTGGTACCAACTTTCACCGTGTGGAAATACAGTCTGGTATTCAGTGGAACGACCCATCAGCCATTTGATGAAATAAAATATAGAGCAAAAATAATTAGATACCTATCCTACAATATAGTTTAAAACAATGTAAATACAAATGTTGGGAAATATATACACATTTTATAAGATACAAAAATTGTACAAGCAAGAATATTGGCTAGTCAAAATGTACTTTTAAATAAATGCAGCCGATTATACCAGCGTCTTTCACAGTTTAATTATTAAATTGCTGTGCGCAATTATTATAATTTTAAGGCAATAGTGCACAGTTGAAAACATAAATGGTTGACTCATGATGGGTTTAAAGCTGGGAAAAGTGGTTAAATTAGTCAAAGGGGCCGGGCTATTGACCCAGAGTTCACCTCTCATGGCGGACTTGGAACAGTTTGATGGCCACAGGCAGCAGTGACTTCATGTGGTGCTCTGTGGTTTGTCTGGGTAGTCTGAGTCGTGCACTGACTGTACTCCTGTGGCTAGCGTCATGGTGTGGCTGGAAGATGTATGTCTCTTCCATTTTTCTGCTCCTGCTTAAATGTTATTTCTGATTGATTTTGGTTGAATATCTTATCGATGTGAATGTTTTCCACGCTGTCTAGAATGTGTGCAGATGGGGATTGTCGTGTGCAGTAAGGCATCAACCCCCCCCCCCCCCCCCCCCCCCCCCCCCCCTCCCAAAGGCCTCGATTGTATCTGTGATCGTTGACCACAGGTTAAACAGTTCGGAGACCAAGGGTCATGTCAGCGCTGCAGGGTTAAAGTAAAAAAAACTGTTTTCCTGTCCAGAGATCTTCTGTCTATGTATTCACAGCTCAGATAGGCTCATGCTGACACCCACACAGACCACTTTAGCTTGATAGCAATGTCTGGATCAGGTCATAATTATACAGGAGGTAATTGTAATTTCCTAACATCGGCTATATGCAAGGAGGACAATTACAGAGTCATCCACTTTTCAGAGGGTGGATAGGCCAGTTTTATTAGGCTGATAGAAGAGCAAAACAGAGAAGAATGTGTGTTTTTCCATTTAGTGTCTTAGTGGCTTGGTGTTGACAGGGTTAAAGTAATATACTCTGTGGCACTAATAGCATTTTGATTGTTTGAGTACTGTTAGGTCATGTCTTGGTTTGTACTGAAAATGCCGGCTATATAATCTGATCTGAGTCGTAACAGAGAATAACCTTTTTTCCGTGACTTTTATCCAGCTTTGATTCAAGCCTCCGGAAGGTTAGCTCATTGACACTACACTGCAGAACGTCAACAATATAGTTATTACGTTACCACTGGAGCTGGCCTGGGTGTCCTTGAATGTTTCTAAGACACATAATCATAATTATAATAAAACAATAATAATAATATTATGATTTATAATAACAATATCAAAAACACAAATACGGGTGCTTTATTTGGGCTGAACACCCAAGGCTATGGTTTGGATCATAATATATCTACTCATACATATATATCCATACAAACATTGGCAGTTGGTTATCATTTGGGGGGAATCAGCAGTAGGAGCTTCCCTTTGGATTCCCGTCTGATTGGTCCTCTCCTCTTCTCCCGGCTCACTCCCGTTTCCTGTGTCTCCTGTGGGGGGACAAGCTTCTAAGCCGTGGCTCTGAGGCCGTGGGGCCGTTCAAGGGGCCTTCTGCGTTTACCTGTTTGTGAGTGAACTCATTTAAAGTCTGTTAGTTCCACACTGGGAGGCAGCCATAACCGTGGTGTCAGGTTAATAATTCAAACATTAAAGGCTCAGGTCTCCTAATATGTACCTTTTAAGTGTGACTTTTGGGGTGCGGAAGAACAAGAGTTGAGTCAAGCCCTTCTCTTCCGCTGAGCTGGAAGCCTTCTCTTCGGAAGGCAATATCAGGTATCATTTATTGCATTAACAAAAGGACTCAACGCATTATAGCCATGTATGAGTCATATTTGTTGAGTCATTCTATTGCATGATTTAATATCATATTCAAAACAACAAAATAATACTATCTTATAATTTGCGTATAATTTTATAATTTTGCGAAATTACAGAAATAAACATGATGGACAGGTACATAGTAGGTGTTTTGTATGTGAGTTGTAGTAATGGTATTTGTTTGCATAAAAAAGCTAGAGCAAACTGGTCTGGTAATGCTTGCTCTATTATGTCATTTGGTTATTGTCTATTTTTCCTCTGTTATGAAGGCTTTGGGATGTTTTTACTCTAATAATTAGTAAAAACGGTTAGGTTAAACCTTTTAGTATCACTCAGTAACTGAGGAATCAGGAGTCACGTTTTTGAAGTATTTCCTTTTAGGTAGAGAGGGGTTGTTTATGCGCTGACTTAAGGGTAAGTTTTAGAAGGATAGCTTAGCATAATGTACTGCCTTCGGATATTTAGTTTGGAACTATGTACTCTATTCAAATGTGTGTGCTTCATCAGGTCCATGGGTGGTCCAGGGTGTGTTATTTGCAAACGTTATGTATTAGTAGCAGGAAGGGGCTGGCTTTGAACCCTATGTGTCTGTGTGTGTGTGTGCGTGTGTGCGGGGGGGTGGTCTTTGTTTGCTGAGTCTGCATGTTGTACCTGTGTTGACACAGGTTAGCCCCGGTGCTTCCTGACACATCAGAAGCTGGCGCATTAGAAGTGACTTGTTACATTAATGCCTCCTGCCTGTGCCCTTGACACCGCCGCTGTGCCCTTGTTCTGACTCTATTATTTCTTTCTTTTTTTCTACGTCCCCTGAGTGCTGCTCTGTGACTTCCCCATTGCTCCTGAGAAGGAGTTAAAAGCAGAGGAGCAGTCCGATCCCCCCGGGGGCAACATTTCCAACAACATTTATGGGGACTTACATCTATTTCAATCAAGTGTTTCCCGTAATATATTTTAAACCTATCTTTCTTGATTCATCTCTAAAGAGCTTAAGAGCCAAAACATCTAGAGAGAGAGAGAGAGAGAGAGAGAGAGAGAGAGAGAGAGAGAGAGAGAGAGAGAGAGAGAGAGAGAGAGAGAGAGAGAGAGAGAGGGAGAGAAAGAGAGAGAGATGCTAAAGCACATGACTAATGGATTCTTGATTCTGGGTAAAAATACTCACGTTAATTTCTTCAAAAGCTCCTTGTTGGGGGTCCACACACACAGACACACACACACACAGCTCCTCAACTCACACCCATACACACACACGCACACACTCACATTCTCGCTACACACCCGGCCACACACATACAATGCCTGTCAAAACACACACACATCACGCAACACACACACACACACACACACACACACACACACACACACACACACACACACACACACACACACACACACACACACACACACACACACACACACACACACACACACACATTGTCACACGTTATCACAAAATGGAAAAAGATTTTAAAAAGATTCTTGCCCCGGAGCCACCATTTATTTCTCCTATTCCATTTCCTGTATTGTAGCGTCTCAGTCGGCCGTCCAGCCTCCTAAGGAGAGCATTAGTGATTCCACTCATGGCGCGGCACTGCCGGTGGGAAAGCTGCAAGCCTGCGAGCACCGAGCCCAGCCCTGCGTGCCCTGACAGATGGGAGAGGTGATTATGTTTAATGTCACCACCAGCGCAGTGTATTCCTGCTGGAAGGACGTCCAGCACGGGTACACTGACAGGGGGCCACGGCGGGGGGGGGGGGGGGGGGGGGGGGGAGATCTCTGTCGTTAGATTATGTCTATCATTACAAGCTGGGCCGCGCACTGCCTTCACGTGAATAAATACCCCCCTGGCTTTGCTAATCACTGTCAAGGCTTTGTGTAATGCAGGGTCGGGGTGACGCACGCTGGCCTCGGAGGGGAAGCAGTCCCAGATTTCTGACGTGTGTGTATGAGTGCATCGCAATGGGAGCGCGTCCGTACTGTAGCGGCTTTTAATTGTCCTTATGGACATAGGAGACTGCGCTTGCATGCGCGTCTGTGCCTTACCTGACACGGCCTGCCCAAACCCAGCTACCTCTCTGACGTCACCGTACCCCAACTTTGTATTCAATCGGGTCGCCGAAAAACGTTGGTGGTCCGTGGTTTCCACAGCAACTGTGGGGGCGGCGATGGTGACGGGGGGACTGTTGTGAATATTTCATAACAGACCTCATTACTCCTGACGGACCCCTTTGTTCAGCCTCAAGCAATGAATGGAGAGGACAAGGAGAGGGAGAAGAGACTTGGAAGGTAGGGATGGGGGAGGCTCAGAGGAAAACCCCTTTTCCCTCACAACATTGTCAAATAAGTGTGCTGCAGTAATAAACTTTTCCAATAAAGGCCTTTACTGTAATAACAGGAGGAGATGGTTTTTCAGTCTGCCTGCCCTTTAAACGGTGCTGTTGGACAGCATTAGCGAGGACAGCGTTAGCCAAGCTGCGTCATGCAAGGTACATAAATAGCTGGATAAGTGGATGAAATGATGGATAGATGTAGAAAGGTGAATGGAAAGACAGAGAGATAGATATCAACAGATGTGTGGAATGGTGGACGGATGGTGAGATTGGTAGTTAGGTGGCAGGTAAATGGGGTATGGTCGATGGAGCGATTTATAGATGGACAGATGTCGATACAATTGCATTTGATGAATCAAAGGTGCCCTATAGCAGGCATTTCGCTGTGGACGACAGGGGGAGGGAAAGCCTCTGATGGGTTGATGTTTTTCCCGGCGACTGTTGTTCCGTGGAGCATCCAGCGGCTGCAAGGTGTTGATAGCAGGAGCATCATCTAAATGACGTGCTTGTTGGCAGGGGATTTGCCATGCTTCATTAACAGAATGATCTTAGCTTAGTTAGCTATCAGCCGAAAACCGTAACCTGAACAAATGAGAATGGTGTGACTTTGCATATATGTGGAGAGGGAGCTTGTGACCATATGTTTGTGTTCATGTGTGTCAAACGTAATATACAATAAACTACAATACACCCCAATCAGGTACCAGCCATTAGTGTTTTGTTACTGATTCAGTTGTGAAAAAATACGACAAACCACATGAGGCAATCATGCAATTATTATATTATACCGACAGATCTTGTACAATTCAGCCCCTATACAGTCCATTGTGCCTTGGCTGCTTGTAGAAAAGGATGTCCTATACTGGGAGAACGGACGGACACATGGATGGATGGACAGATGGATGGGTGGGTGGATCCACAGATGGGTGGAGGGATGGACTAATAGATGGATGGACAGATAGATGATAGGACAGATCGATTGGTGGGTGGTCGGGTCCATAGAAGGGTGGAGCGATGGATGGTGGCGGGATGGATAGACAGATAGATGGTTGGGTGGGTCCACAGACGAAAGGATGGATGGATGGTCGGATGAATAGCATTCTCCACACATTTGACATTTGCAGTAAATTCTTCTGCCAGAAGTCCTCCGTCCCCTGTCCGCCGTCAAGGTGTACGATTAAAGTGTGTTGGTTTGTCTGGCTGGCGGTCGGCTGGCATCCAGCTGCAGTAGAAATGCCTTGGGCTGCTCTATGATTACTAATATTAACCCTAGCCAAGTGTACAGGGTTTATCAATGCGATATCATGCATCCGCTCTATTTCTTTAAAAACAACTAATATGGCCCTCAAGCCTCACACATCTCAGTGGTGACAACCTTCACTGAGGTAAATGGAAAAATGGAAATGCATTACAAGAAAATTCCTCTGCAAGACAATTGATATAATTTATGGTCTTGGATGGATTTGGAGGCTTTGATGCGATTACACATACATTTATGCTCATCATCTTAGGTGTGATTAGAAAAGGTTTGATCAAGAAAATTAATTTAAGAATAGCTGGCCACACATGGGGGCTTTTGTGTTTAAGTGGTGTTGGTTGTGAATCCTAATGGACAAATACATAATGTAGGTTGGATCTCCCTCGTCTTAGTTTACAAGGGATCTTTTCGCCGGTGTCTTCTCAAGTTCAATCTGATTTAGTGATAACCAGAGACTCCTCATTTTTATAGGCCTATAGGGCTTTTTAAAGTCAAGACAGCTGCTTCACACTTTTAGCCAAAAATACTGAATGTCCTTTTTTCTTTTTATTATATCTAATCACCGTGCCAACAATCGATCCGTCCCTCAGTACTAAGGAATAAGTACTGAAGGAAGAGAATAAAAGCACCTGTCCTCATTATACCTGATGCAACACGCAGACTTAGTCACGTCGCGTCGGGACGCCTGGCGCCCGTTAAATACCAACACGTTGGGCCTTCTGTAAGAGGAGCTCAGAGGGATTTATTTGTTCATTCCTTGTCTATACGTAATTGATTCGCCCACAGCACATTGCACGGATATGTGTTTGAATGGATTTGTGGCACAGGTCTGACTTGGTAACCAGGGGCGTCTGATAGTACAGTGTTGTATTCCCAATGAAGGTCTAATCTTGCGACTTCCAAGGCAAACCGTTGGGTTAATTCTTTCTGAAGGCTACTGATAACCTCACCTGCTATGTAACTTTATCAAGTCCTTATGCAAATAAAAATTAAACACTGTCTGAGGTTCCCTTGAGGTGACTTCCTGCGGTTAGCAGTCTTCACCTTTAAATCAGCGTGTTCCTTTTAGCCATTCGGTTTTGACTTTCAACAAAACCAAATGGCCCAGCTGTCAGCCATTTAGCAACCTGCGCTAACTGACTCTGCGTGGTATCCATTCTGCTTTTTTTTTTGCATTACAGGGAACGGTCTATGCTTCTGCTTATCTTGGTTCATGGCAGAAAGCAGCATTAGAACCTGCACTTCTTCTAATACACACACACACACACACACACACACACACACACACACACACACACACACACACACACACACACACACACACACACACACACACACACACACACACACACACACACACAGCTTATTCTCATACCAGATCTTGTTGAACAGTTGGAGATGGTCAAGTGATAGCAGACATGAAATTATATGAATTCCTGAAACACTTATTTTAGTTTTTCCATGACCAAGTGCTGTTGTTAGTTGATTGAGTAGAGCTTTTCAATTGCCAAAAAAGGGGTGCACAAAACTTTATTTTGCATCTGCATTAAGAGCAGAGCCTGTTGACAGAATTATTTTTACCGCTCAGTTTATCTGAGGTAGAACACTCAGAACAGGAGCTGTTAAATGTGCCGTCTATTTTGCCATTTATTGTGTTGTCATTTAAACACCCCCACACCCGCTCCCTCTCACACACGAAAACACACACACACACACCCAATCAGACCGACAGATTTGGGTGAGTGCAACGAACCATGAGTGTCAACTTCCGCCTTAATTTCGGAGGCTGGAGATAAGCATTGCTCCCACAGCCCGCCCCCTCCTTCTTTCCCCCTCGCAATTTAATGAAATCAATCTCAAACGAGGGCCACATTAAACCTAATCTTGAGTCGTTCAAGGTTAGGGGATCGATTGGAAGCTTTTTGGGGTTGTTCTACACACTGGCACGTATTGATGAGCCATCGGGTTGTTCAGAAAATTCACTTTAAAAAAAGAAAACGCAAAGCAGGGCTTCACTGTAATAGGCCGGCCGTGGATCGCTGTTTGGCGGTCTCCACTTCTTTGCTTTATAAAATCGTTAATTTTACAATTTCCGGAGGGAAGGTGAGGATTTTGGCGCTCGGGCGCGGTGGATGGCAGATGTCATCCGAGGCAGTGCGGCAGCGGAGTCATTTAAAACAGCCCATTTGCTACCAAGGCTGGCTGCGGCGGATGCGATCAGGTCACGACGAGAATGGGAGCCCGAGGCGGTTTCCAGCGGCGGTGGCAACGACCGCTGGAGCCTCTCCACGGCTGAGTGTTTTTTAATTGGTGCTTGTTTGTTCTTTTGGGTTCCCTCTATTTATCCGATGTGGTCTTGTCTCCTTCTCTGCAGGCGGTGGAGACCAACCTGGCATCAAAGGACAGTCACTGGGTGTATGCTAATGAGGTGAGGTCATCAGGGTTTTACTACACTGCGTGCAGCATGGGGGGCCTCTGCAGTGAAGGGCCAGGATTGGCTCGTTTTTCAGATGGCAAACACACACTCCTGACTCCTGTAGCCTGAAGAAGAGCAGCCATTTTGTGGCTTTGTTGCTTTTTGATCTGCTCACATTAATGGCCCATCTTGTTATTTTATCTTAACGGGACTGGGCATTGTCACTGGATTCTAAAACTGTATGTCATTCAGTTTTAGAGTTATTTCGTATTATTTTTGTCTCACACAGACATTCGTAATTAGGTGAGTGCTGCATGCAGCGCTCAACTATTGTTCTTCATAAGTTTTATTCCTTCTTTCTTTCTTCCTAGATAGATTGGAATCGCTCGCTTCGTCTCCGATTTTGTTTTTATATTTTATACTTTTTAAGATATTCTACTTTTAAAATATTTGCTTTTTTTAACATGGGAGTCAATGGGAGGACTGCCCATTCTGACACCTGAATTACTTAAAGGTCCCATAAATATGAATTCCCCTAGCCTGCCTATGGTCCCCCAGTGGCTAAAACTTGCATTCGGTGTAAAACGAGCACCAGGTGTTCTGCTCGCCTTTGAAGAAAACGGAGGCTCAAGCGCGCTGATTTGGAATGTGGTCCCATATGTCGTCATAAAGGATCTAAGCTCCTCCCCTTTCTCTGCCTTGCCCGCCCAGAGAATTTGGCCCGCCAATGAGACACGACCGCGCGAGCGCCACATGTGTGTGTGTGTGTGATTACACACACTGTAACGCAAGTGTTTGCTGTCGGTTCTTTGAAGTCTCCTGTATTTCCAACAAGACTGTAGTTGGGGTTATCTCAGCCATGGTTGAGAAGGAATTGGGGGGAAAGGAACTTTGGCTTTGACTCCCTGAAGTACATGAACTGCGACATGCCAGCGGGTGCCGCGAAGCACCACCGCCCGGCAGCGGGCAGCGGGCAGCCGGCAGCGGGCAGCCGGCAGCAGGCAGCGCGCGGTTCAGTCTACTTCAGATTGATGTGGAAGTGGAAGAACCAGAGACGTCGGAGAACCCGACGAAGTCGTTTGTGATTCATAATATCAGTTCACACAGCTTTTGGCTGTAATAATATATATTATATGATATAGATATCTATGTATAATACGATATTATTTAGATATAGAGCTCCAGGACTCCCGTGTGTTCTAGAATATTTACAGAATACGGCTAAAGGCTGTGTGCGCCTCGCCATTGCGATACATCCGCTGTAAACAGAGCGCATGGTACCGTGGCTGCAAGCTGCTCAGGGCCACGCCCCCACCCTCCTCCTTGACCCGCCTCGCTCCTCCTCATTTTCATTATAGCTACGGACACCAAAACAGCACAGTTGGTGGAAGCTCAATGTGCGACTGGCTCGGAGTGGCTGTAACTCTGCAACACGGCTCAATTTCGGGAACGTCTTTGAATACTGTGTTAGTTGCCCACTAATACCTATATTAAAGCATCCATAAAATAGCATGTCATGGGACCTTTAAGTCATCGTAACTCGGTCAAATTTCAACCGTTTACGTTGACGCTGGAGCGTGAGGATGTTCAGCAGTGTTGCAAGATTGGGCCTTTTTTCCCGCCAGATTGGGCTACTTCTGGAGGACATTCAGGCAGTGTTGCAGATTGGGGGGTTTTTCCCGCTCTATTGGGCTATTTTTAATCACGCAACGGCTCGCTAGTCTCTTACAGACAGACGCGCACACACACACACACACACACACACACACACACACACACACACACACACACACACACACACACACACACACACACACACACACACACACACACACACACACACACACACACACACACACCTTTCAGATTCTTCAATTCATTTTACATTTCTGCATTTTTTAGCAATGCCTCGCGTTTTTCATTCAGCTGTCACTTTATTTGTTTCCACTCATTTACATTTTCTTAAATGGTGTGCACGTTTACATTGTTTACTCCATTTGGACTTTTGTTCAAATCCCTTCATTTGATTTAAGCCATTTAACGTTTCTTTATGTCTTAATCTATGTGGCTCTATTAAAAAATATTTTCAACCTCACTTTGCATGACAGCAGTCACCGTATTTTCTGCAGGAAATGCATTTTCTAGTTATTATATATTATTATTTATTTATTTTAATCTTTTTTCCTCAGTCACAAGCCCTCATTTCTGCTGATATAGAGGTCATTATGATTGGCCTACACATAAAATTAACCGGATAAAAATGTTGGGACACACACACACACACACACACACACACACACACACACACACACACACACACACACACACACACACACACACACACACTTGAATTAGTCTGTATCTGTAGGTCTTCTTGAGAAATGAAAATAAGCACTATGATTGTATAGCAGCTCAGTTTTCAAGGAGGATTAAATAACAACACAGCTGGTCTCACCTATGTTTGCTATCCCAGCTTCATTATGTGTGTATCATGCATCCAGCGTGGCTCTTCCTGCATGCCCAACTGACATCTGTATTTGACTGCGTTAATTAGTGTAAAAATTTGAGAGGTCTGTGTGAATTACACCTGTGGGACCTAGCTATTGATCTTTCTATCTGCCTTTCTGTCTGTCTCTCTGTCAACACCATTTACCAATATTGTTATGTTTATTTCTGAAGCAATAAATATATTGTACATAATCATGGTGAATGCATATATGTATAATTTTACAATAGGAATATATATTGTTACCAGGGAAAAGTTCTAAATCATCAAAGAACATGGAACAGCTCCATGTCAATGAAATGTAAATCTATGTGGGCCTCTTAGTGATTGTATTATTCAGTTCTTGTTATCTACAAAGCCCTGTTAATTGGGAGAATTCACTTAGTTTGTTTGCATTTAAATGCATCTCTTTCTTCTCTCTCTCTTTTTTTTCTATACAAGGAAATTAATTGGATTGTGTTCCTGCATAGGCTGAACATGGACAATTAAAAAATTCCTGGTTATCGTGGTTGTCATTGAAGCTGATGTGTAAAACCAATTTGTTTTCATTATGATTACCCCAGCATCCTGGATAGTACAGAGATTTACCATTGCAACGATGATATGCAATGCGCTCGGTTCATGGGAATCATGTTTTGACACATTTTATGCAATAGTTACTATAAATTGTGTTCTCAAAATGAGAAACCTGTGAACCCCACATGTTCTTTACAGCAATATATGACGTTGGAGAGAGACACGGTATAATTCATTATTCTTGCCCTCAATATCTTTAGAGAGCACACTTCAAAGTTCTAAGAGGCAATTTCAATCGAGCAGAGGAGTGACTGGTGGATTCGTCTCTTTGTTAAATGTTAATGACAACTTGCAGATGAAATAAAACTTTTGTCACTCTCCCAAATATACCACCCTATATAACTAATTAGTTTTCTCCTCATGTGAACCGGAGCTTTCATAGATGTGAACCTTGCAATGGAATTGTCTTCTCATTTATCTGAATTTAGTTCTCTTCTCACTTCTCACTCCGAATTCCAAGTACACAAACGGGGATGTTTTCATAACGCATATGCAGGCAAGGTCAAATAATAACCAGGCTGAAGCAGCACTTTAGGGTCATCTCATGGGTTACCTGTGTTTTTCTCTTGCCGTAATCAGCTGTACTCAAGCGAAGGTGTGAACGCTACCAATTGCAGGTTTTTGTTTCACAGCTCCTGCCAACACGGCCCACATATCCATGACCTTCCGTGACTGTATTACAGGAAGCTCGCAAAACAACTTTTTTTTTGCCGCCTGCCTGGAGGTTTCCTACGCTCCTCTTTATCTCAGTGCATCTAGATCAAGAGACGCTCTATTGTCAAATGATTGCAACTAGACTATGATGATTCAGTGCTGGACTTTACTTCATCGTGGAAAAAAACAGGAGTTTGTCTAGAGTTTAACATTGTGAAGGACAGCTTCTTGACAGCCCCGTGTCCCTTCGCTCTAAATCACCCCGCAAACCAGGGCGCCGCGATAGCTGCCAGCTCACCAACCAGTGTCTGCCACTGACACTGTCACACTGAATCTAGATGGATGGGCCATCCTTGGAGGATTTCTTGTTTGTTTTTTCTCCCATTTTGAAACGAGTGGGGGGCGGGGTTGGGTGGTGGTGGTGATGGTGGGAGATGTGGGTGACACAGGGAAATGTTTGATGGATTAGTTGGTGCTGCGAAGCTTTCAGAGGGTGTGTATGTGTGTGTGTGTGGGGGGGGGGGGGGGGGGGGGGGGGAGTATGACTGATTGATGTCCGTGGTAACCAGCCATCAACCGCCGGGCCCCGCCCTGACACGCCTCTCAACACTTATTTTAGAGTTTGCATTTCATTAAGGAATTAGGTCAACGTCGCCATAGCGTATAGTTCTCTATTAATAGCACTCCAGGTGGTGCAGGAGTACATCAGATAAAAGTACACTTTTATCTGCAACAATCATGAGAATTATTTATTTCCGATCCCTATAAAATCCAGAAAGTTGGGAAGACTTTGACTTTGGCTTGGATGCTTTCGGTTAAACTTTTTGGCATCTGTGCCTCGAAGCCAATTAGGCATTTCCTATCAAGATTTTAGATTTTCTTCTTGTAATTTGCTTCTTGTAATAGCAACTCAGCAGATCTTAACATTTGTATTCATACTGGGATTCAAAATTAATTCAGAAATTAGCTTCCAGAAATGTGTGTCTAATAATACATGCATTTTGATACGGAGCAAAGAAATCTGACCAGATATTACCTGTTTTAACTTTCAACAGTGCATGTGGGTGTGTATGTGTGTGTATCATTTGTGTGTGGTGTGTGTGTAATGTATGCGTGTAGATGGGTTCCTTTTCAACAAAGTTTAAGACTTTCTTGTTTTGTTTTTCTGCAAAGGCTTTGTGTGTGCTTGTGTGCGTGTGTGTGTGTGCGTGCCTGCGTGCATGCATGGGCGTGTGCGTGTGTGTGTTTGCGTGTGGGTGTGTGTGTGTGTGCTAGCATGTCGGTTGTTGAGGCAAACACACCCATTATCCTGCTTATCCTGTGTTTGTTCTTCCTCCCAAACTCCCATAGCTTTTGTGCATAATCCTGCAGCTTCAAAACACACCTTCAATGCAACCTAAACTTCTGTTAGTGATTACCAGCTTTTCATTTATTTCTCGGGAGTGATTAGTAATATTGACTTAGCGACTCAAAGGGGATGATTTGGCCTGTCTGTCAGCAGGGCTTGATTTGATCAATGTATTATGCTGTGCTTCTCTTTCATTAAAAGGCAGCTTTGATGTTTTTGCATCTCCTAGGATAGTAGGATGGTGGGACTGTGGGTGGATATCCAAAGGATACAAGGAACTTCATGCCTAATGAATGCCCTGGCATATTTCAGAGTTGCACCCTCATATGTCCTCAGGTTTTTGGGCTCCTAATCATCCAGTTTGAGCACTCTAAACAAACTCAAGACAATCTGGCAAGATGAGCTTTAAGAGCTACAGGTTCTCAGCAAATTAACCTAGTAGTGGTTGTTGTCAAGCCTCCAAACATCCTGCAATCAAGACCTGTTATGAATAAACTTGACCTGGCCTCACTTATCTTCTTAAATATCTGAAGCCCAACCATTTCACTGATCACCATGTGTGTAATAAATGTTGCACTGGATAAATATATTGGGCTTATTTTCTGAAAGTTGTGAATGTTTCCTCTTGTGTTCCGCGTTTTCCTATTAACACACTCGCTGCTGTATCTAGTTCGGATTCAGGTTGGAGTTGTGCAGAAGGATATGAAATAGGACCTCTGGCAACATGACGTTATTGTGTCACTGTACATGACCCTTGTTTCTTTCTGAGAGCCTCTCGTCTCAATTACCTCCATTAACACTGAGCACCGTCCAACCTAGGGGGCATGACCTCCATCTCCTCATGTCATGACGATTGACTGTAGATGCTAACAACTTCCATCCGGCCTTCACCCATGACCTCAACGTATGTCCTGTTGCATAGCAGTTTCAAAAACCACAACTCTCAAAGAAGTACGCTTTCCATTCACAATTCATGTTGACGGATTGACAGGCAGAGGTGTTTCTTGTAAGAGATGAAAGAAAGAGCGCTGTCAACGCCTGTGATCCACGCTAAAAAGCCACCTTAACATAAACGATGGCTGGAGCTGTGTACAAAGCGAGCAGCTCTTCCCGAGTGACACATGTGCTGATGAGTCTCGACTTGGATTAATGTGCTCTTCTTCCCCTGTCGCGCTGTTTCCTCAGGAGGTGAGCGATGCGGAGATAATGGAGCTGGTGCACAGCGCCCTGGGTCGCATGACCGTCATCCGACAGATCTTCCCCATGTGGCGCGACACCAACGTCCGCTGCATGAGGAACAACCACCGCATCTCCTCCCTGCTGTGCGACCCGCAGGATGGATACCTGCAGTCTTTGGAGGTAAGGGGGGAGGTGGTTAGTGCCGGGTGGCGGCAGCCGAAGGGGGAAGTTACCGCACGTAAAACAACCTTTTGTTTGATGTCGGAGGCATTTTCCCGTTGCAACAGAATGCATAAAATGTACACCTTGATAGCGATTCTCCCTTTGAAGATTGTTACTATCTTTGGACATGAAAGTTCATGGATAATAGGTTGTAGGTTATGTATGTTGTACGTGAGACCTTGCAAGCCATGGCAAACCTGCAAAGATATTTTTGGCTGAGGAGAAACTACACAATATATGGGTTATATCTCAGCAGAGTTACTTCAAAAGCTTAATGCATTATTTATTACTTGTTACTGTCAACTCAAAGTAATTAGTTACATTACAATATTACTGTCTTTGAATTGTAAGGCATTACACTACTTTTGCATTACTTTTGCATTACTTTCACCAAAATAACAGCAAATATGCATTTGGTGTTCTTATAGATCTTCTTGTGTTCAATGCAGCCCATTACACAGCAGGAGGTGATGTGGTGTGGCATAATGACTGAGCTAGGCTTAAGGCTAACAAAAGTACATTATAATGTATTATAAAATTAACATTTTATAATATAAATACTGTAACTTTAGGTTTTCATATTGAAATCAATAGAGCCAGAGCCTACAACGGTAGATTGTAAAAAAAAAATGATTGAGCCCCCTTTCTGGTTTGTGTAGGATGAAATAGAGTGGTTGACACCGAAATCTGGAGTCTTGATCCCATCTAGGGTATTTGGCTAATTTGAATCGCCCCTGCCTGCTTCACAATGGCTGGCTATGGGCATTCACAAAACTGTCCTTAAAACAACCCTAAACGTTCGTTTTCAGAAATGTGCAACTCACCAAGTGGTTAGTGGTGTTCGTTGATGTTCCAAATCAAGTATCTAAGCGAAATACAGTTTCTGTCATGTTCTATTTGGCAATTTGTAAATCCATTGATATCGGTTGGATGTGCTTGTTGACCGGAAACGGAAAGGCTGTAGTCTTTTCGCTCTGTTCTAGCCCTACTGTTGAGACGGAGAACCGAGCAAAAAGACTACAACCAGCCCCACTGGACTCTGCTGCTGCCGTGATCTTCTCCTCTAGTAGTATGAGGAAGTAAACATATGCGCAGATTTCTTTCTCCTCTGCGAATCTCACGAAAATCTACTACTATAATAGCAGGCCTGTAGCCCCAGTTACTCAAGTTACTCATATGCGCATGTGCCAAGCAGCCTGCAGCTCACACACACACACAGCACGCATACATACACCGCAAGCACGCACATACTCACCGCATGCACACACCGCAAACACACGTACATGCGCACAAGCATACATGGAAACACACACGCACACACGCACGCACGCACGCGCACGCACGCACGCACGCACACACACGCGCGCACACATCGCACATCAAAACAAAGGCAGCGACACATACACGGAAGCACACACACAGGCATGCACACACACACGCACGCGCACACACCGTACGTCAAGACAAAGGCAGCGACACACTTGCCGAGCTTAGACGTTATGTTTTTAAACATAACGGCTCCGCCATCGACACACACGCAGATAAGAACACACACGCACTTGCACACACCGCAGCGACACTCGCCCAGGTAAGACGTAATGTTTTTAAACATATCAGCTCCGCGGCCGACAAACTCTCCCAGGTAACACGTTCTGTCTATAGACCATTGGTCGCCAATCCGTCGATCGCGATCGACTGGTCGATCTTTGAGGCTTTCCATTTAGATCCCGAAAATAATAGAATGAGGACTTCCTTACTCTTTTGCACTTAAAGGAGAGAACGAGAGGTGAGGATATTTATCAGGAGTTCAAAAAGTATATCGACGAAAACGGCATCCCCATTAATAAACTATAGTGGCCATTACTACTGATGGGGTCCCGGCAATGCGAGGTGTGCGGGCAGGTTTCATAGTGCTGTGCCGTAATGACCCCAAATTTCCCACATTCATGGATTATCACTGTGTTATCCATCAACAGGCATTGGTTGGGAAAGTCTTGGACTTTTCCCATTTCATGACACTGGTCGTCAAATTGATAAACTCGATAGAGCAGAAGCGCTTCAGCACCGCTTATTCAAGGCGTCATTGGATGAGCTGGATGCCACATACGGAGACCTGCTTCTCCACGCTGAAGTCCGGTGGTTGAGTCGCGGCAAAGTGTTGCAGCGATTTGTTGACTTGCTGCCTGAGATAAAGACTTTTTTGTCAACAAGGAATGAGGAGCACGAAGAACTGTCTGATGATGCGTGGCTACTGGATCTGGGGTTTCTGACAGACCTAACGGCAAAACTTAACACACTCAACAACGAGCTGCAGGGAAAAGACAGACGCCTGCTCCACACGATTAGCGCAGTGAATGGGTTCAAGACCAAGCTGGGTGTTTGGAACACACTTAAAGAACAAGAGGCTGACCCACTTCCCAAACCTGGAGAAAATGTCACACACCATCAAAAACAAGGCTGTTTTTTTTTTTTAACCCTGAGCAGTACTGTGCAGATATTGTTGCATTCCTCTCAAACCCATTTCTGCCCATTGATATAGAACAGGTAGCAGGCAGATTCCAGCAGGTATTTGCTTTGCCAGGTGGAGTTGACATGGAGATGGTTGATTTGCAAAATGACATAGAGCTGAAAACCAGATCAAGGGACAGTGACTTTTGGGGACTGGTCAGCAAAGAGAAGTATCCTATCCTTACTGCATGTGCACTAAGAGTGAGTGCCTACTTTGGATCTACTTTTCTGTGTGAAATGGCGTTTTCACAAATGAAATTAATCAAAATCATAGTACAGGAGCCGCCTTACAGACCTCGACTGACTTCAAGGCACTCACTGACAGTATTCAGTCACAGCCATCACACTAATTTGAGAAACATGACTGCAAGAGTTTTTTTCCTTTAGATGGCGTTGTGAGGTGATGCTGCTTTATATGGGATGTGGCGCTAACTTAATTGCAATGACTGAGCATTTTATTGGCACACATTACAGTTCCACTTTCTAAAATGTGAATCATACATTTGTTAACTTCCATGTGGGCATTGGGTAAGCAAAACAGCTAATTACACTTCAACACTGCAAGTGTGTAGATTTTTTCCTCTTTGTTGTGTTGTGTTTGCTGTGTTGTGTGTGTGTTGTGCAAATACAGTTGTACAATATTATGAATGGGAAATAGGGCACATGGCTTTATTTTTTGTTTTCAGTTAGTTTTGATTGATTGCATCAATTTAAAAGCTGAGCAAAGAATTACATGTAATTCAAACAATTAGACTCAATAAAAGTCCTTAAATTGGAAATACATTCTGCGCTGTCTGTTTTTTCTCCAGTCTTAAATAGGTAGATCTTTCCCTTCACACCGGTCGAGCTGGGCTTAAAAAGGTTGATGACCACTGCTATAGACTGTAGAAATTGCAATAAAAAAAGGGAAAAGACAATTTCTCACCTCGACAAGCAACGGCGGGTCGTTCATTTTGTCATATAAAAAACGTTAAATTCAAATATTGCACCGACCGGCATCTCAACGCATAATTCACGTGATCTTAAAGAGACAATGTCCCTATAACGTAGAATGAAAACATGTCAATAACACAGTATGGTGAATTATGTCTACACTTTGTTGCTCAAATGTAATGTTATTCTCCTCCTTGATTCTCCCAAAATGTCTTGCAATATTGATATCCCTCCCTCCCCCCTGCAGACTGTTTTAGTTGTTTTATTTTTCTTATGTTTTGCGTGTATGCTATGTGTGACTGTAGGCTACTGCTGCCTGTCTTGGCCAGGACATTGGAAGAGATGTTTAATCTCAATGATGATTATTATTTTCAACTAAACAATAGTAGTTGCCTTGCATTTTAAAATGACAATGCACTTTTCAGCCCTGAATAACAGTAAAAGCTACTTAATAATTTATTTGCATGCATAGTATACTACACTTTCCATTGAACAATTAGCCCTGTTACCATAAATTGACTTATTTTATAATTAAATCAAATGCTCACACACTAGCTGCTTTCAGACACACGTGTAAGTCCTGATATTCTCCTGATGGGCCGTATCTGTGAACAACATATCCTGACATTTGTACCCTGAAAATCTCCTGAATAATACTGCCCCTGAGGTATTATTTTCTCCATAGGAAATGTAAATCACCTTATATGTGAATGAGGAGTAGAAAGGCGTTATTTCTCACACCACCTCAGTGGGCTTGTTGATGACTCTTCTGCATGTCATTGAGTGGCCCCTAAATGATATTCAGCCTGTCGCCCTTCGTTGAATGGTAAAAAAATATTAAAATGTTGGCACTGTTAAGAGTAATTTGTGGTGAACGAATGTTATACATTGTAAAATTCAAGGCAAAATGTTATTATGTTAAGCGCTCAGAAATGTATGACATAAGTTTGTATAAGAACAACACACAAGTAAATTTCAGTTTAAAATACATTGTAACGCGCGTCACAGAGATTTGTACCGAGTAAAATATTATCTTATTTTTTTGTAATGCCTTACATTACCGCGTTGCAGCAAAAAGTAATGCATTACAGTAATGCATTACTTTTGTAATGCGTTACTCCAAACACTGTATCTCAGTGAATATTGATAATTACAAATAGCATTTATCTACGTGTGGGTAAACTGTATTGTCCTTCGTTATTCCAATGATTAATGAAACAGGACACAATAGAACAATTTGCAAGGCCTAGCAAAAATTATAATTGTGTCCGTCACACAAAATCCAGTTTCCCCAGTTGCATCGCAATTGAGTTGCAATGCAACTCAGTGAAAAACAGTAACTGTAATACTGTAACTTGTCACTTATTTCTTGTAATTTTATGCATTTTATAAATACCTGATTTCCCTTTCTTTTCTACATTAGATTTGCGTGTTCAGCATTTTCGTATGCAAGAACATGACCCTATTTATTATAATTTTAAAGTGTAATGTACAACATCAACATGAACTTGTACCAACAACATGGTACATTATGGTTGAATAAGCCTGATGATGAGTGTCACTTCAACATATTTATTTATGCTGCTCAATGAGCATTTGGGTCTTTTCTGATGTATATATTTTCAAATTGAAGGCCTGCTTGCTTGCTTTAAAATTCTTGAAAGGGGCAGGTTTATGAAAGCTGAATAGGAATATTATATTGCCAATCTCAACTGCTCATTGTGATGACATTGGAAGGCAGAATCTGTGGTGTTTTTTTAACTGGGTATACACAATAAAAAGTTGAACCCGCAAAGACGTCTTTGAAATGTATAACTTATTTGCAAGATAAAAAAAAAAAATATATATATATATATATATATATATATATATATATATATATATATATATATATATATATATATATATATATATATATATATATATATATATATATCTATAAATAAAGCAGGCTGAAATTGGCACTTTATAACAGTCTCTATAGTATAAGGTCAGATCAATCCATTATGGTATCTACAGTATATATATGTTTTTTTAGATGCATTTGACAAATTTCTCTTATTTGTTATTGTTCCTTCAAAAATTGCATTTACAAGGCCAAACGACCCACCGCATGGATGTATGGGGCGGTGACCTCGCGGGATGTGTATCTTGGCATTCTTCAGCCCACCAACCTTAGAATGTTGAAGTGTCAGTGAGAGAAAGAACGATATGGCATTGTTTCAGTGCGCATGCACAAACTTCATTATTTGGTGACCTTGCACATGGTGACAAACAAGGAACACTTGTAAATGTCATAAGAATGCCATCTCAACAAGTTTTAACAGGTAATTAAAAACACCCATCCATTCCAACCCGGCACCACCTCGACATGGAGAAAGAAATGGGGAATAACAGGACTGCGTCGAGCTCGGATTGCATGTGGTCATCTGTGGTCGTCGTTTGTTGTTCAAAGTGCACGATTCTGACACCCTATCACAGTCGAGCGTCCATTTCCAGTTTTCAAAAGGTTCTTTGAAAGGTTGCTTAATATTTCGGGTGTGTAATATGATCGTGGGGATCTTTACCTCTTTCTTTTCGCGATTCTACCCAACTGCAAATCTCGCTAGAGATTTTTTCAACCATAATCCTAAACCGAGGTGAAGTCGCAAAGGTAATGAAGGTCTATGTAAAGGAAATATCCTTCAACCATGGGCACCACATCGGTATTACCCAACCACTGTCTCCTTGATTGCAGTCCATCGTGGCTCACTATGCTTCCGCTGCCCCCCTCCAATCACATGGTAAAGTAAACCCTGGCCCCTCTTGCAAAACATCCACACACATATTCTGTCTGTTCATCCGGATGGTGCCTGTGGCCCAGAGCTCTACTGATGTGGTAGAATAGGATTTCACCCAGGCCCCGGGGATAGAGGACTGCTCCCCAGATCCTGAACTCAAAGTGATGGACAAAAGAATCCAATACTCAACTTCTAATTAGGTTATTAAGGGTTATCAAAGGGTTCATTCAAAGTCAGGAAGTTATGTTCCATGAACTCCATGGCTGTCTCATGTATTTTCTATCAATTGCCTTCATTTCCTTCAAGCTTATTAAAATCACAATGGATAAGATTGGAGCCTCTCCCAGTTAGTAGGCAGGAGTCTTTGAGAATCAAAGGATTGAATACGTTTCCTGTCCGCTCTGGCTGTGCAACTGTGTGACGCGAACTGACTGACCCAGCGGAGCCCAGCTGGTTGGTTGGCAGGAGTAGGAGGGGTATTGAGAGGACCGATGGTAAGATGAGACTTGTCCCCAATGCAGTACATCATACCAGCTTTTTCTCTTTGTAGAGTATATCGGTCATAGGTTGGTAACATTTTTTAAATCGATATTGATCTGCATTGACAACGGATATGTGCAGGTTATTTGTTAAGCTATTTGTAGCTAGAGTGAGTTGTAGCGTAACGTATTGCAACTTCAATGGATGGATGCTTCTCTCATCTGGCTACGTGAAATCAAGGACAGGGAGAGGATATGTGCAAAGAATTGCACAAGGGATCAATGCGTAACTTTCCATGCATTCAACAGAACTATCCACTAACCTGCTGTGTACCGCAGGTTAGTGATTGAGAGAATAATTGTCCAGTGCTACAGAACTAGGCTTGCTTTGTGCACAGCTACCACCACTCAGAAAAGTAGAGAAATCTAATGCAGTTTGAAGTTTGAGTTGAACATTGACCTGCACTGAAATGATACACGAGAGAACCATACTTTCAAGTGCTTTTAACAATCTAATATTTAATGTGCTATCACAATCAATTGACCTTTGTTTCGGTGGCTGAGCTCCAAACAACAAAAGTTTTAATTAGGTTTCACAAGGAACAATGTTTACCCTGTTGAAGATTCCCAGTGAATGAGGTTCACTTGACCTGAGGACATGTCAGGATATGAGAAAATAATGAACAGCTCTTTCTCCCAAACTTCTGTGTGGAAAAAAAAAGCGTCTTGTGCTCAAACTGTGCTCAGCGTTGTTAAAACATCTCGTATTACCAGTGGAAAAGGGGTCACGGGGCTGTCCAATGTCACACAATAACACACCGTGGTTGTGACTTCAATATGAGCCGCTTTTTCACACTTCACCCCAACCCGACAATAAATGGTATCGTAATGACAGCACCTCGACCTCTCTTTCTCTCCACCGTCTCTCCTTCTGCAAGATGGCCGACAGGAGCGCTGAAATCCCCCTGGGATAAATATGTTTCAATAAAAATCCACAGTAGTCCAGCTCTGACCAACGCGTCCATATTCTTCTTTTTAACATGCTTCATCTGCTGGTTATGGATTATCTCCTCACAGTGGAAAACCGCCAAACTCTATTGTTTGAAGTTTCCATCTTCCATGTGTTTATTCAGGATGGTATCCAGAAAGGCCTTTTGAAATTCCGAAGTGTATGTGTGTATGTTTATTTGTGTTTCTGTTCTGTTGGCCATGTTTGCAGAGTTCACACGGTTAACTAAAAGATAGATAAATATAAACAACTCCAGCCGTCCTCCATCTTGCTCCATCATTTGTTGTTCTCCCCGTGCAGTTGTCCAACCGCTACCTGTACGACAGCGTGCTCATGCTGGCCAACGCCTTCTACCGCAAGTTGGAGGACCGGAAGTGGCATAGCATGGCCAGCCTCAACTGCATGGGGAAGTCCACCAAGCCCTGGAACGGAGGCTGGTCCATGCTCGACACCATACAGAAGGTGAGCACGCTGCTGGAACTGGATGGCTGGCTGGGTGGCTGGATGGCTTGCTTTGATGACTGTGTGGCAGGCTTGGTGACTGGAGGGCTGGCTTGGTGACTGGCTGGCTGGCTTGGTGACTGGCTGGCTGGCTTGGTGAGGTGACTAGGTGGCTGGCGTGGTGCCCGGGTGGCTGGCTTGTTGACTAGTTGGCTGGCTTGGTGACTAGTTGGCTGGCTTGGTGAATAGGTGGCTGGCATGGTGACTGAGGGGCTAGCTTGGTGACTGGCTGGCTGGCTTGGTGACTAGGTGGCTGGCTTGGTGACTGGCTGGCTGGCTTGGTGACTAGGTGGCTGGCTTGGTGACTTGATGGCTGGCTTGGTGACTAGGTGGCTGGCTTGATGACTTGATGGCTGGCTTGGTGACTGGGTGGCTGGCTTGATGACTGGGTGGCTGTATTTGTGACTGGATGGCCAGCTGGGTGACTTGATTGTCTGGCACTGAGGCTGGTTGGCTTGGTGGATATCTGGCTTGGTGTATGTCTAGCTGGGTGGATGTCTGGCTGGGTGGCTGCGGTTAGATGCTGGCTGTCAAGTCGTTCATTTCCAGGATATGAAATGTTTTTTGTGGATATTACAGTCTACCAAATAACAATAATAACATCCTACAACAAAAGCTAAATTCATAAGAGCTAAAAATTAAATTTGTAGCACACCAATTATAGGGCTCAGGGGAATGAGTCATAGTGCCACGTCATTGTAATAAACATGTTTTCTTTCTTAAATCCATCCCAAAAAAAAATGTTTGAAATGTCATGGCAAATGGCAGTAAATTGGCAATACTTCGCTCTGTAACGGAGATACTACAACTAGACCCACACATGCATGCTCTCTCCCACACACACACATGCACACGCACACCGGCAAGCACGCACGCATGCACACAAAAAGACGCATACATACACTGGCCAAATTATATATTCTTTCCTAACGATGACATCAACATCCCCTGATGAAACAAACAAATGCGGGCCTTGCGGGTAGCATGGCATAACAGGATGGCTTTGTGACTTGTTTTTATGGGCTTCCGGACATCAATGGATGTCTGTGGCACCGAAAGGGGAGAGCTGGCGAGACCGTGCTGCATGGAGAAAAAACATTATTTCTTTTAGTCCTTTCAATGGGGTGGTTGAAAAAGTGGCCATGTCCTTTCACAAACTGATCCAGGCTGTCTGTGTTGTGTGGAAGGCGAACAAGGTGTGAATTTAAACCTTATTTCTTGTGATCTGAGAAGATATTTCCACCATGTGCACTATCGAGAGAGAGAGAGAGAGAGAGAGAGAGAGAGAGAGAGAGAGGGAGAGAGGGAGGGAGGGAGGGAGGGAGAGAGAGAGAGAGAGAGAGAGAGAGAGAGAGAGAGAGAGAGAGAGAGAGAGAGAGAGAGAGAGAGAGAGAGAGAGAGAGAGAGAGAGAGAGAGAGAGAGAGAGAGAGATCGATCCTATGTGCTCTGCCAACATATTAACAATCCTCATCCGATGTGTGTTGCCTGTTGCCATAGGGACGGATCAGCGGTTTGACAGGGGTGATGGACTTCCGTGCTGCCGGCGCCAATTCCCACGTGCAGTTTGAGATCCTGGGGACGAGCTACAGCGAGACGTTCGGGAAGGACGTGAAACGGGTGAGTCCAGTGCACTGTATGTGTACGGCCTTTATTCACGGTTAAGCTGTCAAAGGGCCCGAAAACATTTACTGTGGAAAGGGGTCACAGTCCCCTCCAATGTCACACAATAACACGGGCGTGGCCATGACCGCAGCATGGAGCCTTTTCCCAGTTCCCCTCAGCCTAACAATTCATTTGGGAGACGAGGGTAACAACACCACCTCCACTTCCCTCCTCCTGGTTCTCTCCTTCGACAAGATGGCCGACAGGATCGTAAAGAGTAAACTGATAACGGAAAAGCTAAGCGAAGAGTTTGTCCCCCCCCATGTCCCTGGTCTGCCCTTTTATGCTTCCTAGAGATAGAATCCTAACCTCTATTCCTGCTCCCTAAAGACATAGACAGGCTCACACTGAACTCACACAATCCTGATTATTGTCTGCTAAATTTGAAAATAATTAATTACAATTACAATTAGCAGACGCTTTTATCCCAAGCGACTTACATCGGTTAATACACACATTGACACACAGACAGCAGAGTCAACCATGCTAGGCGACAGCTAGGACTCAGCTACTCATCCAATTTAATATTTTAAATATTACAATCATCAGGCCTGGCTGCATCAAAAAATATTTTGTAAGAATTTCCTATGAACCTGCTCTGTGAAATGAATCCCTCTCATCCACCTGTTAAAATGGATTGGTTTGGAATCTGTTCTGCAACATACAAGGAACAATTAGGGCTACACCCGTTCTTTCATATTATTAGTTTTAGCTATTATAGTTCAACTGTATTCATTATTATTCCTCTTTCCTTTTCATTCACATCATCATTCTTCCATCTTCAAAGCCCCACTTTACAGTAAACGGTAGTACACCAGGGCAGTGTAACTACTATTGGTCAGTGTTACTATGTATGTGACCATAGCTGTAATACAAACCAGAATGAGTTGTCTTTTAAACTCACAAGGAACCCTGAGTGTGACGACGCTAGTGTTTGATGGACGGTGGAGAGAAGATCGCTCGTGAATATCACAATGAAGCTATCGCCCCGGAGGAAACCAGTCGCCGTAGCAACAGTCATGGTCATCACCAAGGGTCTCACTACTACCACTTTGTTGTCTCTCTCGTGTGTGCTTTTTACCACCGCATCTGTCTGTTGGCAATGTTTCTCCAAAGAGCAGGGGAGTCAAGTTAAACAGTGCCCTCTACTGGATCTCTTAGAATAAGGTGTACTATCATCTGCCTGTCTTGATCTTGATGAGATTGCATTACATTGATTGGCATCGATATCTGTTTCAAAGTCAGGAATCTGAATGGATGGCGACATGTTGCAAGGTTAGTTTGTTTACCTTTTTTGAAATGGTCATCATAAATAATACTGATTCAGTGTCTTTAAACGTCAAAGGAGAACACAGATGTTGTTACTCATTGTTATTCATGGCCGAGTATTAAGTAAGTGATTAAATAAGTGAGTTTGTTCATAAGTAACGCTGAGAAATCTCAGCAGAGCCCTCCTCTTTTAAATGTGTGTGTCAAAAGAACCAAGAGTATCACCTTTCAATCATTGTTTCTGCAAAACTCTCCCCTCATAAGATTGTGAGGCATTTGTTGTGGCAGCTGCCCTTATTCAGTCAGGGCCTGTGAGAGGAATGAAGAAGAATGGAGTCTCCTGGCAGTCTTATGGTGCAGGGCTGACCAGAAGCACTAATGAAGATTTAATCACCACTCACAGCTAACTGAAAATCCCCAAGCCGCTTCATCATCATGTGACCATTAGCATTAGCTAGAATATGAGACGACACCCCACACAAGGATCAGTACACACGGAAACACATTCACACATGCATGCATGCAAGCAGGCACACAGAGACACAAAACACACACATAAACTTGCATGCACACACAAACGCATGCACACAAAGTGCATGCACACACACACATGCACACATGCATACTTCTACAGCTCCCCAAAAACACATCCACACACCCCCTCACACACTCATATAAGAGCAGTTTATTTGCACATTCAACGTGCGTAAAAGTAACAGGCAGGAGAACTGTGTTGCTCTCCATCTTGGGTGTCAGATGAGCTGTAGGCTAGAGAGGCAGAGGCCACGGCCCTAACCTCCGGGACCTTGTGTCTGAAACCCATTAGCGGTAGAAGGGGAGAGTCAGGGGCCCGGTAATGGGACCAGCCAATTGGTTGTTGTTCTTGTTGTTCATTACACAATGATGTCGCCTGTATGTGCGTCTCCTGTTTGTCCATCCAGCCCACGGAGCAGATAGATGGAATTACTATTGCAGCAGCACTTCCTCAGTAGGGTGAGTTTCACCCAATCTCACGGCGGTCTAAACCCAGCTCTCGCTCCCTGTTAGTGGGGGGAACAATCCAATGCTCGGTGGATTCTGTTTCTCAAAGTAAGCAAGGGCCGACGTCTAAGGATCAAAAAGTGGCGTCGCAACGATCGTTTGTCAGCCACAAGCCAGTCATCCCTGTGGTGACTCCTCTGACACCTACTGCTCTACCCCAAAACTTCAGACGGATGTGAGGCCGCACTTTCACACTGTGTCCTCATAGTGAAAATCAAGATCAAGCGGGCTTTTGCCCTTCTGCCCTCCTGCGATTAGTTCCCGTGCTATTCTTGAGCCTGTTTTCAACCTACCAGCATTAGTTCAAACGTAGTCGAGTTATATCGTAAGAGTTGAGTAAGTCAGTGAGTCACATTACTAAATCAAAGCAGGGTGCACCACCAAGCTAGTTCTCACGAAGCGCAGTTCCCGAATATTTACCGGTACTAACCCCTAGGCAGGTGTAAATAGTGGCGGTTAGTGACCAAGAATATACAGCTTAATACAGAATATATATCATTAATGAAGGGGGGGGTGGGGGGTTGTGACTAAAATGCATTGCCCTGATCCCAGTAGCGGGTGCTTGTTTCCATAAAGGATACTGTGCCCGTTTAATCTTTAACTCTGTTTAAAGGTGTTTCAATATACATTAGTACATGAGTACAACTCAACATACAGTCAGGTCTGTCAGTTATAGGAATGGATCTCCTCCTGTCCGGACTGCTCAAGCTCCTCCTCAGTGACATGGTAGGTTGTTGTGTTTAGGGTTACGTTACGTTACGTGGAAGCAACAATGAACTGCTTAAGTTCATTGTACACGTTCTGAGTTTGTTAAATAAGGAACACGTAGTTGGGCAGCCCGGACCTGGGCCTGTCTTGTGTTGAAGGAGTTTAGCTTGTTGATTTGTTTTACCACACATTGCTGCTATTAGGAGTAGGAGCCAATACTAGGTGGGACATCATGATAGTATTGGATCTCACCCCTAACATGTGGCAAAATAAGGCTATTCTACCGTCTGGGCTGGGCGGGAGGGGACTAGAGAGATTTTTCCAATTCCATGGCTTCCTCTTCGTCCATTCCCCTCTTCATCTCTTCTCTTCATTTCTTTTCACTCGTCTATTCAGGTTATTTTCTCTATCTCTCTCTCTATCTAGGGCTCTCTGGGGCTCTCGCTCGCTTTTGCTATCTCTCTCTTTCACTCACTCTCTCTCTCACTCACACTCTCACTCTCACTCTCACTCTTTCTCTCTCTCTCTCTTTCTATCTCTCTCTTTATCTCACTCTTTCTATCTCTCTCTCTCCGTCTCTGTCATCGTTTATCCGTATTCGGTCCATTTTCTCCTTGGCCTGATGGCTCTCAGATGAGGCGTATTTTCGGTGAGCAGCAGTAATGAAGACTGAAATACCATTTCCTCGGTCGCTGCTGTGAGTTTTTCCATGTCCAAGGGCTGCGGTGGCGTGATCGATGCGGCTGTTTGTTTGTTGTTGTTTGTTGGTGGTCGGGTGGCCGTGCTTAGGTTTCCTTGTTTACGGTTATTGATGTGTCGGCTTGTCTCTAAGCTGCAGATATTGCTAATGACTTCCAGCCTCTACAAAGATTTCCATTTTAACGATCTGTGATTACTGCCTTTACAGAGTCAAGGATCATGCATAATGTTTGGTTTCATTTCAAAGAGAGTGAGATCTCAAAGTAATATTTTAAATCACCTCAAAATAAATATTATCATACCCTGATTTATTTGGATTTGGAAATTAATTGAGCGTTTTCCCCTGAGATATAGAGCACGAGTATAATAATGATAATGATAATAATGAAACATAACATTACATTTTGACATGATTAAACTCGAAGATGGCAAAGGTGGAGCTTGTCCAATGAGTCTTAGTCAATGTTGACGTATGGTAGAAAAGTGGTCTATAGAAAGCAGGTTGCGCTGTCGTCAGACGTCACATTCGGTTTATTTGCTCAATGCGCTATTGGAGGGATTAGTTGTTTGCAAGAAAACATAAGAAAGGAAAAGCAAGAAAAGAGGAGGCGCCTTCTCAGTTGTAGACGGCCCTCTTTGAAACATTGATTAAGTCTAGTCTAAAAATTATCGTATCCAATGTTTTTAACTAAAGCTTCCATATTGGGAATCAACAGAGCGGGGGAATAAGTGATTTGTGATCATTTTGAGTTGCAATTTCCGCGGAAATGATTTCAATCGGATTCCTCTGAGCTGCATCCTCTTCCAAGGAAGAGTGTCTCCCTCCGACTCAATCCCATCATCTTCCTCCTCCTCTTCACGCTCCATCTCTACTCGTTTTCCCTTCTTCTCTTGAATGTAATGTCCTCTACCCCCCTCCCCCCACCCTATATTTATCTGGTTCCTGTCGTCTTTATATCCTTAGACATAAAGCTCCCCCGTCTCTTGGTCTATCCGTCTCCTCCTGATAGTACTTCTCTCTCGCTGTCACTGTTTCCGTCTCTCTGCCTCCTTCTCCGTCCGTCAGTCTGTTCTTCGATCTGTTCAGCAGCCCTGTCGGTCTGTCCGTCTGTCTGTCTTACTAACAGCATGCGTGTACATTCGTTTTTCCGATCCGACTGTCCCTCTGTCTGTCCTTAAAGATCTCCTATTTCTTGCGTTTTTTTGAAGGAAGTAGTCCAATCCTTGGTCGTTTTTAACTCACTATATTTGTTAAAGTTGGCTTATTTCGGTATGGTAACTTTGAAGCAAAAGGGAGGGAATTGTATCTAATGCGTATTGAGAATAATATCGTGCACTGCTTCGAGTCCCGGGCTTAGGCCCGGTCCTCTCGGCGGGGCTACCTATTCGTTCTGTCTTCTCAATCTGAATTCCGCACTGTGATCGTCAAGTAGGCGTGGCCTATGTGAAGTGGGCGTGACTGGTGTGACATAATGGCTCCGCCATCCTCACCTGTCTAAAGGTGCTGCCATCTGTGGCTGGAGTAGTTATTGCAGATTATGTGTTCGATCCTGCTTCCTAGTGGTTATGTGAGGGTAATGCAGCTTGTGTGTTCGATCCTGCTTCCTAGTGGCTATGTGGGGGCAGCTTATGTGCTTAAAATACGTAACATATTATACTACTTTTCTGGTCTTCATTTCTTATTAATGACTCCTATAGAGCAACCTGACACGAATCACAGCCCAAAAAACGATGTAGATTTTCGGGAAACTCTTCCACTCATCTGGGGGCTTTCAGCATCCTCTGTCAACACTCGGGGTTCTCCGCCCCCTCGCCCCCCTCCTGCCAACCCCACTCCGTTGTGATTGGTTACCTGCCGCAAGAGCGTGTTGCAGCATTACCATACATGGAAAATCTGGATTGATCTATGTAGATAAATCCCGGAAATTTGAACAAGTGAATCGCGACGGGCGTCCCTATTGTTTAGTGCTCTGCACAGCCAACCCAGACGGTCAGCAGGGAATACGTCTAAATGCATGTACCTCATTATTTGACACTTTAGTATGGTTAAACATGACTATAAATCATTATAACAACGTTTATTATAGGTCCTAAAAGTCGAAAAAGCATAATAGGTGCACTTTAAATCTGTTCATCAGCCGAGTCTTCCTGACCAACTGCCTGCTAGTTAGCATGTCGTGCTGTCTCTCTGTCCGTCCCAATGCCTCCTTGTATGTCTGTCCGTCCGTATGTCTGCCATCGACCAGACCACCTACATATCCCCTTTTACCCTTCCTGTCCTTTAAGTGGACCTCCCTACTCGCTCTGAAAGTCCTTCATACATAAGGTGTGTGAGTGTGCATGTGTGTGCGCTTGTGTATGTGTGTGCCTGCACATGTGTGTGTGTGTGTGTGTGTGTGTGTGTGTGTGTGTGTGTGTGTGTGTGTGTGTGTGTGTGTGTGTGTGTGTGTGTGTGTGTGTGTGTGTGTGTGCATGGGTGACAGACAATCAGGCAGGCTGGTGGCCCCCTCGCCGCTACATCAGTGCTGATAAGGCCCCGCTTTTGTTTCAGAGTCATTTAAAGCGCTGGTGGTTTATCGCCGCGGTTCAGGTGTATGGAGATAAGCCCGGCGGCATCGCCCCAGCTCCTCTTCACAATGACGGGATGCAGAGTGTGTGTGTGTGTGTGTGTGTGTGTGTGTGTGTGTGTGTGTGTGTGTGTGTGTGTGTGTGTGTGTGTGTGTGTGTGTGTGTGTGTGTGTGTGTGTGTGTGTGCACGTGGGTGCATGTGCGTGCGTGTTTATGTGTATGTGTGTCAACATCAGTGTGTGTGTGTGTGTGCGTGTGCGTGTGTCTGTGTCTGTCAATGCAATGCTTTTAGGAACATCGAGCCAAACCGTAAAACAAGCACAAACAACAAGCACACACATTTAGACTGCAACAACAGAAAACGTATTACCTGTGGACATACGAGTCGACTGCACGCACCATGTGATGCAATCAAATGCAATGAACCCCGAGCGAAGACTAAAAGAGTGAACGAAGTGAACAGACAGGAGGAGCACTTAGTCAATAGCTTCCTGCCTTGATTACCTCGTCAATGTGTTGGAGTCAGAAGCAGGAGCTGTCACAACGCCTCATGTTCTTAGTATAAAAAGATAGGTTCGGGAGTTGAGGGAGTCTGCTTTTCTGTGCTTTGTTTTTTTATATTGATACACATAACACAAACGTTTTTTGTTTGTCTTAAGAAAACTGCCTTTTGCCTGTTTCTTTGCAGATGGCTGAGGTGTTGTGTGTGCTGTAAAGGCACTGATACTTGTTCTTGTTCATTTAAGACGCACATGTCACAAGATGAACATGCCCTGTGGACACGTAATGCCCAGCGCATTAGTTGAATGTGTTTTCTCTTTCTTTCCTGTAGACCTCTGCAGTGAAATCCAAGTCGTTTGAGAAAGAACATTCATCGTTCGGTTTTCTTACCTCTTAACCTGGAATGTTTTAAATGCATCTTATGCTTTCGAACAAGTAGAAATATCCCTTTATTAAAGCAATAATACAGGCTTAAACACTTTGACATTGTTAAAAAAAACATCCACCATTGATTTCCTTTTCATTCAAGGATTAATTGTCTTGAAATGTGTCAAAGTCTACTCTATGGTTACTTAATTTGCTACCGGCTGTTGTTTCAGGCTTCCCGTGATCTGCTCCAGTGGGCTATTTTCCAAGTTTGGTTAGTTTGGTATAGTTAGCCAGACTTACTTTCGCTATCCTCTCTCAACATAAGAAGCCAACATTCTGTAAAAGGTACATTTATAAATTTGCAGTTTGGGAAGTCTGCTGTGATACAATATGTCACTCCGCCGATCAAAGTGTTGCAAAAGAATAATTTATAACATTCATAATTTACATTCATTCATAACACAAAGCTACTACTGAGGCTAACAAGTTGCTGTGCTAAATAAACCATCTTACCTTCCATGAGCATGTGATTTGGAATGATTCCTCTTCCTGTTGTTGTTCTGATAGACAGACATACACACGCACTAGGGATGGGCAAAATGATTCTTTTCCGGGAACTAGTTCTTTCAGTTCAGTTCACTATAACGATTTGTTTATTTGATTCGGTCGTTATAATTCGTTCGTTACGTCAGATTACATCTTAAAAAAAATAAAAAATAAAAAACTTTTTTTTATATATATATATTTTTTTTTAATTGGTTGTGGGTCCGGATAGGACCGTCAAGCCCGCAGTCTGCCGTTTGGAGATTCCTACTACATAGTATATCGAACGTCCCACCAATATTTATACCACTTGCTTACTCTCTATATTTCATTCATGGTTTTACATTTATAATTTTATTTTACTTTACATTTAATTCTTCATTGTTCAGGCATTACAGAACTTGCATGGTCATAAATAAAAACTACGAACTGCAGTTTAATTTCTTTGTTTGTTCTTAAATTGACGTAGAATGGAGCAAAGACTCCTGGGATTGGGAAATGCGTTTATCCAATAAACAGATGGAGGTCAAGTCTATTTTCGAAAAAATGTCGGGGGATATATGAGTGGCCCCATGTCGAATGGTGTGACCCAAGATACGTCAGACAGAGAAAGCGCGCATATTCGACGGTACCGCCTTGTCATTGGTTTACCCAGGTGCCATTCCAGCACCATTGCTACCTCTCATTGGCTGAATCTTTGAGAAAGTTGTAGACTCAATCAATATAAGTCGCGGGGAGACGGAGCTCTGTTCGTTTGTATATTTTATTTACGTGACCATATGTTTGGTTTATGTTAAAAAAAAAGAATCAAAGAACCAGTTCTTCTTGTTTTGGGGAACCAGTTCTTGTCGTTCACGTTCGGGATTCGTTCGTTGTAACGAATCAGTCGCGACCGACACATCCCTAACACGCACACACACAGACACACACAAACATACACACACGCAAGTACCATACACACACAAACACACACACTTACTCTTTCACCATTATTTTGAGCACATTGCTTAAGATCTATTTACAGAAAGAGAATCTTTCATCTACACGCACACACAAACACACACACACACACACACACACACACACACACACACACACACACACACACACACACACACACACACACACACACACACACACACACACACACACACACACACACACTACCACACATTCATGGCCCATTATATGTTTAACTTTCCACCTTGTTTTTCCGACCGCAATGGAGGAAACACACTGGAGGACTTTGACTCATGATGCATCGGGCACTGCAGAATGGCTAGAAAGCAAGCAATGCATAATACAATATAAATATACCAATATAGCCCATTGGGTACTGCTGTACACACATGAGGGTGTGGGCTGGAGACAGCAGCCCTTGAAGGAGCCTCATGTCTGGCCAACATTGCTTGTCTTGTCAGCATGACTCTGAAAGACCACTCCAGGTGACGTGTCAGCGCTCTCAGGAACTGTTTGTCCCGCCTCCAGCGCTGATTAAGAATTTAAAGACATGCTTCAGTTCTCTGATGTCTGACATAACTCAAGAAGTTGATGGTGTGGAATGGAAAGGTTTTTTCAGAAGTCTCAAGATGACTTAGGATTGAGTTGTATATCCTGTGTGTGTGTGTGTGTGTGTGTGTGTGTGTGTGTGTGTGTGTGTGTGTGTGTGTGTGTGTGTGTGTGTGTGTGTGTGTGTGTGTGTGTGTGTGTGTGTGTGAGATTTCTTTCACTTTGTTTTACGAACGAGTGTTTGCCCTTAATTTACTTTGATTTTTAAATTATCGCAATCAAATGATTTACCTATTCAGCCAAGTGTGCCATCATTAAGCAAAGGTTTATTAGTTAGGAATTAAATCAAGTTGACTTCCTCTATATGTTAAAAATGCAACGTGCCTTCACACAGCTAGCTAACATTCTGTAGGTGATGTCCTTTCCTCTTGATCTCCCAATACGATTTCACACAACATAACTTTCTTCTCTGCGTATTCTACTTTGTATTTTGTCAGTAGTGTTGAGGATACGTCACCATTTAATGTCATCTTTCAGTCATCCATTTAAATTCTCCTCTCTCTCCCTGCAACCAGCGTCCTCACCACTGTTATCGTTGCCCTCAGTCAGCCAGCCGGTCAGAGCGTCTGCTTTGAAGGTCCTGATTATAGCATTTGAATTCCATATGCGGTTGCCATGAGAACCGCCGTTCAGTTTTTAAATGTCCGCCCTCACTACACATTTAAAGAGCTGTCTTTGGTTCCTTACTCCATTGAACTTTTATTATAAATTTGTTTGTTCCCTATTTATCTATCATTTACCATTGAGTCACTAAGCTACGTATAGGCCACCTGATTACAAAGTCTAATGTGACTTGCGATTGCAAGATTACTTATGAGCAAGTAGGAAATGTAGGCATCTAACTCAAGGACACTTATAGATTGTGGACGCCCTGGTTGAAATCTGGGTTAAAGCTGGGCCCAATGGACTATCATCTCACTTCATAAAGCAGAAGAGTTTTTAAAACCCAAACCACATGAGCCTGTGACCTCCACCCCTGTCCTTCTCTGTTCCCCTCGTCTCTGGGCTCTTCCCCCTTGTGACCCTGTTGTTTTCTCCTCCACAGCTGGCGACCTGGGACTCCACGAGGGGAATGAACGGCAGCCTGAAGGAGAATCGCATCGAGAGCAGCATGCAGGGGGTCACCCTCAAGGTGGTGACGCTGCTGGTGAGTCGGGGGGCAGGGGGGGGTGGCGGTGGAGGTGTTGGTGGTGGGGGTTTGGATGCTAGTGGGGGTGGTGATGGTGGTGGTGGTGGAGGTGGGGGGGCAGTGTTGGAGGTGAGGGGTGGGGCAGGTGATGGGGGTGGTGGTGGGGGTAGGGGTGGTGCTTGGGTTGATGGGGTTGGTGGGGGTGTTGGTGGTGGGAGGAGCCCACTGACAATTACAGTTAATCTCAGTCGCTTTGGTACATTTCTCAGATCAGAATTGAAAATTGCAAAACAGTAAGTGCATTTCTCAAAACAATTCGTACAAATAGCAAAACACCATGGATTTCATGCAAAAGCAAGTCTCTTGCTCAAAATCCTTAGTTTGTTTCTCAAATGTAAATATCTGTGTCAATGAACATGTCAGTGCCATTAAAATGACAAGTCCTTGTGTCATTGTGTACGGACAAGACAGTCAAATTTCTTAGTCATGTTGTCAATATAACAGTATATAACAATTCAGGACAGATTTAGAAAAAAAGTCTAATGGAAATGTAAAGAAATATGCTTGACATATTATGACAACTTTTTCAACCATTTTGCATGTAAAGACTTATGCAATGAACTAATGCCTAAAAGTTGTGGGGGTGAGACTATTCAATGGAGACCCATTAGAATACATTTTGATCAACATGACATAAGCAATTGATAATGTAGGAAAGAGCAGAGAATTGTACATAATCATTTGCATGAATGTACCAAAGCATTTGCAACTTGTTCAAAGAAATTAGAAACTGCTTCTTTGATGTGCACAAACGACACAATGATGTGAAGATTGAACAGGTAGTTTTGAGAATTTCATTTCTGATTTGAGAAATGTACCAAAGCGAGTGCGACTGAGAAAAACTGTTATATCCCGGCCAGCAGGCAATTACCTCAGACTAAAAATAATGTTGTTGTGCGTCACCAGGGAAAGTACCCCCCCATAAAACAAGATATAATCATTTAGAAATGCTTAAAGAGGATGGTATGAGTGATGGATGTGGGCGGAGCCTCGCAAACATGGATGGATGGATGGACGGATGGATAGTAGATAAGATAAGAAGATAGATCGGACACATTTGCACGTATATATGCTTTTAGTGGTTTGAAGAGGCACTGCAACAAGGTACCAAACAACAAAGTGCTCGATATACATATGTAGCAAACATGTCAAGCCGATGAAATAGCGACACATGATCCTGAAACATTGTGTCTCCCCTGATGCACTTCGTCCTTGTCACAGTTTTTGGCCATTTCTGAGGATTTATAAAGTATTCCAGCTCACCTTTGAATCGACAGAGCACCGGCAAGCTATTAAATTCAACCTTTCATTGCCGCACCCTATCCTTGACTTTCGCAGTGCAAGAAGCCACAGTTTATGTCCCTGCTTTCCTTGCCCTTTCCCTTCTCCTCGAGCTCCTACCTCTCACGCGGTCTCACTCCCTCTCTCTCTGCCTCCTCCTTCTTACCCAACTCTTTCTTTTTATTCCGCGATGATACTCCCAACCCATTACAAACGAGCCATGGTTGGGTGCGTTACATTTAGAACGGGCTAGTTCAGACTGATGAGGCTAAGGCCGTTGCCATGGCACCAAATGTTACAGATCAACTGTCGCATGGAGGAAGAAAGGCTTCTTATTAAGACAGAGTTTGGCTGGGAGCACTTAAGGAATTCTTAGTTTAGGTGTCACAGGAAACTTTTAAAGATGATGGACTTTCTGACATTTCAAAATCGAGTCCGCACAGGAATTATTGACCGCTGGTAAACGGCGTGTCTTTGATTAAGTACAGAGGCACAAATATAAAAGTATGGACAAGCAAGTACTCACCAACGCACGCAGTTATGATCCAAGTATCACGGATATATGGCTTCATAATAAAAAATAGACCATCCGCTCCATTATCTCTATGCTGTAATCCCCGGTACCAGAGACAATAAACATCATATTTCCGTACAACTAATTTGCGACTAATAGACGTCCAAACAGCTAACCCCCGTCCATCCTCTGGGTGACTTCATCGTGAACAGGAGCAGCCGTTCGTCATGGTGGCAGAGAACATCCTGGGTCAGCCCAAGAGGTACAAGGGCTTCTCCATCGACGTCCTGGACGCCCTGGCCAAGACGCTGGGCTTCAAGTACAACATCTACCAGGTCGGGGACGGCAAGTACGGCGTGGCGCTCGCCAACGGGTCATGGAACGGCATGATCGGAGAGCTCATCGGCAAGGTTAGACCCGGGATGACACTCCCAGTCACATTCCCCCCGCATCCCATCTGTCGTTCGCTCAGCACTCATGCAATATTTGGGAATGTGGAAGGAGTTCTGTCAGCATAACCCCGATATGTAGAACGTGATCATAACCATGATATGTGTTGCTTTGTTATCCACATTTTTTTAACACATTAAGCCGATAGGGATGTATCATAAACTAATGATAAAAGTTAACAGGCGAAAGCTTTGGTGTATTTTAGCAAAGTATTTATTTATGTTCCCTATACTCCCTGCTAATATAAGATCCTGGGACATGTAACAGCCATCAGTCAGCATCAGGCTGTAGCCTCGGTCAGGTGCAGTCTTATCGCTCAAACTGTGTGTCTGAGGGCCTCTGGGTTTAGGTGGGAATGACTGATGGTTGTATATGCTCCATACATCTGACAGGATAAGTATCCACTGCTCTCATCACTACTGTTTGAACGCCCTGACAGACGTCACTTTCAGATATTAATGTGGAGGAAATACAAATGAACCCATTTTACTACCATATTACCATATTATTTTTACAGATGGATCAGAATATATACAAAATATTTTTTATAAAGTAGACTTAATAAAATAATACAAACACAAAAGGGCATACGAAATGCAATGGTATATTGCATTTCATTTTATTCACTTATTATATAAGTTGCAGTTCATGTAACGAAATACATTTTAATAAACTTCTCTGAAGGAAATAGTTGTGGTTGTTTTCGGGGCTGGTTACCGACATGGATTTCGGGGGACCTTGTTAACATGCTAACAAGATGATCAGCTAATAGCAGACATGTTGTTGTGGGTTTCACTGTGTGCAGGATCAGCTGTCCCCTGACCCCAATATAGTAGACCTTAATGGGAAAGGTAATGGGCTAGCAGCACAGTAGTACACTGAGAGTTACTTTATACTGTGTCAACTGACCCCTGGGGCCTATTCTCTCCCCCTACATCCTGTATAGCTACTTTACTCTTTCACTGAATTCCAATGGGGAGATTTGCTGAGCAGGAAACGATTTCCACTAAATTCTCCGACCGGGGCCGGGTCAGACACTCTGCCATGTGTTCGGTATTGGAGAACTACAGGAGGGTGTAAGACGGTATAAAAAACACATTAAGAAGACACAAAAAAATTCTCGACCCATCCATTTCCTCACAACACAAAACCTCGACCAACCACGACCCAACCCTGGCCCCTCTTGTCCTGTGTACGTCCGCAGCGGGCCGACCTGGCCCTGTCGGCCATCACCATCACCCCGGAGAGGGAGAGCGTGGTGGACTTCAGCAAGCGCTACCTAGACTACTCGGTGGGCATCCTGATGCGCAGGACGGAGGAGAAGATTAACATCTTCTCCCTGCTGGCGCCCTTCGACCTGGCCGTGTGGGCCTGCATCGCCGCCGCCATCCCCGTGGTGGGCGTCATGATCTTCCTGCTGCGGCGGATCGCGGCCGTGCGGTCCCAGGGCAGCGCCTCAGCCGGTGGTGGTGTGGGTGGTGGTGGGGCTGGAGGTGGAGGCGCTCACCCAGCGGCCTCCATGTCCAACTCGCTGCAGAGCGCCATCTGGATCGTCTACGGGGCCTTCGTCCAACAAGGTGAGCGGGACTCTTTGGGGATGGGACGGGAAGGTCCGGGTTACTAGTTTTATTTTATTAAATGGCGGTTACGACAAAGCTGGCCTTTTGGTTTTGCTCATCTTCACTCGCATGGAACAGGAGGAAACACACAACAGATGCATTCTTCCAAACCCCACACACACACACAAACTTGCTTGTTTGTGTGTGTGGGGCAATGATGTGATGCGTTCTTTGAACTACATGGCAAATGGCGTGAGTGTGTGGTGTGTGTGTATGTGTGTGTGTGTGTGTGTGGGGGGCAATGATATCTAGTACTGTATACTTTATTTTAGTAGTTGAGGTTGGATGAAATCCAGTCCTTGGACTAAGCAGATTTTTACTTAGAAAAGAGACATGAGCCAACAAACACGGCAATGGCTGCACCCTTGGCTTTTGAACCGTGTCTGGGAATTGTTATGCCACAGTTCCTTCAAGTATCTTCAACTGCAATAAGTGTCTATATCAGTGACTGATACTGAAAAGGCCTTCGCACTACAGCATTTATTGTTCTGTGAGCCGTGTGTTTAAGCCTGCCTCTCTTATTTAAAGGAGAGGTTGCATTCTCTTTGACTCCATGACTACTTTTCTCAATGCTTATTGGTCTTAATATCGACTGGTCTTGCTTCATTTAATCGCGTGTTGCATTTAGTTGGGTAACCCGAGTCTCTTTGATAGAGACTTCTGAAGTTCCGAATGTCGGAAGGAAAATGTATTTCCCTCGATGATTTCGTAATGATGTTATCACATCTGGCGTGGCTTTGTAGTACTGTAGATACGGACACGTACGCAACCGCACGCACACACATACGCACAGACGCACACAGTGCCGCTGCTAGCTATTTTGGGGCCCTAAGCATAACTCCTTTATGCCCCCCCCCCCCCCCCCCCCCCCCGAAAAAAAGAATTGGTTTCTGCCAGTTTAACATTTTATTAAAACGCAAAAGTTAAATCTACTTTGTAAACACAGTTCACAGAACAGCCAAAACATACATACAGTACACACAAGTATTGGAATGTCCAAAATCTTTTAAATTAAATAGTTATCCATAAATACAAACTTAAAACCAGAAGTATACAAGTAAAACAATTCTTCTATGAAGCAAAGATTAACAAGCAGAAACTATTTACACAAATATTTACAGACTTTACTTTGTAAACAGAGACAGCCTATTTTTTTTTTTTTCTTTTTTTTTTGGGGGGCCCCCTCAGGACTTGAGGCCCTACGCGCAGCGCGTAGTGCGCATTATGGTTGCGGCGGCACTGGACGCACACACAAATAGCTGATATATGTTCAAACACAGCATGTCTATAATGTTATTGGAACACATGCTAGTCTGAGTTTCTTTTGTTATTTCGATACTGCTACTTTAAATTCTGGGGATGTGTGGGGGAAAATATTGTCTTAATGTCCTTGTCTCATCTAATGTCCAGGCGACCTTAACCTTTCCTCGTATCAAAGTCATTTCATAGGAGAATGAAAGCAGATAATGATGGATGCAGTGTTGTCAACTAGAAAGTTACCGTTTCTTTTGGGCCATCCAAAGGGTACAGCTGCTCATGCCTTTATGCTTCCCGACGACTACATATTCATTACTTTTCACATTTCCTCCCAGCTTTTACTCTGACATTTGTATGGCTTCACGGTTGGAAACCGCAATGTATTCTGAGCCCCCCCCCCCATCCCTTCTCTTTTGTGCTTGGTTATGAACATTCACTGAGACTCAAGTAAGTGAGATGGACATAGAGTCGGACACCGACACGATGGGAAGATACCAAAGACAATGCGACCATCTATCTGTGTCTTGTTTGTGGGGAAAAGGCCGGATACACATGAGGCCACACACTGACACGTGAGGTTAGACCGGAGGGAACACAAAGCGAACATTATGACATGACAGTGTGCTGCGGCTGCCTTGATAGGCTGTAGTAGGAGTTACACAATACACCCAGATGTATAAGAGGAGAAGCTTTCTACTTCATACCCTGGCCTGTTAATGTTGGATGAAGATAGATCAGAGTGTGGGTTATGAGTGGAGGGTTCAGGAGGAAGCATACAGGTGTTGACTCTGATGATAATGATGATGATAATGATGATACATATATATATATATAATAATGATGATGATGATGACAATAATAATGACGATTCATGTTTTTTTGTGTCTGTCTGTGTGCATAGAGACTATGGGGTCAGAAAAGTTAATAATGAGTGCACATAATGAATTAATAATGAATGCACAGAGAAGGTATAGGATCAATAGGTCTAATTAGTGAAGCTTCAGCTTGACGCTCCGTTTTACCTTCGACGCACACCTCATCTAATATCCACAAAAATAATCCACTGGACCACGACGTGATGTTTAAAGGGTTTACTTGTCCAACGCAAAATACTAAAATTCTTTTCCACAATGAGGTTATGATTAGAGGTAAGAGATAGAAAGTGAACGAGAGAGAGAGAGGTCAAAAAACTGTGTGGCTCCACGCTTGTTGTCCTGACAGTCTGTCACCGGTAGTTAAAACAATTAAGTTCCTGTCACACTTCAAAATAAAGTAACTAAATGTGCGCATACACCAAAAATATTGCAAGTGAATTGCAAAATAAAATTCCATATATTCGAAATTAACGCAATTAACTATGATATTATTTCACTTATGAAAATCCAAACGTCATTGTAAAATATGAACTTAAATAAAGCCAATAGGCATTTAGGCTCCTACAGAAGGATTCACAAATGTTGATTTATATATAAATTACTCTCTTCTCACAAATACATTTCAATGCACACACAAATGGATATCGGTATGTATAAATGTAAAATAAATCCCTATACAAAAATAGGTTTCAAAAACACATTTCTTATCCACACACAAATGTGTCTCGGTTTAAATAAATGTAATATAAATCCATAAATATATGAATTTAAAAAATATTTGCAATTTTCATCAAAAATTGATTTGGAAGTTGTAACATTTATATGCAAACTGTTAAACTTGAACTAACAAGACGCTTTTCATTTGTGAACTTGTTTGCATTTGTGTGTGAACTGGTCTGTATTTATATGGATTTTTGAGACTCCTGACGTGGCTGGATTCACAAATACATTTTTTTCAACAAGGAACTCTCTGTTGCCAATCAGATGCCTCCCTCGTTTTCAGCCAATCACATGGCTGCAGTTCCGACCTCTGAAGAGCCCTGCCTCCGAGCCTCCTGGTTCCCTCGATCAAATGTCTATGGGAAATAATGATAGTTATTATATTATAACTCTAGTTCTATGATTGCAGGCGTAGCCGTCTAGGCTTCGCCTTATGGGCTTGTCCCGTGCGCGCGCTTGCGCGCACTGAAAAATTTAAACTATGCACCAATCAACGTGGGCACCACCCACGTTAATTGGGCGGCGCAAACCGCGGCCCATCCTCCACGCTATTCTTTCAGCATTTGGAGGGTACAGCAGGTGGGAAACTAGACGGCTACGCCTACAATCATAGAACTAGAGTTATAATATCATAACTATCGTTCTATTTCATGTAGGCTACGCCGTCTAGGCTTCGCCTTATGGGCTAAGGTGAAGCTGTGAGCGGAGCCCAATCAATGTACTCCTGCTGGACCCCAGTCAAGAAACTTAAAGTCACCAGAGCACACAAGACTCAAAAAAGCAGAGGATGTGCAAAACACAACAGCTTAATAAAAAACAAATTCCTCCTAGATCAAGCAAGGCGATGATCAAGAGAAAAAAGTGAGTCTCCAAAGACTCCGGGCCCAATCCGTCCTTCATGGAATCCATGAATGTGAAGGGAAAAATCATTCTTAAGCCGTAGAAGGGGCACCGGACTCCAACACAGATTTGCCGAGTTAGCCTAAAATGTAGAAACGAACAAAGGGGCCGGGGGAAGACCAAGACGCAGCCGCGCAAATGTCTTCCACCGGAACGCCTCTGAGTAGAGCCGTTGAAGCGGCCACGCCCCGTGTCCAGTGAGCTTTAACGCCCAATGGTGGCGCTAAGCCTTGCCGAGCGTAGGCTAAACAAACGCCCTCACATATCCAGCGAGAAAACCGCTGTTTAGAGAGAGAGCGGCCCCTGCTAGCGTCGCTATAACACACAAAACAAGCGTTTCACGTACATAGCCAGCGGCCGCACAGGGCACAGGAGATGCAACTCCGCCTCCGCCTCACTAGAATGAGGCGGGGGGTGAAAAGCCTTAAGCACAATATCGCTCGACCGGAAAGAACTATTAATGTTCTTAGGGAGGAACGCAGGATTAGGTCTGAGCAGCGCCAAGGAGTTGTCCTCGCTAAGCCACAAGCAGCTCGGACTGACAGACAGAGCGGTCAGCTCACAGGCCCGATTGGCAGAACCAAAGCCAATAAGAGCGCAGTTTTAAAGGACAGGGCAACCAAAGGGGCCTGAGACAGAGGCTCGAAAGGGTCCCTGGACAACCCGCGCAACACGGTGGGGAGACCCCAGCGTGGTGTATGCAACAGCCGTCCCGATACATCGGGCGGGTGGTGCACCGTTCCGTGGGCCTGTGAAAGCGCATCCGGTATGAACGGTACCGGCCACGGCGCCGTCCGTGAGAGCGCTGCCAGCTCTGGAAACCACAGAGCAGGGAGGTTCCAGTAGAGGAAGGATCAGCTGGAGCGGAAGAAACCAAGGTGTGTGCGCCAACGCATCCACCCCCAACGGGGGAAGATCCCGAGGGGTTGAGAGAGAACCACCCCCTGCAGTGTGTGTTCTCCCTGCACGCGAACAGGTCCACCTGAGCCGTCCCGAAACCTCTGCCAGATCAGTCTGACAATGTCGGGATGCAACCGCCGCGGGACATGAGACAGAGAAACTCCCTGTGCGCCTGCCGAACAGGCCCTGCATGTCATCCGACATGGGGGCGAGAGGCGGGGCTGGCATAGGGATGCCCTTGATGGCCGCCGCGTCACCCATGATTTCGCCGAAGAGATTGGCCATCCGGCGCGGTCTCTCCCCCGGGACGGTAGTGGCTTTGGTGGAAGCCCCAGAGCGGGAGAACTCGGACGCAGAGCCAGGAAAGACGTCGTCCAAGGAGGCGACGTCGTCAACCACGAAGTGCTCGCCGGCGTCCTGGGCGTCCGGAACTCCGGCCCCGAAGATGTCGATGGCCTCAGCGAGATCCACCGACGGGGAGAAAAAGAGGTGCCTGGAGAGGAGCCCCTCTTCAGGCAGCGCGCGGCAGGCGGCGCAGGAGGCGGGGGCAACCAAGGCAGCCGCGGCGTGTTCAGCGCCGAGGCGCCAGGGAAGCGGGACAGGAGGCGCACTGAGGCCCACGCCGCTGCCACGGGTCATCTTATCGTTGGAAGTCATATCTCTTCGTTTATCAGTACAAATTGCTGAAAGAAAAGGGAGGATGGGCGGCGGTTTGCGCCGCCTTATGTACACGGTGCCGTGGGAAATGTGGGCGGTGCCCACGTTCATTGGTGCATAGTTGAAATTTTTCAGTGCGCGCAAGCACGCGCACGGGACAAGCCCATAAGGCGAAGCCTAGACGGCGTAGCCTACATGAAATAGAACATGGGGTTTTTGAATGATCATACATAACAATCTCTAGGTGGCGAAGAAGTAAAAGCTGCGTCACGTTTTGAACTACACACTTTTTCAATCTAGTTTTGACTGGGTTTTGGGATGGTCGGTGCCGTTAAAGTAATAAACGATTATTAATGCTGCTTTAACGGCATCTACAATCTAAAAACCCAGTCACTGCAGTCATGTGATTGGCTGAAAACGAGAGAGGCATCTGATTGGCTACAGAGAGTTCCTTGTTGAAAAAAATGTATTTGTGAATCCAGCCACGTCAGGAGAGTGTCAAAAATCCACATATAAATACATAGGCCTACAACAAATTTTCACAAATGAAAAACGTCTTGTAAATTCAAGTTTAACAGTTTGTTTATAAATGTAACAACATCCAAATACCTTTTTACGGAACCCGTAAAGGGACATGAAAAAGAAAAAGTAAACGTTTCTCGTGAAGACGAGAAAGTATCTGGTGCTCACGAGATATTTTCTCGTGCGCACGAGAAGTGTGTGTGTGTGTGTGTGTGTGTGTGTGTGTGTGTGTGTGTGTGTGTGTGTGTGTGTGTGTGTGTGTGTGTGTGTGTGTGTGTGTGTGTGTGTGTGTGTGTGTGTGTGACGTCAGCGAGTAGGTGGACGAGCGAGGAGAGTGAGCGATAGCGTGCGTGTCAGTCTAGTGAAGTAATGTACGATAATGAAGTAATGAAGAATAAAGTACCCAGCCTGTCAAGAATCGGTGGCCGCTTCATTCCATCATATTCCGACCTATAAGCAGACTCACTGTCGGTCAAAGTGAAGGGTGTTGCCCCCGAGAGAGCATCGGTCCTGGAGGGAACGTATCACCTGTGCTCCTCGGTCTGGGAGCCGACAGCAGGAAAGATGTAACTAACCATCTCGTAGTTGGAGGCGGAGTGCAAGACGTGATCCAATAATTTGAGATAAAAATAAAGGACATTAATTTGAATGATTTTAGCTTGTGTGTGATTTATCGCGGGCACGGGCACGCACAAGCTAAAATCATTAAAATGAATGTGCTATATTTTTATCTCGCACTATTGGAGCGCGTATTCTCTTTTGCCTCCAACTACGAGATGGTTAGTGTGCCTTATAGGTCGGAATATGGTCGGAATGAAGCGGCCACCGTTTGTTGACAGGCTGGGTACTTTATTCCATGGGTGTAAGTTTGGTCTCAGCTTTGGTAGGGACACTTCACAGACGTAACCCCAAATCACTAGACTGCATCATGCTGAACAATCAATACTTTATTAAAATAAAATCGAGATTTATATGTGCACTTATTCACATTTAAAGTACACACACACACACACACACACACACACACACACACACACACACACACACACACACACACACACACTGCCAGTGATATGCGTACGATACTTTCTCGTGCGCGTAAGATACTTTCTCGTGCTCACGAGATACCTTCTCGTGCTCACGAGATACCTTCTCGTGCGCACGAGATACTTTCTCTTGCTCACGAGAAACGTTTACTTTTTTTTTCTTTTTTTCATGTCCCTTTACGGGTTCCGTACCTTTTTGATGAAAATTGCAAATATTTTTTTAATTTATATATTTATTGATTTATTTAAAAAAAAAAATAAACAAGACACATTTGTGTGTGGATCAGAAATGTGTTTGTGAAACTTATTTTTGATTTTTGATTTATTTTACATTTATACATACCGATATCCATTTGTGTGTGCATTGAAATGTATTTGTGAGAAGAGAGTAATAAATCACAAATTACATTTGTGAATCCTTCTCTGTGCATTCATTATTAATGAGACTGTTGTGTTGTGTTGTCAGTTATGTTTATATTTGTATTTGACAGCGATTCGTGGTAGCTGATGTAGACAGCTGAGGTCAGAGGAGCACCTATATCTAGAACAGGGTGTTCAGGTCGTCGGAGTCTGTGTGTGCAGCGGGGATGGGGGGCTTATTGGATTGATGCTCAGGTGTGGGGGCGAGTGTGAAGGAGAGCTCCCCTGCGCATCGATGACTCCTCACCCCCCCCCCGCTCTCCCCGATGAGAGGGTTCTTGTATCACATGGTTGACACCGCCCTCAGAGCTTGTGTGTGTGTGTGTGTGTGTGTGTGTGTGTGTGTGTGTGTGTGTGTGTGTGTGTGTGTGTGTGTGTGTGTGTGTGTGTGTGTGTGTGTGTGTGTGTGTGCGCGCGTATGTGGGAGAGAGAGAGTGTGTTGAATTGTAAAGTGGTTAAAAGAAAGTACATTTAAAAATGCATTTTTCATTTTCCTCTTCAGATGTATACAGACTTCCCTTCTCCCGACATAGCCTTCCTGTGTGTGTGTGTGTGTGTGTGTGTGTGTGTGTGTGTGTGTGTGTGTGTGTGTGTGTGTGTGTGTGTGTGTGTGTGTGTGTGTGTGTGTGTGTGTGTGTGTGTGTGCATAAACACCATATGTGTGTGACAGCCCCGTCTATGTGATTGATTGGGGGGGTTCTTTCACGTCCGTGTTCCCAGGAAACGACTCCATCCTGGGGTCCGTAGCCCTGCGGATCGTGATGGGCAGCTGGTGGCTCTTCACCCTCATCGTGTGCTCCTCCTACACCGCCAACCTCGCCGCCTACCTCACCGTGTCCCGTATGGACAACGCCGTTCGGTAAGACGCACCCCCCCCCCCCCCCCCCCCCCCCCGCCCCGCCTCCCTTCTCCCCAAGTGTCTACTTAATTGTTTATTTGTAGTGTAGTCACTTTGCGTAGGGTGGAGCAGAAATCAATTAATGGTGTTCAGAAAGTGTAATGCAAAATACCTAAAGACACTTGTATGCACGCTATCAGCTTGGGTTATTATAGAATACATATGGCACCTGGTAAATGCTTTGCGCAAAAAAATTACAATGCCTAAGATAACCAGAGTCTAGAATATGGTAAAAATATAATACGCTTGATTTAAACCCTCTTGCTCGGGGGTCCCTCTTGAATGACCACGCAGATGTACGCGATCACATAGGTGTCTCGAGCTACACGGTGATTGGTACAAATTGCTTGTCATCTCAAGAACATGTACTACACAGCTAAAGTCATTCTTACACTGATTTCCCCAGAAATAAAGAACTGGTTTCACTGTGTTGCGGTCTTGGTGAGAAACAGTGTAACCACTAATTGCTGGCCTGTTAGTCCTGATACAAAAACAAAGACAACAGATTATCTTACGTAAGCTCAGAGATCACACACACACGCACAGAGAACGTGTTTAGTGGGACGACATTAGAATTCAAGCAGCCGAGGTTACAAATGATAATAGTCGCGCAGAAATGTGGGTTTATTTTATCGTAGAGACGACTGTAAAGTCCTCCTCGTCAATCTCCATTCAGTGACATGTTGAGTGTGTGTGAAATCTCCAAATTGCTGCCTAACAAGAAGAAATGTGTTCCCCTCTTGCTGCAAAATGTTATTTGCCAGTAAATCCAGTGTGCAGCTTTCTATCCGCCCAATGGCTGGCCTGGGATCTGTGTGATTGTGTTGGGTTTGCGTGCGGAGGATGATCAAACAGCTACATCTGGACTATAGAGAAATGACATGGAATAGTAAGCAGCACTGTGGGCGCATGTAAATGCATTATATGTGTGTGTGTGTGTGTGTGTGTGTGTGTGTGTGTGTGTGTGTGTGTGTGTGTGTGTGTGTGTGTGTGTGTGTGTGTGTGTGTGTGTGTGTGTGAGAGTGCGAGAGCACTCTGATCCTTACATAAATAACTTTGTTACAGTGGGGATTATTTCACAAAGCTTTCCTTTGTCATTGTATATAATTTGATTGAGATGATCCGAATGAGGTGGAGCTGACAGCGAGCTGCGTTGCATGAGCACGGCTGGACAGTAAATGTTGTTGCCGATTGTAATGTGGTGAATCATTGCTCGATTGCGTTGTGATTATTTATTACATCATGAAGACCTATTCATGTGTCTGTTTTTTGTTTTGTTTTTCTTGTAACATGACATTTGTTGATACCTATAATCCATTGTTCCATCATACTTCGCTGTATTATATTTCCCGCTTGCTTTAAAAAAATATTATCTTTATCTTGTATTATATTCAAGGCACGTAACGTAAACTAGCAGTAAATGTAGCATATCCTGTCACATTACCATACGGAATGTTTTCATCTCTTTCGTGTTTATGTTTCATCTTTATTACCATCGGAATTAATATATTATACTGATAAGATGTGCAGGGCTTATGGGCGTTGCTCAATCAACCTTCCATTAAAGAGCACAATCCAGTAAATTAAAGCTCTCCTACCCTGTCTGCCCACTAGCATAACATAACTCTATTTATAACGTATACCTGAAACGCCATTTGCCTAACAGTTCCCTTACCTCATTTAATGCTTTGCTCTTCCTCCTACTCATCTATCTTCTACCAATCGCTGAAACCTCTTCATCTTATCTCTTCAACTCCCGTATAATGAGGCTGCGTCTTTTGTTTTAGGAGTATATCTATTGAGTATTTCTCAAACAATTTATTAGACCTTGTTGTGTTCCGGCAAATTAATCGCATCAGGCTACTAAATTCAATGCTGCTGTGGTAGAACATTTGATAATGCTGGGGAAACAAACAAGCTCTTGCTATTTGCAAAGGAGGAATTTAATGTGTGTGGTGAGTGCTACATCCATCCATGGATGAGTGTGTGTGAGTGTATGTTTGTGTTTGTGTTTTTTAGTTGATAAATGTGTGTGGGTTAATGGCATATGTCCTGTCCTCAAGCATTGAGAGTGTAGCTATGATATTGGTTACAGCTGTCACAGAATCTACGACAACAAGGTTAATACAACTGCCACGAATATACCAACTGGGCGATAGTCTCGTCTACATCGTGTCTTAACTGAAGGATTCCTGACATAATGCCATGAAACAATCTTTCTGAATGATACTCCACTATATAACTTTAAAGAGCGCCAGAAAAACTCTGGCACGATTCAAAAGTTTTTGGTTGCCTCAAGATGCTGTGAAATTGGTGCATTCAAACCGTGAAGACAACATTAAAATGTTGTGTCCTTAAGAAGTCAAGCATACGGGCCACAAATCCTCTGTTTATTTGTTTGAATCAAAGCTGGTTATTTCTTAGTTACAATGGTTCCTGCTCTCGTGGATTTTGTTATTTTGTTGCATGCAATTTTTCACAACAAGGTGGCATAAATACGGGCACAAGGCAACAGCACCAGATTGTGTCTGCTACAAGCTGCCAAGACACTTGATGTTGTTCAATGCTTCCTTACAACCATGACGTGAAATGACATGCTGAACGGACACAAATAGGAATAGCACTACTTTTTTGTTATTAATATTGGCATATTCAGAATCACAGTTTTGCATTTGCGATGTACTGCAAAACTGCACTTGAAACTATAATAAATGCTGGTTCTTTAACGATCAATGGGGCTACAACTTGTGGTCAGAGTTATGCTTATTTTTGATGATGTGTAACTATAAACAACCTCATTACTAAATAATGAAGTGCCATAAACAGATTAAAGCAATGTAGCTGGAGTTATAGACTGATTACAGGTTAATTACTACTTTTGTTTACCTCTCCTGCCAATGTACAAACCTTTAAATATGCATCTCTAATGATGTGTGGGAGGGCTGAGTCACATAAAGATATTAACACACAGATTTGCAATAAGTTGGGAGAGTTCACAAGAGCTCCCTCACTTATTTACTGTCTATAGAAAGCAGAAGCGTGAACAGAATACAAACTATGGGCAAAATAGAGCAATATTTAATCGGAATAGGAGGCTTCTGTATGTTCTGCATGATTTGCGTGTGGTTCTATGCTGTCGGATGCAGCTCAATTTAAAGCATGCAAGACCAGAGAAGCCACAACTAGAAGCCAGGACTGGAAGAAACAGCAACAAATAGCTGAAGCTGTAAAAGATAGACACTAATTCTCCAAAACCTCTTCCTCCAGCCAGACATTCACTGTAGTTCGACAACAGGGAATAAAACCTCATATGAAAAATGCTAATGTTTTTGGTCTGGGAAATGTTACAGATTTGCAACAATCCACCCCTAAACAGCTGTAAATTCTGATATTTGATATAACGCCATAAAAGCAAGATAGATGCACATGCAGAATACAGAAGGCAGGGCTGGATGGGTGTATTCCTCTGGACTAGCTCTGTGTTGCTTATGTTCTCCAAGATGGCAGAGGTAATCGTAAACCGGAAGCAAGACGTGGCGTGGGTCGCATGGCAACGCACATATAGTTGTGATGCTCTCGTGTGAACCTGATCTCTGTGCCGTTTGTTTCGACGGTGTTGCTGAAAGGCCAACTACTTTGATTAATTTCACAACAGCAGACCATTTAGAAAGGCAGGGCTGATTAAAACAATCTCCATCTCTGTTCCCTTCTTAGTATTCTGGCCGGATCGCCGTTTGTTGACTCATTTGAGTAAGTGTGTGTGTGTGTGTGTGTGTGTGTGTGTGTGTGTGTGTGTGTGTGTGTGTGTGTGTGTGTGTGTGTGTGTGTGTGTGTGTGTGTGTGTGTGTGGCGGGGCAGGAGCAATCGTCAGATTCATTGTTTTTGTCAGAGATGCTATGATCCTCTCAACCTTGGTCATTAACATCACTTACATGCTTTAATTCTTTCAGAGAAAGGCCCAAAAAGTAAACACATTTCTTTTAGCAATATGCTAATCTCTGTGTCTGAAAGGACAAGGCTTTCAGTGTTCTGACTCCCTGTTTCGATTTAATTTTGGACAGAAAATGTGCTGAAAAGTCAATATCATTATTCGTAAGCCAGTTCTCTAGCGGTGGCTAGACGACATTTATGGTGAGCAGGAGTAATTGACTATAGGATGTTTCATCTCTGGCACCGCTTAGAAAAGTCATAAATTGACACCATGTTACCATCTACGTTTCATGGCTATTCATGGCTTCTGATTTTGTGATGCTGCCGTTGATTAAAGAGAAACATCAAGGACATCATCAAGGACAAGGATCGAACCGTATCAAAGGCCAGGATGACTTATGTTCTAGCATGATATAACAAATAATGTTTGGTACCAGTGGACTCAACCAGAACCCCAATATTAAAATGAGCATGGGCTCACCACTTAACTATAAAATATAATTATATACAAATTATATAAACCCTATTTACATAATTCAGCCATGGCCAATCCTAAACTCTCCACGATGGTCACTCCCCCTCAACTTTGTTTCCTTTGTATTTACTCATGATGTGAAAGTTTCTCTATAAGAATTATGTCCACCCATTGTCTCATGGAATGTATGCTTGGTAACTGCCCGTATCTTCCCATGATCATGCCTATCATAACACAGCAGTCTCGGAGCTTAAAGGCTCCTTGGGCAATACATTACATTCCCTGGAAGGTGCATACATACAGACGTCTGCAGTGATTGCATAGTGTTACAATCCCAGTGGAGCTGACCAGCTCAGTTACGGCTGTCTCTAAATCGAGAATTTAACCCCCTGAAATACGACCTCAGTCGTGGGTCACTTGACTCCAAAACAAAAACAACAAGAACAACAACAGCAGGAAAAAACATAACATCACCAGCAGCTAATCAACTGCTGGAATTGGTCCACTTTATTCTCTCACCTCTGAGATTATTGGACAGAAGGGATACTCGGGTTGGTGTTATTGTTGTTAAAAGTAAGATCTCTCTCTCTCTCGCCCACTCTACTCTGTGTGTCTGTGTGTGTGTGTGTGTGTATCCCTCCCTCCATGTCATGTCACTCGGTTCAAGAAATATGACAAATTTGTCACGTCACACATCTCGAAATGGAATGAAGCAGAGAAAACAATGTTCCTGGATGATGCCGTTGAGATTGCATTAGGTCCCAGCCATTATTAGTGGTCTCATACTATTATGAGAAGAATAGGAGAGGGCAGAAAAACATTGTTCTATAAAAGAAAAACATTGTTCTATAAAACTGAAATACGTGTACAACCGTGTACAAGTGGTAAGGATCCTTTGCCCAACACACTCACGGGCGGGCGGGCGGACGGGCGGACGGACGGACGGACGGACACCCTCACACAGACAGACACCCTCACACAGACAGACACCCTCACACAGACAGACACCCTCACACAGACAGACACCCTCACACAGACAGACAGACTGACACACACAACCACCATCATCAACCTCCTTTAAACATGCTCTAAATTCTATGCTGCAACAGGTTGATCAGTGTGTTGATGATCGAGTGGTTGTATTTTACAGGGGGATAGTATTGACTAGGAATCAGTTTATTCAAAGAAACTGTGTGTTAGTGGTCCAGGAGGCGGTGGTAAATCTGTCTCTTTTTCCATCTCATCCCCCTCCTAAAGCCTCCCATCCACCAACAAGATAACTGGCTTTTCTCAACAGCTTTATAAGCACTGTCATCATCCATAGCCTCCCAGTCACACCACAGCCTCCCAGTCACACCAAACCTCCCAGTAACATCATAGCCTCCCAGTCACAATGCTGCAGTAGTAATTACTCACAGAATGGGCTGGAGCGATTGGAGTAGCTCACTTTACACCGTGACCTTTCAGGAAAGAGTGGTCTCCGCCTGTTCACCACAGAACCACAAACACCGTCCTCCAGTTCAGTGCTGATCAAAGCCAGTAGGAGACACAGAGTTATTTTACTTTGAAGCATGATGAAGCAAGTAGTAAAGGGACGAAGATCACGCTGCTAAAAGAGAAAATGTCAGGTTATCTAGCTGTGTGGATGAGGTGTTGATTTTATACTTAATAATGTATACTGATGTATACTGTACTCATAACCTGTATTTATTCATTCAACATTTTTTCTTCAATAGATTTGGAATTAAATAGGGCAGGAAGTCATTACTGAATTGTATTTAAATAAATGTATTTGTTCAAATTCCTTGAAAGATCTTATATTAAATATGAAATGTATCAATTTATTCAAGGGGAAAATTAATTTGCATTTGATCCGGGGGTTGTATTTCGATTAAATGATACAAACATTGGAGTACTACTGGTGGGAAAAATTATAGATGATTATTCAGTGCATTCCTGCAATAAAATGAGCCTGTTATACATACATACTAATGGTATCTGAATGGAATTTAATGAAATCGTTGCATGAGAAAATTGAAAATCGGTTTGAGTGCTGAATGACAGGTGTGGCCAACAGGGAAATCCATTCTCCTGAAACGGCGTTAGTTATACTGGGCCCCTTTATTGCTTGTTTACTAGTCCCAGCCGAAAGCCTAGCATCTGCTCAGCATGTTTACTGTCTGGTTTGGTGGGGATTGAGGAGCAACAATGTGAACACATCTCTGTTAATGTGCTGGTAATCTCGGTTGCGGCAGTCCTACTAAAGGCTGAATTGTGAGTCTAATGTCGTGGTTATCCGAGCATGAGAATTATAATGCTGTATTTTCTTTGGTATCATTGTGTGTGTATTTATTAAGTCAGCCAATCGTTCTCTAGCTTAAGGCTGGATGGAGCTATAGCACCCCCTAGGATTGCTATAGAACCCTCATTTCAACCCCAACAAATGTTGAGGTTTAATCCTTTTTTATTTTAACACCCTTAACAGTCCATGTACACTAATGTGACATCTTATCTTACTACTATATAATAGCAAGCCTGTCGCACAAGATACTCAAGTTGGTAAGTGCGCAGGTGCCAAGCAGCCTGCAGCATGCACACCCACACACACACAGCCCGCACAAACGCACACATACACAGCACAGACAGACATATCCCCACTCCCCCCCTTCCGTCTATTTTAACGGCGTCGTCGACAAACTCTCCCAGGTAACATGTTCTGTCTATAGACTGTAGAAATTGCGATAAAGGAAGTGAAGAGTCTATTTCTCACCTCGACAAGCAATGGCAGGTCGTTCATTTTGTATAAAATGACCAACATATCCTGACATTTGTACCCATTTGTACCCTAGCATTTGAGTCTGTACGTAGCTCATAGCCAATCTTATCAATTGTACCAGATGACGTATGTAGATCGACAGAAATTCGATGAGGAAGAAGACGATGGGTGTGTCGCATAGACGTCGCCATCGTCTTGCCGTCCCTCCCCGTCCTGTGATTGGCTCCCGATCTCAGGCGAAAATCAGATCCATGGAATTCAGGCTGCATAGCAGCGCAAAATGAAATCGCGCGCAAGGCAGCATGGCTATACCCAGGCTAGTTTTTAAAAGTAATTTGTGGTGAACACTAAAAGACAGCTCTTATCAAATCCCAAAAAGTACACATCATACGATAAATTACAATCAATGAGTTCACAAAATGATGAAAAAGATTTTTTTATTATTATTATTATTACTATTATTACTGACAGTCAACTGAACATTATAGGGTCCCGTCCTTCCACTCCCTGTTTTCTCAGTTCGACACAGAAATCCACTACATTTGTCCAAGTGTACGCTTGCTTCATAACGTAAGAAGGAAATTATAATGCTTGCTTCATTACGTAAAAGGATAATCAAAATGTTGTACGTTGTAACATTAAAATGTTATACGTGGCAAAATGTTTTTATATCATTAGAAATTTGTTGGATTATCGAATGGGGTTTCCAGATTATTGCTATGGGTTTAATTACAATTAGAGGTTGAGCCCGCGCAATGCGCGTGCAGAAACTCTAGTTTCATTAAAACATGGTGAGCCCTAAATAACCCCAAACATTTCCGTGCCCATCTGCTTTGGCTGGTCTGCGTTTCCCTAATGCGCCGGTTCACGCTGGGTTCATCATCACTTTGCTCTTTGTTCCTTGGTTTCCACATGAAAACAAATTTCATCTCAAAGCCTGACTTTTTCTTTAAGCCATCTACTTGTTCGAGATTATCCGGGGGTGTTACTGAGAGACTTCCTCTGCTTCCACTCATTCCGTTGGGGGTGGGAGAGGAAAGAGAGGACATCTATTTTTTTTAACAAAAGCGAGACGAAAGAAACCTGAGCCAGAGTTAGCTCCTGTGAGCTAATGTAGCGCCCTTTATTGTGCTACCCTGCAGGTCGTTCCAGGACCTGTCCAAGCAGTCCGACCTGGTGTACGGGACGGTCCGTGAGTCGGCCGTCTACGAGTACTTCCGGGCCAAGGGCACCAACCCCCTGGAGCAGGACAGCACCTTCGCTGAGCTCTGGAGGACTATCAACAAGAACCAGGGCCAGGACAACTCCGTCTTCAGCCCCGCCGACGGCATCAAGAAGGTGAGCGCACCGCTGCCTCCGTCAGCCAATAGGGGAGCAGGAAACACCTGCGGAGGTGTCTTGCTATAATGGTGATATGTATAGCTAGGTGGGTTGGTGGTCAACGCATCTGTAATCACATACGGCGTGGTGTTCGTCCTGATCAGCGAGTCAGTGCGTCTGAACAGAACCGAAGTGTTTCTTTAACTTATAGGGTTTGATCCCCAAGGTCCCGACTCTTCAGTCTAACTGGAGCCCCACGGTCTAATCCCCTCCACAGCCACCACATGCTCCTTAATGACATGGATCTCAATTCACTGTGGGAATATAATAAAACAGTGATATATTTCATTGCAAGACCTTGTATAATTTAGCCTTCATAAAGCCCCTATTTTGGCAGCTAAAGGCCTCAGGCCTTTCATAAAAGGCTTCAATAAAAAAAAAAAAAAAAGTCTGCCTTGCTAATACCTGCTATTTTGCTCAACTTCCATCTGAGGTTTACAAGATACACTAAAGCTCTTTGCCCGAGCGCTAGTGGCTCATCAGCTGTTACCATGGCGACCAGACGGCACAGAGCGCCAGTCTCCTCAATGTAGAAAATAAAAGAAGGACGGAGGGAAAAACATCAGCCGTTTCTGTGTTTGGGGTCTAAATGATTTAAGCAACAGAAATATAAAGTGTGGACTTTATTAGTGTGCTGACTAGGGGGTGTATGAATAAATTCCACTAGGTTGAGAGCATGTTTTATGCTCTTCCGTGCTTATGTTAGGCAAACATTACGGTTCATCTTTTGTCTGGCGTGCTTTGCATCTTGCCTAATGGCCAAAAGGACTCAGGATGTATTCGATAAAGTGACCAAGATTCAGTAAGAGGCCTCAGTGTAAACCACTCACTCCAAGACATTGTTTTACCCTTCGAACCATCTCTTTACAATGCAAGCAGTAAGTATTCCTACCATGACGTAAGCAGCAGGTGGTAGATTAGAGCCTTGTTAAACACACCGGGGCATCTTGGGCCGCTCACTAAAGAGATGCTTATCAAACACTCACCACAGTGTGTCTCGACTAATAATGAAACACTGACACAAAGGGCTACAATTAAAATGGGTTCATTTTAGATAATGATAACAATAAATTACTCAAAGCAGTGGATTAAGGATAATAGTTTGTATGACCAGGGAATGAAAACATGATGGTCAATGGGCCCCCCCCCCCCTGTTAGGTTGCACCAAACCCCCTTCTTTAGATACTGCAAACCACAGAAGGGGATGGAGCACCAACTCACTCAGCACCAAGTCAATAGGTGGGAGGTAACGGATGGGGGCCCGCTGTCCCAAAAACACTCCCCTACAGTGAGGCCATGACCCGGGAAGAGGACCAATGACAACCCTGACAGCCAGCTGTTGCCCGCTGCTTTTGCCAACATGCTGACTCTAATGACAGTGAAAAGACAGTGAAGTGTAAATCCCTTTTAAATCCTATCAGAACAAAGGCCTCCCAGTCAAGTGGGAACAGAAGCGACTAAGCCAAACGCAAGCGAACCGAACCAAACGGTACAACCCATGAATTTAAAAACATGAATAAATTACCTTTATTGGAGTATCTACAAATGGGAGCAGACAGGGACACACACGGTGAGCAGCTACACCAGGGAGCTCACAGGGTACTGCGTCTACTTAATAAGGGGTCTCATAAGTACCCAGGCCGTACGAGGGGCCCGGTTACCCAAGGGGACTCACAGCGGACGCAACAGACCAGAGCATAATAGAGAGTCGAGGTGGTCGCGCTGCGTATTTATGGTTTCTCTTTGTCTGAGTCCCTATGGTGGCTATGTTGGGCCATTAGAAACGGCATGCTGCCTGCTCACAATTATAATGGTCTACTCTGAATGAGCCATTACTCATATACTCATAGCTTGCTCTGGTACAGAACCAATAAGTATTTCCCATTCCAAACCGCTTACGACGCATGCAAACGTCTATATTGGTTTTGCCATCCTATTATAGTCATGTGTGTGTTGAAATTAATAGTTACAAATCAGATTCATATGTATTATTCCTTAAGTTCTCGTTACACTTTTAAACAATGCAAAACTGCTCCGTACCGCTCACCCACGCAACACACAGCATTTGAGGGGATTAATTAATAGTTGGACAATTAGACACAGTCTTGGCACACATGCACACACACGCACACAACCCATTTAACAGCTTTGTATTTGAAGCCGCTAATTGCCTTTGCTGTGTATGGTCTTAATGGTCGTGGAGAGACTTACATCAATGGGGACAGTTCCTTTCTGCTATTGATGTAAGCTTGAAACATATTGGACATATATTCGTTTTTTATTCACTCAAAAAGATTCTTCAACTTCTTCTTACGCCTGTCTAAAGATATAGAGACCATGCAGTCAGAATCCAATGTGAAGCAGGAATGCTTCTTGGGGTTTCACCGGGACTGCATTACACAACAGTAATGCAGAAAGTAGTGTTGGGTCCAGAGGGAACACTGACAGAACAGGAGAAAATAAATATATTAAAATATAAAAAACACCCCTCACACCTCTTTTGTGCTCCAGGCCAGAGAAACACAGTGTCCCTGAAAATATGCTTCACGCTTGGAGATGTCCAAATGCAGTCCTGTTAAGACAAAGAATTCAACTTTCCCGAAAACAAGATAACATATTGTCATTGTGTATCTTAGGAAAGGGTAAATCTTTCCATCTTTCCTGAGTTTGACTTGAGCCATTAGACATTCGTAATAACATTAATAGCTTTATTATCTTGCATGGTGTGTGTGTGCACATGTGTTTGTCTATGCACGTGTATGTGTTTGTGTATGTATGTGTGTCTGTGTGTGTATGTGTCTATGCACATGTGTGCGTGTGTGTCTATGCGTGCATGTGTGTGTGTCCACAGACCAAAAGGGAGCCCTTCGCCTTCCTGTGGGACATGGCGGTGGTGGAGTATGCGGCGCTGACCGACGATGACTGCACCCTGACGGTGACGGGGAACAGCCTGAGCACCAGGGGCTACGGCGTGGCCCTGCAGCACGGCAGCCCCTACCGAGACCTCTTCTCCCAGAAGTGAGTCAGCACGCGCCAAGGCTGCTGATGGTGGTGGATGTTACGGAAACATTGGCATCACGCCAATGGTTAACCCAGTGAATGCTGATGTTAGGCCCGATGCCACTTGTGGGCCATTGGTAATCTGTGTTCAATAGTGTGCAAACTGATTCTTGCTGCAGTGAAAGAAGCTGGTGGACTAAATTAAATAGATAGTTTATTTACATAGCCCATGCATGTAAACCATGGTTTACCTTCAGGTTAGGCCATATTGGTTTACCCTTATTACTGCTGTACGTTGATACTGATAATTGATAATAAATATTTAAACCAAATTTTCTATTGATATATGATTAAACTCATAATAATTATGTATATTTATGTATCTTGTCAGATGTTATTTTGCATTTAGCAGCGTGTCAGATGTTTTAGTGGACTATTCGTTGAACCAGTGAGCAGAAGATTTAAAAACACCTAAATGGCATCAAACAAGTTCACAAGCTGGAAGAAGCGTGGGACTATTCAATGTCGGGCCCTTGGGAGGGGAAGTCAAAAGCTTTGTTAGATGAAAAGAACAATGTGTGTAACTGTGTGTTTGTGTGAGTGAATGCCAAATGTGAATGTCAAAAGCCATAGCAGATAAAACAAAGAAAAATCCTTTGTGTCTGCACGTCTGTGTGGGTACACGCATGTGTGTGTGTGTGTGCCAGCGTTCGGTCCTATTCATTTTGCCTGAGCATCTATGCTAATGTGTGCATGGGTGACTTGTTGCGGTTAGGGTTGACTAATGAACATGCAGGACAGCAGTATAGTCTCTCGCTCTCTCTCGCACGTCTCTCTCTCGCACGTCTCTCTCTCGCACGTCTCTCTCTCTCTCTCTCTCTCTCTCTCTCTCTCTCTCTCTCTCTCTCTCTCTCTCTCTCTCTCTCTCTCTCTCTCTCTCTCTCTCTCTCTCTCTCTCTCTCTCTCTCTCTCTCTCTCTCTCTCTCTTTCAGTCCATCTCTCTCTCTCTCTTTCAGTCCATCTCTCTCTCTCTCTTTCAGTCCATCTCTCTCTCTCTCTCTTTCAGTCCATCTCTCTCTCTCTCTCTCTCTCTCTCTCTCTCTCTCTCTCTCTCTCTCTCTCTCTCTCTGTGTCTCTATCTCTCTCTCTCTCTCTCTCTTTGTCTTTCAGTCCATCTCTCTCTCTCTCTCTCTCTCTCTCTCTCTCTCTCTCTCTCTCTCTCTCTCTCTCTCTCTCTCTCTCTCTCTCTCTCTCTCTCTCTCTCTCTCTCTCTCTCTCTCTCTCTGTGTCTCTCTCTCTCTCTCTCTCTCTGTGTCTCTCTCTCTCTTTGTCTTTCAGTCCATCTCTCTCTCCCTCTCTCTCTCTCTCTCTCTCTCTCTCTCTCTCTCTCTCTCTCTCTCTCTCTCTCTCTCTCTCTCTCTCTCTCTCTCTCTCTCTCTCTCTCTCTCTCTGTCTCTCTCTCTCTCTTTGTCTTTCAGTCCATCTCTCTATCTCTCTCTCTCTCTCTGTGTCTCTCTCTCTCTCTCTCTCTCTCTCTCTGTGTCTCTCTCTCTCTTTGTCTTTCAGTCCATCTCTCTCTCTCGATTCAGTGGCTACCTTCTGTTTCCAGCCTGCCCTCATCATTCTCCTCCACTACACCCGTCCCCTCCTCTCCTCTCTCAGCCCTGCTGTCTCGCCAGCTAACTAATGGGCTTGCTGCCGCTGTGGCTCATCTCAAGTTGATTCAACTTGATATGAAACCCATTTCTTTTCGTGCTGCTTTCCCCCCCGCCCCCTCCCTCCACATTATTTACGCAGGAGTTCATTTATTCAGCACGTGTGAACATTAGGAGAGGCGAAGTGCAGTACATTATCAAATCAATGTGTATCTTGATCATGTCGTTTAAACTATCTAGTTCATTAATTCGGTACCAGTGGATGGAGCCTTCCCCTCCAAACCCTGCATAAGCAAATGCATTATCACTCGGAAAAACTCAATATGCACACAGTGAAGCGGATCTTCTGTGTGGAAAAATACTGGCAATGCACACAAGGTAAAAAAGATTACTCTCTGCGCTGCCTACTTGATGCGTGGTGTATTTCCCAGTGTACTACAGCGTTACTCTCACAAACTTGAGATTACCCATCTAAAGTCTGAAGGCAGACAAGCTCAAGTATGGGTGAATGCGGCACTTCACTTTATTTTGCTTTCTTTCTCTTTATATCTGCTTTGACCAATCATGTTGCTGGAAGCGTGGAGGGAAGTCAAATTCAAGTTTATGCAATACAAAGATTTTGTCTCTGTACTTGCAAAATGACAATGAAGTTGAATCTGAATCTGAACCCAATGTGTGCTGACATAAAGAGATTGGAAAACCAGGAATAAACTCTGTTTTGAAAGTAAAGCGTTTTTACCCGACCATGTTGGTAGCATATTCTCTGACGTGATGTCCTCACGTTCTCCCCCTCCGCCTCAGGATCCTGGAGCTCCAGGAGAAGGGGGACCTGGACATCCTGAAGCAGAAGTGGTGGCCCCGGAGGGGCCGCTGCGACCTGGACAGCCACGCCGACGCCCAGCCAGAGGGCCGGGCCCTGCGGCTGCACAGCTTCGCCGGCGTCTTCTGCATCCTGGCGGCGGGGCTGCTGCTGGCCCTGCTGGTGGCCGCTCTGGAGACCTGGTGGAACAGCCACCCGTGCCGCCGAGCCCAGCCCAAAGAGGTGACCGCCACCACCACTGACCACCCGTCGGGCCAGGGCCAGAGCCCGGGCGCAGGCCTGCTAGCCCAGAACCGAGTGGCCACCGTGGGGCCCCCGGCCCCGCCCAGGCCCCGGTCCCGGCCCAGACCACCGGGCCCCCCCGTGCTGCCCCGGGACGCCACTGCCACACTCTACTTTATGGATCCAGCAGGCGCTGACACCAGCCCCGATTTAGTCGAGCTGCAGTACACCCAGTTATAATAGGTGTGCCCCCCTGTGCTGACCGTGAGAGTTCAAACATCATGTGATTGATATCCATCCGCCGCTCATGTTGGGCGCTGGTTATCGGGGGGGTCTTCTGTGAAGTCACGATTATCTCGCTCTTCTCCATGCTTACTAGAAACACATCACATTAATTACCACCATTCTGGCCGAGCAAACAAACAGGATTCATCATCATTATGCCAGGGAAGCGCAGTCGGAGCTCGGCAGGCATGATTGATTGGCACGTTACGAAACAACAGAACTAAATTTTACTTGTGAGTGTTAAACGAGCGCTGTGATGCAAGACAATGGCCCTGTCTAGCGCATCCATTCAAGTAGTCCGTGTAAACACCAGAGATCTGATTCCACTCAGCTGCACTGCGATGACACTGAGGCACGCCACGGATCCCTGAACTAAAGTGTGAGCAGATTCTGCATAATCGGACCCGCTGGTGGACTTGACAATCGATAAGGCAGTAAGGGGGGGGGGGGGGGGAAACCCGACCGGCCTGCACGCACCCAAGGCCCAGCCGTACCCTGAGGTCTCCCTGGCGACGGGGCAGTAAATCAAGCTCCCCCCCCCCCCATGCGATGGACGGGCCCACAGCGGGAGTTTGAGTTACTGTTGTTGACTTCAAGTTACGAGGCAGTCTTTGACGTTGCGCTGTGGCCGAACGATTACATATCACTGTCACAAAATAATCACCTAGGCCATCCCCCATTATAGCCCATCCCCGTGGCTGTAGCTATTTTGCTCATTGATGTTGGAAGTAGACAACGGTGTTCCGGTAGGACATTACCTCGGTCATCATGCTCTAACAATATTATGTGTGGCTGGATGTGTTCTCCTTTTCAACGCACACCGTTGATACGATCAGTGAGCTATCACTATGGCAGCACTAGCCTAAGTGTTGTGCTTTCTAACATCAACTAACCTATCTAATATCAGCCCAGTGGGAGCTTCGTGCATTTCACCTGAATGTCAGCTCATTGAAACAATAGGTCAATGGGGAGGTGGGGCAGTTTATTATTTCTATCAGGTGGCAAAGGATTACAGTGTGGGAGAAGGCCGTTGACATATAATGACAGCAAGCGTTGGACCTCAAGGGCTGCAGGGACTTATGGGAGAGAGACAGTGAGAATCGGGGGTAGAGGCTTATGATACAGGAGTCAGAGGAGTCAGAGGAGAAGAGGTGTGGAGTTAAAGTCCAAGTCATTATGTCATCTTTCATCTCGCCTCATGGTCTCTGTAGTTTGCCGTGTTGGATTTGTCCTTGTGTGTGGTGTTCAGTGTGGCTGAGGTTTGCATGGTGATTTGTCTGAAATTCTGGCCAAAGTGGTTGAAGCTTAAATGGGTTTTCCCCTTTCAAGACCCATTCCAGCTTCTCCCTCTCATATCACATTTAAGTCACCCCCATTACTGTCTGATGTTGCGTACAAAGGAAAAATAACGTTTGCTGATTACAGCTTAATTGAAAAGGCAGCCATAAATGGCAGCTTTAAGCCCTCTGTTGAATCACATTTTCTTGGAAAGTCTGATTAGTTCACTGTGTGTCCGTCAGGAGCCTTGGGGAGGCTGATGCTCATGCAATGAGGTTGACCAGGGAATAAACCTAATTAGTCTTGGAAGAAGAGACATATTGGTTGGGGCTCGGTTAAAGTGTTGAGACATTACTTTTCGTCCAATTGCATCATTGCAAATCGTAAGAGTCTGCAAAGCAATGCCTCCCCAGTCGTTCCATCTTCATTTCAGCTTCTGTATCATTTCAATTTGGTGAAGTAATTGGCGTAAACGAGGTGGAATGAACGACGTCTGTTAAGATGTGTTTTGTTTTAAACAGAATTTGCATGCCTTCAGCTAACGTTTTTCCTCTGTCTTTCTCTTCCAACTCCCTCCCGGCCAATCCTGCCTCATATCTCTCCATCTTCCCTACTGCTTATCTGTGCTCCACCATTCCTTGAACTATCCACCTCCATCCTCCAATATCCCCCCCCCTTTCACCTGCAGGACAAGGAGATGAACCTGGAGCAGGTCCACCAGCGTCTGAACAGCCTGCTGGACGACGACATGGCCCACAAGCAGCTGCCAGGCCAGTCCATCGAGATCTCTGCCCTGGACATTGGCAGCATGCAGCCCAGCCACTCCCTGGAGGCCTTGTCCGTGCGGGACTACCCGCCTCACCGCGGCGGCCCGCCCCTGTCTGTCACCACCTTCCTGCAGGAGGGCCTGGGGGCCGGGAGGTCACTGGGCGGCCTGGCCGGCAGGAGCCTGGCCCTGCCCCTGAGCAGCGCCACCATGCCGTCCATCCGCTGCAAACACAGGGCCCCCAACGGTGGGCTCTTCAGGCAGAGCCCCCTCAAGACGCCCATGCCAATGTCCTACCAGTCAGTGCCAAGGGGATCCATCCCGGAAGACATTGAGCCCAGCCATGGGACGTCTATCTGAGCACCCCCTGGGACCAGCCCCCCCCCACCGCCCCCCTCCCCTACACACCCCTCCCCGGGACCCTCCACAGACAGTCCAGCTCATGAGGAACCCCTGAGAGCCTCACCGAGCCAACATGTTGCAGACACGTATAAATAAAAACATGGACTACAAAAAAAGGATTTTTGTTATAAGGGAGGAAAAACCATGATAGACAATAAAGACACTTCTATGTACATATTTGTAAGTACTGAAAGAGGGTAACAAATAAAAAGTGTATTTTGATTATTCTCAAAAGTTGACTTTAAAAAATCTATCTAAAAGTATTAAAAAATGACTGTTTGAATGGCTTTGTAAATTTTGTTCTCAATGAATAAAGGTGACAATTCTTTGTGGTTGTTTTCTAAGTGCCAAGTTTAAAGATGTTTTCTTTTCAAATGAACATTTAACTGAATGTAAGAGATCTCATGATGGAAAATACAACCACTCACATTTGACAATTTCAGACGTTAAAAGAAATGATCTATTTGATATGATAAATAAAAGGTGGTCAAAAAAAAGACGTGTTCACAAAACGCTTTTTTGGTTTGGAATACTTCATATTGCCATGTATATGTTCGAAAAAGAAAAGTAGGCAAGAAGAGTTCATGTTCATTATCGTATTGGTAAAAGCTTTAAAAAACAAAAAACAATGAGTCTGAAATCTTAAAAGAAAATATTCTTTCCACTGCCTCTGGAAGAGAGCATGGAAGGCTGTTATGTCATCAGAACACACACATCTTTCAATAGATTTAATTCACGAACAATAACAATTCGGAACGAGAACAACAGAAGACCCCAGTGCCATTTGGTCTAACATGGAGGGGCCGTGAAATCTCCCTCAGCCACTGATGGCCAATGCATATCAAATCTTAATTGTATTACTAAATCTGTCCCCACCAAATAGTGCTTCGGTCTTACAGTTACTTGCATCACCTAATGACGATGATTGTTGCAGAAAAGGTAGACGCGTATCAAAATGATGACAACAACATTAAATAACAAAACAGAAGATTTTCTAACAGGCCTTAGAACCAATTGAGATACCCGCGGAAATGGCTCAGGGGTTTTGAACTCATTTCCATCAGGACCCACCTGATGGACCCACCTGATTTTTACCTTGTGCAGTAAAAAAATTCTCTGTGTGCATGTGCGATTTCACACCCTCATAGACTTGTGTGTGTGTGTGTGTGTGTGTGTGTGTGTGTGTGTGTGTGTGTGTGTGTGTGTGTTCCTCTTGTTCAATTCCAGCTGCTCTGAGCATAGTCTCCACGAAAAGACTGTTGCATTTGAAATACAAAACTGAGTGCGATCTGTTTTCGTGGAGTCCGCGTTACCCGTCCGCGTTGAATGGCCCGTGGTTCACGGGCCATTCATTCATTCATTCATTCGTTCACGGGGCATGGCGGGAGTCGCGGGAGACGCGGGAGTAGTCGCGGTGCCCAAGGTCACGGTGCCCGGACGGGCGCTCTCTCTCTCTCTCTCTCTCTCTCTCTCTCTCTCTCTCTCTCACTCTCTCTCTCTCTCTCTCTCTCTCTCTCTCTCTCTCTCTCTCGATGTCTTCGGTGCAGTGGAGATGTTGTGGTCTGGGGATTAAGGAGAGGGGCCATCAGGGCCTCAAACAACTGACGCAAGATGACTTTTTTAGTCAATTGGTTTCTTTTGATTGGTATCCTTTATGAACGATTATGTCTTAGATTACATGACCACCTATTTAGTTTGTTTGATTTCTTATGCTAAACAGCCGTCGGTATTAAAAGAGCAAGGCGCTCATTTCCTGCCTCATGAATTGAGATTGACTGGTTGTTTAATTCTGTTGACACTTTGCAATCGTTCTTGGTGGCGCAAGAGAAAGCGGTCAGTTATCAGCCCTGGAGAAATTAGTTCAAGCCACGCCGAGAGCAGTGTCTACCCATTATTGATGTTATTTGAATGCAAATATTAATGTAAATTAATAAATTATAATCTCACACAATGTTATAGCTAGTGTCTCGTTTGCGCAGCCAATACCAGTGTTTGGGGTTTGCACACAAAGTTACTAGAGTAGTAAGATAACTTTTTTGTTTTAACGTTTCAATGCGTTAGTTTTGCAATCCAAGTTTTCAGTTGTGGAATCACGATTTCAAATAAGCAATCCGTTACTGTTAAAATCCCAGATGCATTCACATTGTTATTTACGATACAGTAAGGTAAACCTGACATTCCCCTTGCTCTGTAAACAGAGCGCGCATTGATCCATCTGAATGTAGCTCTCTGCCTCCTTCCTAGCATTTCATCATTCATCAAAATTCAAGTGGGAGTTATCTCAAGAAAACGTTCAACACTCAGCATTATGACTGCGTTTGTTGCTTGCTATAATCCAATGTTTTCCTGGAGGGTAAACATGATTGTTTGCAACAATATAACTGTAAGACACGCTTGACTGAAAAAAATAGAGAGATTTTCAATGTGACACTTTGCCGAATGTGCACATTTGCTACTGATATCTTGTTTCCAATTTGAATGTTGGATTCTCTGTAAATGAAGGTTACTGTAATTGAAACCAATTCAGATCATATCATCAGCATCGCAGCAAGAGGAAAGCTGACAGAAAGAGAAAAGCAAACGTGAACATTCGGCATAATGGGACCTTGAACATATCTGCTTTATTTTAGATTTGCCGAAATTTGCGCGAGGAATCGCAAAGGGGTTTTCATTTTTTTGAAATGCAGAAATAGTCACCTTCCTCAGTAGGTAATGCTGTAAAGTAAATGTACTTTTTAATGGCAGTAATCTTGTAATGTCTTGTAAGGACAGTACAGTGTCTTCCGAAGGTGCTCTGATGGCAAGTCTTTTAGGAAAGGTCCAAATGTCATGTGAATGGTAAGGAAGTTAACCTCAGACTGCTCTGAGCTAGTGTCAAGTTGGGGCAGCTGAGAGAGCTGATGGTGTTCAGTCTGACGACCTGCGATCAAGTCTGGGGAGGCTTGTCTCCATGGAAAACAAATGAAGCCATAACACCGCCATGTGTATTGTAATGTCAATGATAACCTCTGATCGGTTTCTGGCCAGGGTCTAGCAGAGACAGTTGTAGGTTAACATCTCTGGAGAACCCAGAACAACTCCTGTCAAGGGTGGTCTCCATTGTAACATCATTTAATTAAGGAAATGAAACAATTTCATGTGAATTACAATATCATTAATAAAGTGTCGGTGACGTGGTGTAAAGAGCTGTTCATTATCAGTTCTGAGGACATGGGTTCACGTCCCACAATGCCATCAATATACGTCATTAGGATGTATGTCTGTGGTTTTCAAACCATTTTTCTTATCCACGGTTCAATCGATTCACCTTCTCTTTGCGTCACACTAAACCAACACTGGCGGGAGTCCAACCTTTAACTGAACCGATCATGAACAGCTCTTTCAACTGAGATGCTGGCCTCACAATACTTGGATAGAGAGAGCTCAGGTACGGGAGAGCTGCAGGACTGAGTGCCCTGCACCAAAGCGAATCTGGCCCTGACCTGGTAAGAGGTTATAATTGACATTACAATTATGGTGCTGGGTTGGTGGCTGCCCATCGCCGCTGCTGGGGGCCAGTGCGTCCTTGGAGAGCCCTTCATGGTTCCCATTAGTCTGGATAGGTCCTACATTGGGCTACAGTGTAGAAAAGTCTACACTGCACGGATTACTCAATGTGCCACAGTTGTGATCAAACCAGCCATCATCCACACACACTTCATCATCATTAATCTGATATTATTTAATAGTAAGCACATCAAAAGCAGATCACATAGTAAGATTAATAAAAATATATTATAAATTAGGCTGGAAAGTTTCAAAAACATTTCTGAAGGTCCACAACAATGGTACAGCTCGGTAAAGTGCCGCACACACACACACACACACACACACACACACAAACACACACACACACACACACACACACACACACACAAACATACAAACACACGCACGCACACACACACACACACACACACACACACACACACACACACACACACACACACACACACACACACACACACACACACACACACACACACACACACACACACTAACTCGGTTTCCCACACTCACACTCATCCACAGTCTAGCCGTGGGCATATAACCTTCACAGTGATAACCTAGGCGATCTCTTCCCTGACCAAGGCAGACTACCTGTTGCTCTGCCATGGGCAAGACAAGATCTTCCCAACGCCACAGTAGCCACAGCCCCACTGATGACATCACCTTCTGTGCCAACAAGGCGGGGGGCTGCCTGTGTCTCCATGGAAACGGAATGAATGAATGGCCCGGGGCAGAGTTTGTTAATATGAATGGGCCTCGTTAAATAATTATTGTATCATACTGTTGATATTATATTAACTTGTGTTTTATTAGTCTCTTCCCTCCTGGCTTCGCCTCGAATTGTCTGTCAGTCAGTCTGTCAGACATATTGGTTAGGGAGGGTGGAAGACAGGAGAGTCAGGGACATGAATCCCATCGTGTTTATTATTATTATGTTATTATGTTTGATGATCATATCACCTACTCAAGGCCATATTTCTTCAACATTGTGGCTGGAACACACTAAATCAATTAGTAAATAACTGGTAATGATCCAAGTCTCTGGAAACAATGTAATGTAATTGTATTATTAAATATTATCTCCAAGCACATCATGAAGTCATTTGGGAAACTAAGACATCTTCTATGAATCATAAATCAACTATGAATACAAAACCAACCAAACTGAGCTAAACAATGGGCAGGAAAAAGGAGCAGCACTAGAAAGAAATGTTAGAAATAGTTAGAAATGTGTTCATATGTTAATTAACTTTGAGCTAATTTGTCAAAATGAGCTTACAGTTAGAAATGTGTTTTATTTATGAGAGTGAAATCATTCCTTTACATTGGTATGCATTCTATTGAAGTCTGGTTAGTGGGAAGGCAGTCCATGTCATAAGCACCCCCACACACACACCCACACCAACACACGCACACACACACACGCACACACCTTCACACACACACACACACACACACACACACACACACACACACACACACACACACACACACACACACACACACACACACACACACACACACACAGACACACACACAAAGGGCATAGAGAGAACCGGGCGAGGGTTCTCTAGATGAACCTCTCCAGGTCTGACCCCTGTAAGTGTTCCTCCTTCACTTGCCCCGTGGACCTTTGTGCTTCGCCCCCCCCCGTGCTGTCACTCCCTCCAGGAGGGCCCCTCCCTTGGAGCCCGGCCGGAAGACCCGGCGCACCCCCCCGGAGAGTGCTGACCTTGTTTCCTGGGCCGTGTTGAGGGCTGTCAGGGACATGCTCCCCCCCCCACCACCCCTTCCCACCAACACGGTCCACTGCCACCACTTTGTGTCAGGTTTTATCTCATAACATGGCCCTGCTCACCTCAGTGCCCCCCCCCCCAACTCGTGCAGCCAGCATACACATATGCATGCACACACACAACAACACACGATGCAACCAATGTACACACATAATTATTCTCTCTCTCTCTCTCTCTCTCTCTCTCTCTCTCTCTCTCTCTCTCTCTCTCTCTCTCTCTCTCTCTCTCTCTCTTTCTCTCTCTCTCTCTCTCACTCTCTCTCTAACTGTCTCTCACTCTCTCTTTATCTCTTTAACATGCACATGCAAACAAACACAGTCTTTCTTGCTCTCCCACAAAAACACACGCATACAGATACAAAGACAGACAGACACACATACAGACACACAAAGAAACACACAGACACAATTACGCATACACATTCGCAAAACACATTCTTCCTCTCACACACACATGCACACATAGGGACACATAGATGCGTTCATACACAAACACAAACACATGTACGCACAAATACACATACAGACAATCAAAGGAGAACCCTAATGGACGAACGTAGAATCCATTCCAACAAGGCTATTAAGGTGGCGCATTTTGCAGGGGAGCCAGAGAACGATTGAAAAGGGGGAGATTCACAGCTCAGAATGGAACAAATCCCCTGCATAGTACGATCAGATAATGTGGATAATGTTGCGTGCATTCAAGACGACCACATAATGGACTCATTCCACTTGTAAAAAGAAAAGAAAAGAAGACCAAATCTCCATCAGCGCTGGCCGGATAGTTCCATTTCCACCGCAGCAGATAATTTGTAATTAAACAAGCTTGCCGTACAGGACTCACATGAACAATCCCTATAATTAGCAAATGTGGGCAGCGCTCGGCAATCGGCTGCAAAACGTCTCCCGTGGTCCCTGGGGGCCAGCCGGCTGGGTGAACGTCCAGCACGCTACAACGCACTCATGGTTGGTTATCTTTAACAAGGCAACTCCGCCCTGCAGCCGCACATGGCTGTCATCGGGGTGCTTAGCGGCACACTTTATCATCTACATCCTATCAGTTAATAACATCATTTACACCCATAACATAATTGGTACGTTCACCTCCTAATAATCAATAATCTAGAATAAAGACATGACAACATAAAACTCTTTTCGTGATTCACTACTTTATTCTTGAGAAACCGTGTATTGAATTGACTTCATGACACAAATTAATTACAAAGGAGGCAACAGGGATATGAGAGATGCATTGCGTTGCATACTCGATATGCACAAAAATAGGCCTGAATGCATGCACTTCTATGATACAACTGTTGAGTAGGCACAGTACACATGACAGCTATGACAGAGCCTGAGGGATAATACATGTATTATTGTGTTTCAATTACCCGGATCCGTTGTGCACGCTTCATCGCCATCTGACAAACATCCAATAGGCAGCATACAGGTTTGATCTTATCACCCACATTGGCCTACAGATTGTTGACAAACCAAAGTAAACTAAACCCACAGGTTTTACTGTTGGGTCAAACCTCAATTTTAAATTAAATTGTGTCAGTCTAGACGCTTTATAGCCTCAAAAATAGACTTTAGAGCAACCATTGAGAGCAGCTGCCATGACCTGGCATTTTGCTGAACGATGTTTCTGAAAGAATCGTCTAACTCTTATAACTCAGAAATAGGTTGGACAGTTGACCTGTGCAAACCAATTTGTTCCAAAATCATCCAGAATGCAATACTGATTTTGTGGCAATGGCCACAATAGTCGTACAGAGAACATGAATAAATAGCATTGTCGGTTCTCCACAGCCCCTTGCTCTTTATTGTTGTCGTGTTGTTTGTTGAATGGTGATTGTATCAAAAAAACTACTTAGTCAACTTTAATATTCTACTTGAATTTTTCATTCCACGTGCTATTTTTCTACCATGAAAAAACAGACATGCAGCGAATCGGCCTTTCTCCCTCCTTAGGTAAGTATTATCCCTTTTCTTCCTCTGTTCCTTCAGAAACGATTTCATATTTGTCAAGACAACTTATATATGTAGTCGTCTAGCTCCTCTGTGCTTGAGAACATATTAGGGGTGTGATAAACAGCTATGTGCTTCTTTCATAAATAATCCAGCAGAAACAGCATCTTGACAGAGCCATAAAACTTTCATGGCCTTTGCTGCAGACACTATCCCCCTTCAATCCTGAGCATTGAGGGAGCTAGCCAACATTTCCTTGTACTTTCCTTTAAATCTCGTCTCTCCCTCTGTCTCTCCCTCTGTCTGTCCGTCCGTCCGTCCGTCTGTCTGTCTGTCTGTCCAGCTGTGTGCGTGTTTCTCTCTCTCAATATCTCTCTCAACATCCATCTCTCCCTCTCTGCCTCTATATCTATCTCTCTCTCTCGCTCACTCTCTCTCGCGATATATCCCTCTCTTATAACAGAATGGCTTCGTATCTGACAGAGTTAACCCAAGGTAGCATTCAACGGGTGGTGTGTTTAACGCATGCATCACGCTAACTCAAATTACCCGCTTCCTGCCGATTAGGAACGCTAAAGATGTATTTTTAAAGCATTGATTGTTGACCAGTTCTGTTCCATATAATAAGCCCACCCACGGTGTATGCGTGTTTGTGTGTGTTTGTGAGTGAATGTGTGTGTGTGTGTGTTTGTGTGTGTGTGTGTGTGTGTGTGTGTGTGTGTGTGTGTGTGTGTGTGTGTGTGTGTGTGTGTGTGTGTGTGTGTGTGTGTGTGTGTGTGTGTGTGTGTGTGTGTATGTATGTGTGCGTGTTTGTGTGCCATACTGTGGCATGTTTCTCGTAGCAGCTTGTTTTACCATCTGTCAGAGTCCAGGCGGACGGCTGCCTTCTCTAGTGCAGTTATATTTTAAATGGGGATGGGATGTTTACCAGGTCTTATACCACAGCATGGTAAAGTATTGACCCTGATTGGGGAGAAATGGTCCAGGGTTGTGCATGTTTTTCCAATGACAGGAAACAGCTGTCCTTGATCAGTTCCCAAGCGCTACAAATCCAACATACAATATCGACCAGAAGTTTCCTTTCCAATGCAAACACAATATGCTCAGCAGAATATTTTTATATATTTGATCAGGCACAATATGCTCAGGGGAATGTTTTAATATATATTTGATCAAAAACAACAGCTCAGGAGAATGTTTTAATATATTCGATCAAGAACAATATGCTCAGAAGAATATTTTTAAATAGTTGATCAACACCAATATGCTCAGGGCTCGGCAGAAGAGTATTTTAATTTAAGCTGATGTCGATCAAAAACAATAACGTGATAGATGAATAGTAACTGATATTTAATCACTGTTGCTCACGGGGCTGTAGGCTGAACAAAGCACTCAGGGGCGTCTCCTTATGGGAAAATAATGTATATTTATTTGGAAATTATTCTCCAATATTGAACCAGCCTAGATTGGACTTTAGGCCAGTTTAGCATGTGCATTATGTTGTGGTCTATAGAAAATAAGTATCTAAATGTAAAAGCATTTATTGTACATTATTATTCGAGTTTGATCTGATCTGTCCAGATGTTACTCACACAATCTAGTCTTTATTTAGGGGCGGCAGCTTCGCCGACATGGTGATGGCCGTCACATTCCTCTTTATCCAGATGCTGTGGAGACCATGATTGACGTTCCCGTGCCCGCGTCTTGCTCCTGAAAGAACGCCCGGAGTGCCTTCCACGTGTTCACCACACACTCCAAAGGAAAGACAATGTGTGTTCCTCCTGACTTTGTTTGTTCACTACTTTTAATGTTCTTTGGATTTGCTCCTAAGTAGTCTGAAGTCCCTCTCTTTTATAATATAAATACATGAAGATCCATTATTCATAGTACTTAATTGTGTAACATCTGCAGTAGCTGCTATCATTGCTGTAACACGGGGAATGGGTTAGCCTAGTGATTGTTAGTACTTGCACTTGGTCCTATGAACATCTTTACCGTACTGACAGCGATATATTGTTTCACTTCTTATGACCAATGTACTTATTGTAAGTCGCTTTGGATAAAAGCGTCTGCTAAAAGCTCTAAATGTAAACGTAAATGTAAGATATTTTTGGACTTCTTGGTGTTCATGGAGTTGTATGGAGTGCGTGCGTGACAGAAGGAGACGAGAGCTCATAAGAATGTGTCCATTCAGCCAAAGGCTAATAGTGCCTGCTCGCTCGGTCCTTACCCGACAAGCGGTATGGAGAAATATGTTGAAGTAATAATTTGCACTTGCGCTCTCTCTGCGCCACCTCCTATGCTAAAGCAGGCTCACCATATAGTGTGAATAATTGGCGTATAGGCAGGGGGTGTCGCGCATGTTAATGTCTAACGTGTTGCTGACAAAGTCACAAGGGCAAGATTGATATTAAAAATAGAAACGCAAGGACGCATGAATGAACACATGCGCACACACAAACACAAACACACACACACACACACACACACACACACACACACACACACACACACACACACACACACACACACGCGCACACTTGTGCACACACATTTGCATGTTAGGCTGCGTTTCATAGCGTGCAGGCTCATTCTACTCCACAGAGGAAGTGTACTACTGGAAGGATCTGTGAATATTCAGAGGACTAAAGCTTGGAGTGGATTTAACGGTGTTAAGGTCACTCTCCAAACTAATTTACATCATATATATATTATTACATACACACACACACACACACACACACACACACACACACACACACACACACACACACACACACACACACACACACACACACACACACACACACACACACACACACACACACACACACACACACACACACACACCGTCATCCTCTCTTGACTGGTGTGACAGAGCTGGTGGGCGTTCCCGGCGTCAGGATGGATGGCCCCTGGTGTCCGGGCAGGGCAGGGGAGGCAGGAAGCACTCTTCAGTTTCATTAGCACATCATCACATTTGCATCCCCAGCACAGCGTAGCCTGTGGCGCCCCAGCACCACTGACTCACGGCCCACCAACCGCTTTCATCCACACTCTGAAATATCCGTCCCGGGGCGTCTTAAATAAATATGAGAAGGGGAATATTGTAAATGCATTCATTACTATATTCTCTTATTACCAACTGTGGAGTAGTGATCTTGTTAAAATCACATCACAACAATGGACTCAGCGTGGGATTGTGCCTCTCCCTGATTACTAATATGCACTTGAGACGCTTTATTATTATGTTTTCTTTTTAATAAACAAACTCCAGTGATTCCTACAACAGTCTTAATATATGTATGCCAGGGTGTAAAGTGCCTTAAAAGATGTATGACAGTGTGAACAGTGCCTACATATGCATGGCAGTGTGAACATTTTCCTGAATATATGTATGTCCATGTGTACAGTGTCTAAATATAATGTTTGATAGTGTGAACAGTGTCTTAATATATGGATGACAGTGAGAACAGTGTCTTAGTTTGACAGTTTAAAGCATTTTAATATATGTATGATAGTGTATACAGTGTGTTTATGTCTGTAAGACTGTGTATAGTATAACTGTGTGTAGTGTGTTTATATATATATGACAGTTTTTACCAACCCTGTCTCGTCAAAATTACGTTCCCAGAGAACTATTCGGCGTTCTCAATTACGTTTGTCATAAAACGTATTTTTTCCGCGATTACGTGTTATTGAACGTATTGCAAATACGTTCGTCCTCAGCCTATTTTTGGCCATTTATTAACCTCTAGGATTATGTTTGGTTGAAACGTATCCCAGATAGGTTAAATGTCAACGTATAGCACATTATTGTCATTAAGGCATATCTTCCTTTCAGGGAACGTTTCATTTAACGTATTTTGTCTGAAAAATGTATCTTGGCCGTGAATACGTGTTATTGAACATATCGCAAATACGTTCGTTGTCAACCTATTTTTTGCCATTCATTTACCTCTAGGATTATGTTTGGTTGAAACGTATCCCAAATATGTTAAATGTCAACGTATAGCACATTATTGTCATTAAGGCATATTTCCCTTTCGGGAAACGTTTCATTGAACGTTATTTTGTCCCTGATTACGTCTTATTGAACATATTGCAAATAGGTTCGTTCTCAACATTTTTGTTGTTCTTTATTTAAGCTACCTCTTGGATTACATAGGCTACATTTAATTGAAACGTATCCTTAATAGGCTACGTTAAATTTCGATAACACATTATTGTCAGCATATAGGCATAGGTCTACCTCTCGGGGAAGCGTACGTTTGATTGTAATGTTAATAGTCCAACGTTATATCAACATGTCACAAGAGGAGAAATTAGCTGCTGACGGGGTAACTGTAGGAGCGGGGGTTGCTTTGTTGATTTCTTTATCTAGGGCTATAGCTGTGGTCAAAGCGGGAAGTGTGCGTTGTCTGGGCGGCTGCCTGAACTGAGCTGCAGGAAATTATGTTCACACGTTTCTTCATTCATTCATGAAGGCTATACCGGTGAACGGTGACGTCAGACTCACGCCCACCTACAAACCAATCAATGTCCAGTATCAGCCTGTCCTCTCGGAAATACGACCACGTAGGTGGTTTGTTCCGCCACAGATTACGACCCATTGGAATTTATCCAAAACGAGCAAACGAGGCCCTCTACATGTGCGGGCAACCCTTTCTCATCAAAATTACGTTCCCAGAGAACTATTCGGCATTCTCAATTACGTTTGTCTAAAAAACGTATTTTGTCCGTGATTACGTTTTATTGAACATATTGTAATGACCTCGCCGGTGACATAACGATGTCGAGTCATTAGTAATTGAAGGAACTTTTTATGGACCAAAACCAGGTCACTGAAACCCGTAACCAACGGCAGAAATCCCACCCAAAACAAACCCCGGTTACCCCGGCAACCCCCAACACGGTCTCACTCACGTGCAGGCCCCCACCCTGTGTTCTTCCAAGGCCCTCCCCCAGCTGACCTAATGATTCGCCCCCACACTGATTGCCAAGAAGAACATTACAATACATGCACACAGAACAACCGGCATAACGGACAACTAAATACAATGCAACACATAACACACTATTGGCCTCTTGTGTCGCTAAAGGAAAGGCATGTTGATGCGATTGATTTGTTTTGTTTTTAAGCTCCTCCAGCCTCCCCTCAGCCCCGTATAAACAAAGCTGTAAATAGCTAAACTACACTAAACTATTTAACTGTCCCAGGGTCGCTACAATATCGTAAATACGAATTCGTTCTCAGCCTATTTTTGCCATTTATTTACCTTGTTACTATGGCAGAATAAAGAATAAATTCATGCATTATCATTCTACTTGAACATGTGTTTTTACAGTATAGAGTTGTGGAGAGGGATGACGTATGTTGGCAAACCCGGAAGTGAGCGTCGCCCTCGGTTCCCTTGACAAAAAGCCAACGGGTTTTCCATTGGATTTTGGATTATTGCAGAAAAATCCTCAACTCCTCAAAAACGGAAAATAAATAAATAAATAAAAATAACCGTGCTCCAAAGAACGAAGTGTAAACCAATGCATTCTGAATGGGAGTGTTTCTCCGATTTTTCCATGCTACACAACGAAATGTAAACCCATGCAAATAAAGACTTCATGGTCATAATAATTTAAATATCATTAATCTACTACTGAGTGTGTAGGGAGGTATTCTATTTTTTTCAACGGGGCTGAATCCAGTCACTTGACCGTCATGGTTGCTATGGTGGTTGCTATCGACCGCCCCCTCTAATACTCGTGGCTCTAAAAACCACGCGGCAAAGGAGCTGCCGTCAATTGGGTTGTTTTTGTCGTAAACTAGGGTCCGATGGTTGAAAAATAGACAGATATTCCAAGGTATCCTTAAAAGGCAGCTTGGATGTGTTTATTTTCTGCAGTTTAGACTTCTTCTATAACTAATTTCTGAAAGCAAAACAACAAGCTCATTGATTTAACGAGGGAGGGTTATTTGAAACAATTTATTAAATAAATATTTGTGAGAGGTCATTCCTTCTCCTGATTTTACTTCCTATTTATGTCTAGGCGTAAACCCCTACTGTCCACAAGCATCCCCCCCTCCCCATATGGATTTGGAGAATTGTTGCCACGTCCCAGTGGTGGAGGTATCATATATATATGAAAGAGGGCATTCAATTATAGCCTAATGATCAATTAGGAGGCCGAAGCCCTAAAGGAAGTGATGCAATAGGTGACTGAGTCGACAACATTTAAGTAAGCTGTAAAGCGTCTCTTATATATCAAAGGGGGTCTCAAAGGACGCATACGCTTCAACCTGTGGCTCCATACAGGAAATGACTCAGCAAGTGCTCCATCTCGTTGCAACTCACCCAGCGGCTCGCTTGCAAGATTTTGGCCTGAAGTTCTTCCCAGACCTACACCCTAGCCATCCAACATGCATATCTGAGAATCAGGCCTCTCTTTAATAATGACAAAAAGTTATGAGAGAAACACACATTAACTTTTTGTTATCTCATAAGCGGCGTGGTGCCGGCTCCTTTTGACCTTTTGACCCCCGACTTCAAAAACGTGGCCACAGGCCAGCTGTGTCTACACACCTTTAGCCACAAATGTACACCTCCATCCCACAAAAAATGGGGACTAGAAACTAACCTCTGTCTTATGTACATTTACTGTACTGTTGGAGGTCACGCCCCTTTGCCGACCTTTTCGAGATAGCTAGGGATGCTAAAATGTCCCCCGAGGGCAGGAAGGGGGGGCCCTTCCTGCCCGAAACTTGGCCTGGTCAGACCCCGAGGGCAGGCCCCCCCTTCCTGCCCTCGGGGTCCGACCGGGCCAAGTTTCGGTGTGGAGGTCCCTGTTAGGCCCTAGAATAAGGTATTAAAATTTCAGGGCGGTAGGACCTTCCCATCTCAAAAACTGTTTTTCCACCACATTCTGAACCATTAGGTCTTGCAGGCTACACTTCTGAGGGGCTTTGTCTAAATGACACTCCATTTGGGAAAACTTTTTTTCTCTAAGGGCTAGAACTCCAAATCTCGGATATGTCGTTCACGGGGCCCCGGGAAATGTGTGTAAACATTTTAGCATCCCTAGCTATCTCGAAAAGGTCGGCAAAGGGGCTTGACCTCCAACAGTACAGTAAATGTACATAAGACAGAGGTTAGTTTCTAGTCCCCATTTTTCGTGGGATGGAGGTGTACATTTGTGGCTAAAGGTGTGTAGACACAGCTGGCCTGTGGCCACGTTTTTGAAGTCGGGGGTCAAAAGGTCAAAAGGAGCCGGCACCACGCCGCTTATGAGATAACAAAAAGTGAATGTGTGTTTCTCTCATAACTTTTTGTCATTATTAAAGAGAGGCCTGATTCTCAGATATGCATGTTGGATGGCTAGGGTGTAGGTCTGGGAAGAACTTCAGGCCAAAATCTTGCAAGCGAGCCGCTGGGTGAGTTGCAACGAGATGGAGCACTTGCTGAGTCATTTCCTGTATGGAGCCACAGGTTGAAGCGTATGCGTCCTTTGAGACCCCCTTTGATATATAAGAGACGCTTTACAGCTTACTTAAATGTTGTCGACTCAGTCACCTATTGCATCACTTCCTTTAGGGCTTCGGCCTCCTAATTGATCATTAGGCTATAATTGAATGCCCTCTTTCATATATATATGATACCTCCACCACTGGGACGTGGCAACAATTCTCCAAATCCATATGGGGAGGGGGGGATGCTTGTGGACAGTAGGGGTTTACCCTAGACATAAATAGGAAGTAAAATCAGGAGAAGGAATGACCTCTCACAAATATTTATTTAATAAATTGTTTCAAATAACCCTCCCTCGTTAAATCAATGAGCTTGGTGTTTTGCTTTCAGAAATTAGTTATAGAAGAAGTCTAAACTGCAGAAAATAAACACATCCAAGCTGCCTTTTAAGGATACCTTGGAAGATCTGTCTATTTTTCAACCATCGGTCCTTAGTTTACGACAAAAACAACCCAATTGACGGCAGCTCATTTGCCGCGTGGTTTTTAGAGCCACGAGTATTAGAGGGGGCGGTCGATAGCAACCACCATAGCAACCATGACGGTCAAGTGACTGGATTCAGCCCCGTTGAAAAAAATAGAATACCTCCCTACACACTCAGTAGTAGATTAATGATATTTAAATTATTATGACCATGAAGTCTTTATTTGCATTGGTTTACATTTCGTTGTGTAGCATGGAAAAAATCGGAGAAACACTCCCATTCAGAATGCATTGGTTTACACTTCGTTCTTTGGAGCACGGTTATTTTTATTTATTTATTTATTTTCCGTTTTTGAGGAGTTGAGGATTTTTCTGCAATAATCCAAAATCCAATGGAAAACCCGTTGGCTTTTTGTCAAGGGAACCGAGGGCGACGCTCACTTCCGGGTTTGCCAACATACGTCATCCCTCTCCACAACTCTATACTGTAAAAACACATGTTCAAGTTTAATGATAATGCATGAATTTATTCTTTATTCTGCCATAGTAACAAGGTAAATAAATGGCAAAAATAGGCTGAGAACGAATTCGTATTTACGATATTGTAGCGACCCTGGGACAGTTAAATAGTTTGTGTGTTATGTGTTGCATTGTATTTCGTTGTCCGTTATGCCAGTTGTTCTGTGTGCATGTATTGTAATGTTCTTCTTGTCAATCAGACAAGAAGAACATTATCTGTGGGGGCGAATCATTAGGTCAGCTGGGGGAGGGCCTTGGAAGAACACAGGGTGGGGGCCTGCACGTGAGTGAGACCGTGTTGGGGGTTGCCGGGGTAACCGGGGTTTGTTTTGGGTGGGATTTCTGCCGTTGGTTACGGGTTTCAGTGACCTGGTTTTGGTCCATAAAAGGTTCCTTCAATTACTAATGACTCGACATCGTTATGTCACCGGCGAGGTCATTACAATATGTTCAATAAAACGTAATCACGGACAAAATACGTTTTTTAGACAAACGTAATTGAGAATGCCGAATAGTTCTCTGGGAACGTAATTTTGATGAGAAAGGGTTGCCCGCACATGTAGAGGGCCTCGTTTGCTCGTTTTGGATAAATTCCAATGGGTCGTAATCTGTGGCGGAACAAACCACCTACGTGGTCGTATTTCCGAGAGGACAGGCTGATACTGGACATTGATTGGTTTGTAGGTGGGCGTGAGTCTGACGTCACCGTTCACCGGTATAGCCTTCATGAATGAATGAAGAAACGTGTGAACATAATTTCCTGCAGCTCAGTTCAGGCAGCCGCCCAGACAACGCACACTTCCCGCTTTGACCACAGCTATAGCCCTAGATAAAGAAATCAACAAAGCAACCCCCGCTCCTACAGTTACCCCGTCAGCAGCTAATTTCTCCTCTTGTGACATGTTGATATAACGTTGGACTATTAACATTACAATCAAACGTACGCTTCCCCGAGAGGTAGACCTATGCCTATATGCTGACAATAATGTGTTATCGAAATTTAACGTAGCCTATTAAGGATACGTTTCAATTAAATGTAGCCTATGTAATCCAAGAGGTAGCTTAAATAAAGAACAACAAAAATGTTGAGAACGAACCTATTTGCAATATGTTCAATAAGACGTAATCAGGGACAAAATAACGTTCAATGAAACGTTTCCCGAAAGGGAAATATGCCTTAATGACAATAATGTGCTATACGTTGACATTTAACATATTTGGGATACGTTTCAACCAAACATAATCCTAGAGGTAAATGAATGGCAAAAAATAGGTTGACAACGAACGTATTTGCGATATGTTCAATAACACGTATTCACGGCCAAGATACATTTTTCAGACAAAATACGTTAAATGAAACGTTCCCTGAAAGGAAGATATGCCTTAATGACAATAATGTGCTATACGTTGACATTTAACCTATCTGGGATACGTTTCAACCAAACATAATCCTAGAGGTTAATAAATGGCCAAAAATAGGCTGAGGACGAACGTATTTGCAATACGTTCAATAACACGTAATCGCGGAAAAAATACGTTTTATGACAAACGTAATTGAGAACGCCGAATAGTTCTCTGGGAACGTAATTTTGACGAGACAGGGTTGGTTTTTACAGTGTCTTTATATATGTCTGACATGGTGTAGAGTGTCTTAATATATGTATGCAACTTGATCATCCTCGGTGAGGATTACATGGTTAATGGTTGTTATCATGAGACATTTTGCAATTCTAAATATATTTTAATGCGGTTATAAGCGCTTTCGGCTTTATGGATATTCAAATGCTATGTCTGGACAACATCACCTCCATATACTCCTCACTCTAACCCTAACATTCGTTGAAATGTGCAGGGAGCAGATCAAATATAGACCCACATCTTTTCCTTGACTCAAACCAAAATGCTGGAATGATAAATATAGGATAATAAGAGACTAAATAGAAACATTGAGGTGGAAAATGAAAACAACAGAAGAAGAGTTCCCCTGATGGCAGAGCGTAAGCATTCCACATTTCTTCAGGGCTGACAGGTTCTAGGACAGTTTCTTCTGTGGACAAGAGCGGGTCTCTTGTTTGGAGCCATCCAACTCACCAAAGGAGCGGAGAGGGTCGGGTTGGCAGTCACGAAGAGGTTTATGAGGATTCTTCAGCACCAGGGGGCATGGGCACAAGCTGTTGCTATGGCAAGGATTGAGTCAGCCCAGCGATGCAAAGCTGCGTCAATAGGGAAAGCAACAAGCGGGCGGCCGCTTACAGATTTTCATTTTAGGCTACTTGGGAATATAACCTATTCAATTTGTATTTTTGTCTTTATTGTCTAATGCCTAGAACTGGAATGCTGCATTCTAGAGAGAACGAGGAACAACATAACACAAACGCAAATATTTTGTTTGGGGTGTGTGTGTTTGTGTGTGTGTGTGTGTGTGTGTGTGTGTGTGTGTGTGTGTGTGTGTGTGTGTGTGTGTGTGTGTGTGTGTGTGTGTGTGTGTGTGTGTGTGTGTGTAGTGCTATAAATAAAAAGAAAATGAATCACATAGGCACCATGTAAAACAGCCCAGAAATAACAGAATAAGATAGCTTAATTGTAGCAGGATATTTGTCTTTAGCCTTAAACCTTGTTTATAAACCTTTTTTTTGATTGTCAAAAAAACGCTTGTCCCTCATGACCAGTTTCCCTAACAACCAGCAATACCTTATAAACAGCGTTGACTCAGAGTATAAACACCTGACCCAGTATGAACCGCTGGCTCGAACAGACCATCTGCAAATGCCAAGAAACATAGGAGTCTGATGTGAAATCCAATATCCTAAAGCAACACAGTGTTACAATCACTGGTTAATATAGTTGATCGTATTATGACACATCTGCATTAATAATGCACGTATCATGCATATTTATGGCCTATGGATTTATGTAAAAGATAAGGTCCACAGAACCATTCAAACCTCCCGGCTCTTCACACATACAGAAGCCTCTTGTTGGAGGAGTGTAATATCGTATTCAAATCAGTTCGGTGGAGATGCCTTTCAAAATAATGTCCCTCATAGCCAGTGGGTACGACAGAAGAAAAGGAGCAGAGAAAGGACAATCTGCAGAGAAAGCTTCTTTCACTGGGGACGGTCAAAGGGAAAAGGTCCTAACATTATGTCTCAATGCCCTTTTATCTCGGGGACCTTAGATGTTGGCACTCTGCCGAGCGTGGAGCCCAGTGCTACTCCTAGCTACCGCACATCCATTTCCACTAAAGGCTGCCATTAGTAGGCCTATCTGGGTTTTATCTGCAACGGGTCGTTTCTTAGGAGAATATTATTCTGCCCTGCTAATGAATGCTGCAGACGGCTGCGTGACAACCCCCCCCCCCCCCCCCCACCCCCCACCACACATACCTGGGGGAGTACTCTCCATGTCTCGCTGTATTCAGAGCACTTTATTATTCACACATTCAGTAGTATGGCAGATTCGCTCCAGACAAATGGGTAAATATGAGCAGAATTATAAACGCAAAAGTACAGTTAGGATTAAACATGAAACATAGAAATTAATACATATGTCAACTAAATGTACATACAATATGTGTAACATAAAATGCTATGTACCTCACCATAGATTAGCTTGAAATACTGTTTGTTTTAGATGTTGCAGAATACTTCAATCCATTAACAGTTATATTTCATACATTCTATAATAGTTGACGTGCTATATGTGATATAGTGACTGACAGGTGCAGCTGGGGGTTAATTCATTTGGATCACACTATATCACACGTGCTCTATGTGATATAGTGACTGACAGGGGCAGCTGGGGGTTAATTCATTTGGATCACCTGGGGCTTAAAGCATTTTTCTCAACACAAAGTACTATTTTGTTAACTCGCTTGTATTATTACTCAGTCCGGTTTGCATAAGAGTGAAGGACTCTGAAATGTAAAAACCTTAATTTGTTCAGTTTAACCTTGTCTCGGTACAGTTCTGTGATCAGCATTCGTGTCAAGTAAGACCAAGATAAGGATCCTTATCTTCCTTTGATTGTTCTCTAAATTCTTAAAGAGCGCTCAATCATCAGAAAATGTGTGGGTCTGGTCAATTGGGCACAATATGTGTTGGGTGAATGTGGGCTTGTTAAGTGATCCTTATCCGTGTCCCCCGTCCCCACAAGAGACTTTGCCTGACTTGATCCATTAGGTCGCTCCCCACAATAGGTTTGAGTAATGGCAGTCAAGCAGGCCAAGTGTGTAGGCGTGCGTCCGTCTCGTTTGGCAAAGTGCACTTCAGCCCTCTTCTTGGAATCACATTTCAACCAGTTTGAAAGCATTCGTGTTGTCTTCCATTTACTCATCTCCATGTCTTCTATGTAGAGGAAAACAAATCATCAAAACTAGAACCTTCCTGGAAGGTGTCATTGATGTTTACGGGGTTGTTGCTAGGGTACGAGGACGTTAAGGGTGTCCTTCATGTAAATCTTTTTGATAACAAGTTCTATTTTTATGCTTCGTCACCTCATTCCCAGTCAAATTACATGTATTAGTCATTGAAAATTTGAAATGTGTGCCTCAAAAACATGTTTCCTTTCCAAATGAATTATTAATTATGATGTAACACATATTAGTAGTTGTTAGTTATTAGTATTGAGTCCAAGCAGAACAATTCACAACTGCCACCATTAGCCATTGTTTGACAAGCCACAGTACCAGACTAGAAAAAAAACATTAAATGTTAACGTGGGCGTGTGTGGATGATGGCTGGTTTGAGCTGCCTCACCTGGCAGAGTCTGATTGGACTCTTGGGTCGGGCGAGGCTGCACACCTGGTACATTAAGTTATCAGTGAGCACAGGTTAAACCAGCCATCACCACACAAACTGGGGAGATCTCCTGCATGGTAGCGGAGATATTTACGACTTTAACAATAAACCGGATTTAACATCACAAACCTGCATACTTTTTGTTTGAAGGAGCCCAGAATAGTCACCTAGAGGTTGTGTAGCATGGGGTTTTGCTACAGTTAACATTAGTTTATTGGAATACACACACATACAAACATGCAAACACACATAGTTCATGCAGTGTATTGCAATGACAGCCCCATCACAAGTGTAGTCGCTCTGTCTTTCTCTTTCTCTCGCTTACGCAAAATGTAGGCGTGCCCAGTAGTGAGTAGCAGATGTGCTTCTTAGAGGACACACAGAGGACCCAAAACGTACTTTGGTTTTTGATCAACGATGTCATTATTTTCTAGGGCTTTAATGAATGATTGGAATGACGGATGAATAGATCAGGGGCTATTTTTTATAATTTTTGTTTATTAGGTACAGGGCTATTCATAAAACATAAGGGGCGGAAGCCTCGGATACCCATTCTTCCATCAAATTACTTTTCCTTAAATAGTTATTGTTCATGGCTCCACCCATAATTGAAAAATGACATCAATACTTACCTGGTTACTTCTTCTGTGTCATTGTTCATCCTAAATACTGGATACAGTATTACATCTTGCAGATATTTCTATATCAGGCAGTAAGTGAGCTAAAGCTTTACTGTGAAAGGAAGGCCGTCTTGTTTCCATGGTACTACAAGGCGCTGACATTATCCCTTATAACTGGTTATTCCCTTTTCATGGAATAAACAAAATACATTATCTGTATTTTTTACACATTGGAAAATGTTTAACCAATGTTTCCCCTGTGATGCATAATATCCTTGATATATATTAATAACAATATGAGCTATCTTATATTGTAAAATTGTCCAATGTCCAGTTTTTATAACAAGACAAATCTTTTTTATCCTCAAACTACTATCCCCCAATCAGATAAAATAAATTCAGATACGATCACAGACATGAGTCCCGTATCTAATGCAGTGTTTACGGGCAGCAGCACTCCAATTCACTCACTAGTACTACACAGGAGGGAAAATGACCCTGCCCCGTCAAAAACGACAGCCTTACTAAAACGCAATCAAACTGGAGACGTCTCACATTTCAAAATTATCCCAATGGATTAAATGTCCAAGAGAGGAGGTAGAAGGTTAACCTGCTAGCTCTTCAACAGTGAAAGAGCAGGTACATATAATATCTGCCTGGCAAGTGGAGATCCGGTTGAGGTACTATAGACTGAATAAAATACAAGTTGACCTGACTTAAAGGTGCAGTGAGTAGAATTGAATGGCATCTAACGTAGCAGACTTGGCAGAAAAGGGATTTAGTATTTATAAGCATGTTTTATTTAGAGCACACTACCAACAAAATAAGAATCCTGTTTTCGCTACCTTAGCATATCTTCATATCTACCTTTATATCTACATAGGGAGCAGGTCCTCTTCCACGCTTCTACAGTAGCCCAGAGTGGACTCTCTAGATTAAAATGTGTTTTTAATTCAATCAGACCACTGTGTTTCAGGCAAAGAGTTCCTGGAAGGAAGTGTTCTCTCAGACGCGGACATTTAAATCAGCCTCTGGCCAGACAGCATAGCAGACACATCCACGCACACTGTGGCATTATATATAAGTGTCCGAGAAGCTAGACCACATCTCAGACCGACCTCCTGAGGATGTTCTATTTATGCTGCCGAGAACGATGATGACTCAGTTTTACACTGCCATCAATGAGTCCATCCTCACCCGTTCCATCATCACCTGGTTCTCCGCTGCAGTGGACAAGGACAAGGCCAAGCTGCAGCGGGTGATTTGATCAGCGGAGAGGGTGATCGGCGTACCCTGCCCTCCCTCAAGTCCCTACATGACACCAGGTCTCTGAGAAGGACAAAAAGATCATGGCCGACCCCTCGCACCCAGGTCACGGCCCCTTTACCCCTCTTCCTTCTGGGAGAAGGTTGTGGCTGCCTAGAACTGCAAAGATCCATCACAGACTAAGTTTTTTCCCCTCAGCCGCCAGGCTGGTAAAGACTTTGGCTACCAACCCCCCCTCCCCCTCCCTCCTCCCCTGTGAAACCTGTCCAGGACTAGAATCACATTGGACTTAATTCTGCACTTGCACTTTATTATCTAGTATTTATCTTGTCACCCATTGCATTGCTTTTAATTGTCCTGTTATGTCTCGTTAGCACTGTACTGTCCTGTTGCACTATATTTGTTGAAACACAAACACTGGAACGCTGAGACAAATTCCTACTATGTTAGCATAAATGGCAATAAATGATTCTGATTCTATAGCCCAGTGAAGATAAGCATGCTCCTTCCTTTCTGCAAAATATCCTTTGTATTGAGAGGATTAAATCAGAATATAGTTTCTTAAGCTTAGAATTGCAACAGTGTTTGCAGTAGGAAACCTGCCTTGCATGACAACCGGGCAATAAGTTAATATTGCTACGCAGGGTTCGTTGTCGGATTGAAAGCATACTGAGAACTTGAAGAGAACAAATTAAGTGAGAAAAGGTCATGAGAGGATGAGTAGGAGTATGATGGTATGGAACAACGTTGAAGGAGATTGCTGCTCGGAAGTGCTCAGTAAAGTTCCACGAGTACTTTGTTCTGTTGGTGACACTGGCTTGAGTCCATGTAGGTCAATGCTGCATAGAAAAGGTAATAATCCGTTAAACATATAGTATGAGGCTGGCTTTACCATGAAACCAACAAGGCTTCCTTTTACAGTACAGCTTCAGCTCCCTTAAGGAATAAATTTGCATGTTGAATTGAGTTACGTTACTGGATATACTTGGCAAAAGCTTGTGATTATGCTTGGAAAAGAGAATAACAAGTTACAAGACATATGGTAAGAGGCTGGTAATACTATTGCAACAAATAATTCTTTCTTTAACAGTACATTTTCTGCTGACTTTAAATCAACCTGTTTTACTTGGTAATGGTGTGGACCATATAGTCCTACAAGTTAATTTTAATTTCACGGACAATGGCATATTATATTGAAGGGACAAGGGAAGAACATGTAAACAAACAAGCCTTACTTTTACAGTAGTTTCAGTAAATTATAAAAACACACCCTGTAAGTATCTCTATGATGCATGAAGATTTACCAGAGGAAAGCAGGTCCTGTGGAGGTTGGTACCAGGTATCGATTTAGTTTTTCAACCAAAAAATAACTAAAGATTCCATTGTTTCTAGGTAAATAATGAACCCTTTATGAATGGGCTTAACCATCAACAATTACTATTCAAGAAAAAGTTATTAATCATTAAATTCTTGATTTGATGGGTAATACAGAAGGTGTTTCTATGGATTGGTTGCCAACTTATATAATAAGTGTGCAATTACATATATTATATATTATCCACCTGAATCTGTCACAACACGGTGCTAAGTGGTGTTGTTGGGCAATAGTTTAGGTTTTTTCATAGTATTTCAGCAGTAGTTTCTCTATGTATACCTACTTATTGACCAGTAGGTAAATATAGACCCAGAAAATAGAACTGACCATGTATTTTCTGGGTAAAAACTTTATAAGCGAACTGTGGAAGTAAGGGTTTGCAGTATTTGCAGTTGTTGTCTTTAAGTATTCACTGACATTCTCCCAGACTCTTCCCCACTTAGAATTGCATTCAAATTTGAATTAGTTTCAAAGCATCTCAGAAGATAAATTCATATTTTTTAATCCTAGAAAGCAGTGTTGACAGGGATGAAAATGTCAATAATAACTACTCTGCCATTACTTTCCAATTAGGATGCGATTGGAATATAATTTCCAGAATAAATGCAGGGTTTTGCATCCAAAATAATACATGGAGGAATATGAAGAGTACCTAAATATGCACATAGCTTGAAAAAGCTCAAGTGCCTTGAATGTCATTTGCACATTTTCCCTTTGCCATTCGCCATCTATATGTTGCCTCAATAGGAATAAGTGATGCCAACTTATTTCATGATATTACCATACACTGTGTGTGTGTGTAAAGGGTTTGTACCATATAACATCATCGATGCCACCCTGACACATGGGAGGGATCTCCCAAACAGGTGTGGGTCCACAGTAAATAGCACCAAAGGCTGATGGAGAATTCGATGCAATAATACTTTATTTCGACAGCTTCCACCATTCACACAGAAAGGGCACACTATTGTTGAATAAAATGAATAAAAGATGAAATGGGACGTAATGGGAACTGAAAACGAGGACCGGCATGGGGACAAAACAGGGGTGAAGGGATCCAATACAAGCTACTAGGCCTACAACATGCAACCAACACAGCAAACAAAACAAGAAATAAGAGGAAAATAAATCAACCTTGGGATGTATCAAATCAAAAACCACGATGACCCTTAATGTAAAGAGAACACAGCACACATAGGCGCAAAACCCAGAGAGAACAAGGGAAGGCAGTCACCTTGTGCTCCCCTATTAATACCCTCCCCTGCTCCTCAGGCTACTAAAGGCATAGCGCTACATATACAGCCAATGTTTGACCTTACATTGGTCAGGATTGGTAATACTACACCAATCACTCAATAGAGATGCTAATAGCCAAAAGCTGCTTTGCATCTATTTCAATGAATGAGTCCTAGTCCTCACATAAGAGGATTGGTAGATGACAGAACCCATAACATCAATGTGAAAACATCTCCCTTTCAAAACTGGAGAATTTTTATATTCTTTAACAAAAAACTAAGAAGAACACCAAATTATCTTACCATTTAGTTGTTACAAGTATTTGTAGCTGCTCTATATAATACTGATGGTTATCTGCAACAACATGAGCAGCCTATTGTAATGGGTAAATTATATTTTCACATTCTGTTTCTGTAAACTGCCATTTGGTGATTGTACCTTTTCGCTGACACACTTTGGGTGGTCCAAGATCAAGGGGTCCAACCGAGAAGTCACACCTCACATGTCAATTGTCAAGGATCAAATCAAATAATGTTTACTTAAGGACAGAGTTTCCTGTATTCTCATCAAGGAGAAGAATGCATAAGGGGATCTCTGCTTCCTCGTGCCCGGTATACCTCAGGCAGGGTTAACGTTGGATAATGTGAGGAACAGTTATAGAGTGATTAGACAGTGAAAGGAATAGGAGATAGAGCTTACATGATGAAGGGGAAACAACATGATCGATTTTTCCATAACACATCATGTGTGGAGCAGAGCTGATCTCAGCATTTCTGAGACCTGTGCTACTGTATAAGAAGCTAGATGCAACCTCCTTAATGGCATGGCAGAATAGAATGGCATTAGACATGTTGCTAGCGGATAGAGGGGGTGTTTGTGTAATGTTCGGAGATGCATGCTGCACGTTCATTCCCAATAACACTGCCCCGGATGGTTCGGTGACTAGAGCTCTGGCAAGTCTAAAATCGCTATGAGCTGGCCGAGAACTCTGGAGTAGATGCTTCCTTAACAGGTTGGTTTGACTCCATGGTTGGCAAATGGAGATTAGTGGTAGCATCACTCCTTGCAGTGGCGGACTCAGGCGGGGGGCAGGGGGGGCGACCGCCCCCTTCGTGGCTCAATGGTTGAAAAAGCGTGCTAAAGTGCCCTTCAAGAGTGTCGAAAACTAGAGGAAATGCCTTATTGGCTGCCCATTTCACGTGCAAAACATGAATAGGTGCCCTCTAGGGTGCTCCTTCATACAATAAATTATGATGATGTGCCCTCTAGAACAAGAAAATTCAATGAAATGCCTTAATGAGTGCCCTTATAGTCCCCTTCTGCCCGTCTGGTGCCCTTTTAGTGCCCCCTTTAGTACCCTGATAGTGCCCTTCTGCCCGTCTGGTGCCCTTCTAGTGCCCTGATAGTGCCCTTCTGCCTGTTTGGTCCTTCTACTGCCCTTCCAGTGCCCTTCCAGTGCCCTTCTAGTGCCCTTCTAGTGCCCTGATAGTGCCCTTCTGCTCGTCTGGTCCTTATAGTGCCCTTTTAGTGCTCTTCTGCCCGTCTGGTGCCCTTCTAGCGCCCTTCTGCCCGTCTGGTGCCCCCATGGTTGAAAAAGTGTGCTAAAGTGCCCTCTATGGTGGTGAAAATGAGAGAAAGTGCCTTATTGGCTGCCCTTTACACGTGAACGAAAATTAATGAGTGCCCTAGGTTGCCCCTGATGATGATGATGTGCCCTCTGTAGCAAGAATATGGCAAACAAAAAAAAAAATGTTGTGGTTAGCTATTGAGGTGCAGACGTTCCTCTCTTTGGTAGCTGACGAACGGGGAATGCGGGCCGTTGCTTTCATGTGGCGTCGCCATGACAAACAGCTACATCGAGTGATACTTAAATCTCCACTGGATAACGAAGCAAAAAGCGGATAAAGAGTATGTCAGAACCCATAGTGGAAAAGAGCAATTAGATGCCAAGTTAGAAAAACTTAATATTTTCAGTTTGCATAATCCGTTTAAAATTTATATACATTTTTTGAGCGTTCAAGATCATTCAAGTGTAGGTCGTTTCGTGCAAGAGAGACGATAATGGTCAGCTATCAGCTCAACATGAAGGAAAACTTCCTTAAATGTTTCCGTAGCTGGCTGTCAGCAGTCAAAGACTGTATGGTAGCGGCACATTGAATTTTCTCCAGTCCAATTTTCCTTAAATGTTAGTAAAGATGAAAGCAGTAAGGCATCCTCCTTTCTTTGGCTAAAATGTGAAAGTGCACAATGATGTGAACAACTAATTTTGGTGTTTATAAAGTCGCTAGAATAAGGGGAAACAGTGTCTTTGAAGCAAAAATTTTTCTGGGGGAGGACCCCCAGACCCCCGGTTTAAATATGACCCCAACTATTATTTTAAGTGCTACATGGAGATGTAACAAGTGCCCCCAATGGGACCTTCCAGGCAGCGCTGCCTTTAAGGCTCCGTTGGGGGAACAAAACACCATCAAGTTAGAAAATCCACTGTTTCCGCTGGTGGGGCCCCATGTTGTCCAGAATGTGCCCTTTTTATTTTTTCGCCCCTGCCCTTCAAACAGTCTGAGTCCGCCACTGACTCCTTGTGTCTTTGGTCGCCGTAATTGCGCTTCTTGCTGTGTTTGGATGTTGTGTAATTTCCTGTGCCAGAGGATCGGTAAGGCCATCAATTGATAAAGCAGTATCACACACTCTTGCTCTTGCTTGTTTTCTTGATTTGTTTGTTTTCCTTGACAGTTGAATGTATTTGAGCAGATGATTTGAATGTGATGATTATGTGTATAATCATCAAAACGGGGGAATATAATGGGAAAATTATATTTTTTGGACTTCTCCTTGTGGAGCTAAGAGAGAGGCGTAGGGAGAACTCCCATCTGAGGCCTCGGATTACTGAATGTTTGTTGCATGATTGTGCATGTTTATTACTCAAATAAACTAGCCTAATTGTTATATGTTCGGATGACTCTTTGGTTAAACAGTTTAGACAGAAACGATTTACGTGATTCCTGAATTCCCACCACACCTATTTTTTTCCCTTATAGACAGAGTTAATGTAATGTTATTTAGAAAAACACATGTACGAGGTGGTTTATTGAATACAAAGTACTGTTCATCTTGGGAAACGGTGCAATATTAATTAGCGAGTAAAATAATGAACACTGAATTTGACCTTTCTCTGCCGATTTAAAATAATAGCTCTTTCCTATAAGGAGTAAATAAAATTGATAAGGTTACTCAATATGTCGCTCATTAAAGCACTCAACTTTTTCCACTACAGCCATCACTTTTGTTCAAAAATATTTGAGTGTCTTAAGTATAAAAGCCATCCACCCACGACTCAATCAGTCCTTGGGGTTTTTCTCTCTCTATCATTCAATTTGGTCTGTGGAGAGAAAAAAAAAAATGAGAAAATCCTATTCTGAACCAAATGGATGGTGGCAGGGAAAAAGTTGTGGTGCATGTTGAGGGCAATCATAACTCGTAAATATTATGGACAGGATAATGATCATGCAGCATTCTCATTCAACAAAAAACATATAATGCACACCTATACTGTACTAGTTGTAAATAAAATACGCTATGCAGGCATTTGCCCATCCAACAATGATTCCATGTTACCCGTGAAATTCACCTGTAACATGATAAGGGCAAATGTATGATGGGGATGATGATGCAAGCCTTTCAAAGAGAAAAAGGTCACCGGAGGACTGCCTACTTTCCCTTCTTACTCGCTTTGAAGAATATAAAAATGAAAACCGAAAAAAAAGAAAATCACCAGAGCACTCCTGAAGAGATATTTCTGTTCAAAATGACGACAGATGAAGCACTACAGTGGATTTATGTTGCTGACAAACAGATGCTTTGTATTGATGCAAAAAATAAGTTGCAACGGATTGTCATCGAAAGATGAACTAATAAGACTGCACAGAGAAGAGCTAACATTATCACCTCATTGGACCGGACACAGAATTTGAGCTGACACCAGTTCTCACTAATTTCTGCTCACAGGTAGAGTGGTCAAAAGAACCCCATGACCGTTAAACTGCATCAGATAAAACCGACTATAAAACTAACTATAGGGTCTGACTTCATCACCATACCTTCCTTACCAATACTATAGAAGTTCCTTTGTCCCACAGATTCTTCATGATCCAATTCCAGAGTGTATCTCTGTTTACCTTGTATCTCTGAATGAACCACTTGAACCTTTACTGCTCTTTGAGTCATACCGATCCCCGCTACCAGAGCACGCATCAGAAACAACGTTTCATCAACAGAGAAAGATAGTACAAATGTTTGTGCAGTGTGCATTTTTGTATGTTTAAAATTGTGAATTATGAATAAAATAGACTTACTTATTTATCGCTGTCATGCTGCATGCTATAGTGATGCAAACTGAGCAACCAACCTTTGAACATGGTTCAGTGAGCTGTTGCTCTATGGTGATTGGTAGGTACCGGGTCTTGTCCCATCATGTACTGCATCTACCCATCGCAATAGAGCAGAATAGTTCTACTATTTCAGTCGCGTAAACCGTTCATGTTCATGTCGACGTGAATGCAACCGCTTATGTGCTAAAATGTTGACGCATACATTTATACAACCATTACAAAATACGAGGGTCTGTCGTTAGAAACAGACAAACAATACAGAGCACCACTGATGAATGTGGCAGGGCAAACGTCTCTGCACAAGTCCGTCATAAGGTTGTGTTCAGAAACGTGGAAGTCATTAGGGCTAATTGTCTCAGGCATGCAGACCAAAGAACCGAATCTATGTGGACTCCTTCTTTGTATCTCTGTCTCTCTGTAGTTCTAGTTATTTCTTTATGTCTCTCTCTCTCTTTCTTTTATGTATCTTCTGCCTCCTTCTGTACACCCAGAGACCCCTGCTAGGAGTCAGTTTCATCTGCCCTGCAATGTTTATTTTGGAGCCAGTGTGAGTGGATGATTCTTTTGGACAAGGAGTGGGTGCTAAAGAAATTGCTTCCAGCAGTTCCAACAACCTTGCAGTAACAGATTCTAGAGCAAAATTGGAAAGCTAAAGAGAGCTAACATTTTGATCCTATCTTTATAGGACCAAAAGATAAATCTTTTGAGATAGATATTTTTTATTAGATATATTATTACTATTATATATCATTTTATAGAAATAGCAATATCATTAAATAATAGTCAGCGCACTTGACACAAACTAAGTAGGCACTTACAATATATTTCATAGACATAAGACATATCGGGCCCTATCTTGCATCCGGCGCAAGTGACTTAGTCACTGGCGCATGTGTCGTTGCTAGTTTACAACTGGCGCAGGGCGTTCTTTTCCCACCACCGCCACTCGCCGGTAAATTAGGGATTGATCATGCGCCCCAAGGGGCGGTTCGGCGGAAGGAGGAGGCGTGTTCTGGCGCAAACGGTATTTTGCCGTTTCTGAATACCATTGCGCTACTGACCAGGAAATACCTGGTTTAAAGTCAGTGGCGCGTTGTTCAGATGCTATTTTAAGGGCGCATGCATACATGCGCATGCGATGCATACGGATTGCTTGTGCACCTCGCGCATACACTTTGCTTCTCCCATCTACCTAGCCGCACATTCTTGGGAAATTATCTGGGAAAGAACAGCTGATGCAGCGGTAATAAGTTGTGCTTTTAAATCAATGCGTCTGCAAACACCGTAGGCCTACAGCAAACACATATTTTCTTGACAGAGACATCGTGTAGGCCTACATGCCCATAACTTTTAGGATTGATGAGTATTTGATCGACAAAAACATTGTTTTACCGCGAGTGTGTGTTAAAAATAATGAATGAATGCGGGCGCGCGTGTGTGCTCTGTTTAAACACACGCAAACTAAACACCTAACGCATAATACAATCAATGGCAATGTCTATTACCGCGGGGACACATGCATATTAGGATAGCATACAATACTGATAAGAAACAATGTTTATAATGTATTGCGTATATCATTAAATAGAACCACAGTTACCGCATATCATATGTTATATCATATACGTTTTGTTTGCCAAAATTTATTTGTAACAGTATTTCTGAAGCTGTGGAAGAAAACCCCTTATTCCATGTGTGAATTAGGCCATATTATTTGGCAATAAACTGAGCCATTTGCAGTTTGAAATTCATGTGCATCTGTCTCATCGGAGACTGCATACGCGCTGTCAAAATATCAACTCGTCCGATTCAAATGCGCTCATGGCTCTTAAAGGGGATGGGAGCTGGCACTCTCATTGGTTTGTTGGACGTTACGCCCAAACCACACCTACGGGTAACTAGGCTGCTTCAGACCAACCCTTTTGACACTTGCGCCGCGACGCAAGTGTCATTTATCCGCCTGTAAAATAGCGATAGCGCCGTAGAACCGCCCACAAAGCTACTTGCGCTTTGCGCTTCCCACTTGCGTTTCAGACCGTTAAAATAGGGCCCATCATATCATGCAAGGGAAATTCAGGCTCTGTGACTACCAGTGGATTGGGCTTTCATAGGGCAGAAAGTCCTAGCCAATTATTTTTTCATAAGCGTTCACTTATTTGAAAACTAAAAACTCATTCACTTAAAATGAGTTTTAGCAAGAGAGTTGAGGTATGGTAAAAATAAATGAATAATATTCACAAAGGCTTACAATGATCATGAGAGAATTACTATTCAAGGAGAAAATGTCCTTATAGTCAACCAATTCATAGTTGTTACTGCCAATGTGTAGTCGATTAACCGAGGTCTTTCTTTATTATGTAAAATACTAATATGTTTGCAGACATAAAATAAGTAGCTTAAATATTGTTCAATTACGGTGGACTGCATGGATGTATGCTGCTCAAAAAATAAATTGCATCAATTATGCTTTTAAATGGGATGCCTTTCAGCATTTCAAATTATGTTTACCTAGTTATGTCAAGTCTATATTTAAAAGTTTAAATATGGTGGCAGAAAGTTATACTATAATTGTGGATTATTTTCTGCAATGGACCATGTCTGATGCTAATTAACAATAGGCTCCATACATCATTCCAAAATGAGTTCTGGTTATATGCCGGGGCCAATGGTCTCATCTGTACTGAATTACCCAGCCAATCAAGACGGCATGACTCAACGAAACTCCTCATACAATGTCATATATATTAATAATAAGAATACATATATAAGCAAGACCTGAATAAACAAATGTAACACAGCACGGCAATTAGGATGATGTCAAAACCAATGAAGGCTTTCAACAAAATGCACACTATTTGATATTGCTCTTTCATCCCATGAATGACTGTATTAATAATATAGTAATTAAGGAAGACAGACAAACAGACCTTTCAGCAGATGAAGATGGCCGAGGCTCATCAGAATTCTTTCCACTGGCAGGTCTAATTACCATGGAAACAGCTTTTGCTGTAGTCTTCTTCTTTGTTATCTCTGTTCAACAACAGAGAAGGCCGCTGTGTGTATGGACGTGTAGAGATCTGTCGGGGCAGCTGTTGACCGCGGTGTCCAAGAGAATGTTAACCTTCGCAGACACTTGTGGTATAAAGCCACGGTGTGTGTGGATGTGCAGATGTGTGAGGCTTGTTATGGACAGCTGTTGAATTTGATGTTTGCCTCCGAGAGAGGGTGGGGGCCTTTGCCGTGGGTCATGACATCTAACAGCCTTTCTAGAACTCAAAGCCCAAAACGCATTTTCAAAACCTCATAGTGACTAAATTGCTGCTGAAACATTTTTTTTCTCAAGCTTTAAGGTGATTGAACTAATGTGTACAACGTTTCTTGACTGTAGGTCAAAGGGGCAGCAGTTTTGCCTTTCCAGTGTTTGCCGCCCCTTGTTTATAGCTTGTTGATGGATAGATAAGCAACATTTGCGGCAGTCCACTGGGTAGGTTAGTTGACTGACCTATCCAGCATACATCTAGGTGGATAGTCCCACTTGTGATGTCACTAAGGCACAGGAAAGGGACGATTTTCGTACAGCTTTTAATGGCTAATCACACTTACAACTGGTGTTTACGTGACCATCTTTGGTCAGCCTCTACCATTGTGAAAGCTTCATAAAAAGCATCAGAGTGGTCAGGGCAATTTTTTGGTAGAAAAATACCAGTGATACAAAAAAGTACTTTGGGGTGCCTTGCCCTCTGCGCCTGCCCCCTAATTATACAACACTAATACCATATGCTTAAGCTTATTGATATACCGCCAGAATACTGAACAGTTGTTAAAGATGGTTTCTTCAGAGACCCTCAACCAGGTTTTTGCCCAGAAAGCATTGTCAAGAACGCAGACAGATGCATGATGGAATAATGTTAGAGCTTTATACATCAATGCTTCTTATAACAAGAGACTGAAGGGATGGTGGACAACAGGCGAGAAGCACAGCACAGTGCACAGTGTCATGTACAGACATATGTAATTGGTAATTCTTAATATAAACTTTAAAACTACCACTCATTTCATAGTTAAACAAAATACCCAGATAATCTTTTGATTGGTTTAAGTATTTATAGTTTATTACAAAACAAAACAAAACAAATAATTCAGTTAACTATTCAAAAAGAAATAATTCTAATACAGAGCTCCATGTTGAAATAAAGCACAACCGTGTCTCAAGTCTTCATACTCGACTGTATGTCTGTGTGTATCTTGCCAGGTGTGTCACAGTCACTTGTTGTATGCTCTCTCTTATGAAAGAACTTTGAGTAAGAAATCAGATGAGAGGAAAGGGCCAGCTCACTGCCAGTGTGCATCGCTGCATTAATATTACTCATACTATAAACAAAACCCATAGCGATCACACATGATTATCTAAAAGACCATCCTCGTGCTATGAACCAGCATGGAGGATGACGTCCATCCTCCCCTGCTGTCCTACCAGGTCCAGCCATCAGCCGGTCGCCTGCAGGACCAGGCTTGCTGTGCTCCAGAATCCCAAGCTTAGAACATCTTAGAACGTCCACATTTTCAGTTGAATTTCAATCACATTTTGCTGCACAAAACATGGTTCAACATTATAAAGGTCTGATATGCCTCCTGTATATGTCAGCTAAATTAGGTATCAACACAAAAACACACCACCCGGCCCCACAGAGTTACTTTGCATGTAACTGGAAATATTGCCAAGAGCTGTTGACGGGAAGCATATGTGCTTGTGTGGGTTTGACATCAGAACATTGAAACATTCATATTCATCTGAAAAAGCTGCAACACTCCCCCTCCCTCCACGTCTCTTCACCTCTCTTTGTGATAACCGGCAACTTGTTTTGTGCATCGTCGTTGGATTTGCCTCGGCAAGGTTCATGATGATTTTGCTTTGTTTCTCCATAAGGTGAAAGACATGGTGCGATTTCAGAAGGGTAGGCTGCCTTGATCAGAACAACGCGGCCGTCCCCAAAACCAATCGGTTCTCTTCACATCACAGTGCTGCTCATGTGGTAGACCTTTCATTCTCTCCACAATCCAAAGGATTTGATTGAATCCTTCCTCCCTCCTTTGTCTCTCGCACGCTTTATTTCTTCAGAAAATGCACAGGTGCTGGTGATTAAATGATTAAGAAAACACTTGAAAGACTGACATATGGCAAAGGATCTGAGGAATATGGGAAGGATGAGAAGGAGATGAAGAAGAAGATGAAGAAGAAGATGAAGAAGAAGAAGAAGAAGAAGAAGAAGAAGAAGAAGAAGAAGAAGAAGAAGAAGAAGACGGCACAGGTGGAGTGGTGAGGGGGAGGATGTAAGCTGTCAACCTTATCAGGTAGAGACAATCCTTGAGTTATATGCTGCCTCAACAGCCAGCAGCCCGGGTGCTGCATTGCAAATGAAGCGAGAGAGGCAGTGTGGGGGGACGGAGCCTCCGCATGCTTGCCATGTGGAATTACTCCACCGCCATGAAGTCCTGACACGTTACATTAAGCGCCAATGGCAGCCTCGGTACCCTCAGTCTTTTCATGTGGGAAGGGAGCAGTGGCAGCCATTAGAGCTGCAGGGAGCGACCGCTTCCGACAAGCGTGTAAGCAGGGTCTATTTTGCCATCACCCATCACACCACCTTGTTGTTGAGGACTCAGAGAGAGAAAGAGAGATAGAGAGAGAGAGAGAAAGAGAGAGAGAGAGAGAGAGAGAGAGAGAGAGAGAGAGAGAGAGAGAGAGAGAGAGAGAGAGGACCTTTTGTCCTACTACGGGACTGAAAATGTGCAATGTGGAGAGATAAGTTAAAAAAAAGGGGTACGAGAAGTTGGCTGTCCTAAACAGACCACCGCACATTTGAAATTTGCATCGGACATCGTAAATCGAGAGAGAGAGAGGGAGAGGGATGTTGTACTTGCAGTCATGTTTAACTGGTGAGTTTGAATAAGAATAATAACCACAAAAGGCCCCAGTAACTCATGGAATATGAAGGATAATCATTTGTATTCTTTGAGGGAAGGCATAAACTCATATCCCTTCCCCAATCACGAATAGAGCAGTGGATCCCAAACTTTTTACAGCAATGTAATCCCTGTCTCCATTGACATTGACCTACCGATTACCTCCATCATGAACACCTTTATTCATGCACACATATATACATCAAATAAATACGAGACAGAACAATATGCGGATGCCATGTACGTTTATTTTACATAAGGTGAAGCAATGTATGACCTGAATTGTTTTTCCTTGAAATTAATTTCAAGTTAATTCATTTGCTCTGGTATCATATAGGTGTAATATCCACATCAAAACAGTAGTTTTTTCCCCACCCAATCATTTACAGGATTTTTTCCCCACCCAATCATTTACAGGATATCCTTAAAAAGGATAAATCAATGTGTTGGTTCCCGACCAAAACAACATTGCTGACTTACCGACAAAACGTCTGTAAGGGATCCGGATATTTAAGTTCCTGTTTTTTCAGCAACATGTGTTTTTTATTATTTATTTACGTTTTGTATGTTAGTTGGTGTTTTCTGTTTGTTTTGGATTGCAATGTACTTTCGACTCCACCCTGCTACTTCCTGCTTTTCTTTAGTTTGCTGATATCCCCTGAGTTTGTGAACACACCTGTTGCTAATGTGCGTTGATTGGTTTGTGGCTACTTAAGCTCAGTGTGCCCATTCATTCTCTGTCGGATCGTGCCTGTATGATACCCGTGCCTTGCTGGGAATAAACTCAGAGAAAGTTCTTATAACCAAGCCTTCTGTCTGCGATTGGATCCTTTTGCACCGAAAGCCTAACAACGTCTCTGTTGTCGTGGCAACGCTCATCAACGACCAAGAGCAAGCTGTGTAGATCTTTCAGCGCGTGAGTTTCCCGTCATGGATAAGATGAAGAGGAGTGCTGGTACACCGGGCTGCATACATTTATTTCTGGGTTGAGACTTCAGTCAGCCACAGGACTGTTTGGGAAGGTAGATCACAGAATAATATCCAGATCAATCCATGCTCCCCCGAGGGTAATCATACCCCACTTTGACAGCCGCCGGTGTAGAATGAGTGTCAGCATAGCTCTGAAAGCTATCGCTCTGTATCCATGCTTAGCAGAGCTTAACCCGTGATCATTAAGAGTCCAACTGTAACAATCAGCAATTCAAGTGAAGCAGATGGATAATAAACTCTTAGGTGAGTCAATTTATGAAAAAAAAAAAGGGCCTAACCCCAAAAAATTGTATGTAAAAGGTTTTTCAATGGATTCTAGTAGTATTTGGTGTGCTGAATAACATACTAAAAAGCTAGGAAAATACACCTTCCGGAAAGGCTTCATTTTCAAGATGGCGTCCAAAATGGTGGCCAGCCAAGCCTAAAATGGCTATATATGTCAATAGAAAAATAATTATTAAAATTATAAAATTATTAAAATTATTCGAATGATTTTTCACTTGATTCTGGTACCTGCAAATATACTTATGAACATACTAACCAATCTAGGAAAATATACCTCTCAGAAAGGCTTCATTTTCCAAATGGCGTCCAAAATGGCGGCCGGGAGCATAGAATGGCTATATCTCAAATTGAAAATGTTACAGAAGAATGTTTAAACTGATTCTGGTACCTCTATACATTAAGAACGTGCGACAAATCTAGGTAAATATAACTGCTAGCAAGGCATTTTTTTCAAAATGACTGCCTGTAAGCTTACATTGGTTAAATGGTTAAAATTGGTTACTATTCAAACTAGAAAGGTGGTGGTGGTGTTGAACAACATAAATGCCACACTTATTGTGGTCTTTATTCATCATCATCTTCGGGCTCCTCTGAAAGAAGCTTGTTATGTGGATTGTCACATTCCTAAAGTTGAGACAGTAGTAAAAGGTAGTCCATATTTTCTGCAAGAGCAGCGGAATGTCTTGCAGGCAGTGGTACAGTTACAATGAATGACCTTCAAGAGACTGTCTGGAGCAACATTCATTGTTGACATGAGTGGGACAAATCTATTGTGCTTCAGGCTCCACCCCCAGTTCAGGGCATCGATACCATATTCTGTTCCCATCCAGACCATGACCTGATAGTATGCTCTACGACAGTGAAATTTGGTCGCAGATTCAGTTGGTGGCAGACGTTCAGGCGTTACAGTTGATGAAGCTGAGACAACCTTCTTGTTGAAAATGTTATATTGCATTGCTGCAAGGGAATCTGCGCACTTTCCACCCAACCCGCATGAGCACGCAATCGCGTGATACCGGGTTGACCTGGTGGATGGTGGCTGCTGCTCAAGCCTTGATCTGGTGGATGGTAGCTGCTAGCTGCTGCTGGAGCCAGGTGGATGGTAGCTGCTAGCTGCTGCTGGAGCCAGGTGGATGGTGGCTGCTGCTCAAGCCTGGGCCTTGTTGCTGGTAGCTGCTGCTCAAGCCTGTACCTGGTGGATGGTGGCTGCTGCTCAAGCCTGGGTCTGGTGGATGGTGGCTGCTGGCTGCTGCTAGCTGCTGGCTGCTGCTGGCTGCTGGCTGCTGCTGGCTGCTGGCTGCTGCTGGCTGCTGGCTGCTGCTGGCTGCTGGCTGCTGCTGGCTGATGGCTGCTGCTGGCTGATGGCTGCTGATGGCTGCTGCTAGCTGCTGGCTGGAGCCAGGTGGATGGTGGCTCAAATCAACTCAATGACAGAAGAGATGATGGTCTGAACCGAGTCACAGCCGCACATTTTGCAAATTAAGTCTATCCATTGCCTCAGAAATTAATTTCTTCCTGACATTTGTGTTGAGGAATATCTTATTCTTCATTTACTAACACAGGCTGGTCACAGGTCAAGCACAGTCTGTATGGCGCAGTGAGCTCATTCCTGAGGCTTGAAGTCATCCCCAGCAACTAGATCAACGCTGCTCCTTTGCTTATTAAGCGGCTCTCTCTGTAAAGTGTCTCTTCGCTGCTTTGTGAACAGCTCTTAGGAAGACACTCTTAGCAAGGAACTTTTAGAGCCAAATTATAAATACTTAAACAAAATAATAGAACTATAAAAGCTTTTAGTAATGCTTTTCTTGAGAGAAAAATAATAAATATACTACAGATAGCGTTGGACATCTAGCTTTTGATGCAATCAGATAAAGCCGGCGAGCATTTAGAAACCCCTCTGCTCAAGTAGTCTTAATAACTTTACAAACTTAAACAGAGGACAATGAATACATTCTAGGGCTTACCCGAGCACATTATTCAATCTTCGAATACTCGTTAGGTTTCCAGACAAATATGGTGGAGAAAAAAGAGTGAAGAAACATCCGTTCATAGTGCGTATCTTTCCCTGTCTCTAAGGTAGCAGAATCGATTTTTTATTAACTCATCGTTTTTATCCTTTGAGTTTATAAAATCAGTTCAATTAGTATAACGAATGTGTTATTTTAATAACGCTAAATAGCAAAACAACCATATCCCGTCAGTGCTCTTCGGAACCCATCATCAGTCCAAGTCCCACTCGGTTACAGCTGAGCTTCAATGCAACCTAGAAGTCTCCAAACCCACACGCTTTCCAAATAATGAGAGTAGTCCTACTTCCAATTATCACAAAGCAAAGAGTTGGTTTGAACATTGTGCAAAGTTTTAAATAGATTTCACAGCAGGACTAGTACTATTGAGAGTTGATCTATAGATTCAGACCATCAAACACTGAATGACAAACATGCATATCTTTTTAAAATATTATTAAAAATGAATAAGGCCAAGAGTAAATTTAAAAGTAGAAGTAGAAAAAAAGTTGAACGTTCCTAATACAAAATAATGTGACGTTTGAGGGTTATTTTAAACCTACAAGTGTGTTCCTTTTTTGACTTTCACTTAAGAAAGACTATCAGTGGTTGAAACATCATCAGGTTTTTAACCATTTGAATATGTCTCTTTCTGTTTTTTATTTTGGTCTCATCGTTCTACAATAATTCCGAGTGCCTAATGTGGTGATTTACTCAGTTTTGTGGACACAAACTATTGGCAATATGGCTTGTATATTTGAAATTGTGACAAAGAGCAGATATATTGTAGCAAATGGATATACTGAGCATGGCATGCAAACATAATATATAATGTTAAATGTGTCACCATGGTGAGACAAACATCGCCTCTCTCTCGCAGCTCAGTCATTTGTCGACTTGTCTCCTTAAAAAAAAAAAGTACTTACCCCCTACGTCGTCACTTTGTTACCGTATATTTCTCAGTATATGTGCAAGTGCATTAGACTACGATCCGACTCGAAAGGATTAGTTCATGTGAATGAACGAGAGTCGAAGGTCCGAGTCCGGAATAAAGATCCGAACTTTGCATCACTAACTCCTTCAGAGAAACTGCTTCAGCCCGTTGCTTTCAACAGAGTTGAGCTACGTTGTTTTAGAAGTTAGTGAATACCTTATCTGGGCTGATCTCAGCCTGGCCGAGGGGCAAGGTCCTACAAAGGATTGTCACCTCTATCCTTTGCCTTGCGCTGTTTGTCAAGACCAATACATCTAGAAACGGGACATGTTAATATGAGGGTGAGAAGTCGCTGGATTGGAAGACATAATTGAATGCACACGTAGCAGCTACAGCGGACCCAGGGCCATGTTTTGGTCACGAATGAGCGTGAAAGTTTGGGAGATGTCTTCCGGGGGCCTAAACTGATGAATATTTCAGGGCAAGAACTCTGGCTTGTCTCCGAGAATCACCTCACGCAGCCCTCGCAATTCTATCATCGTCCTCCCCTCACGCGCGCGCACACACACACACACACACACACACACACACACACACACACACACACACACACACACACACATACTTTCAGATGCACACAGACACACACACACACACACACACTCACACACACACACAGACACACACATGCATCGGCACACCTCTCTCTCCCACAGGCACAAACACACACACGCAGTAACACACGTTCATGAGGGCAAACTAAGTGTTAGAGAGAAAGGTGGACAGGTAACCTTTGGTGTGCGTTTCCACCGGCTCATAGGGCTCCTGCGGGCCCGGCGGCCCACCCAGGATGTGTTCAGAAAAGCCAGAGAGGAACAGAGAGGAGGAACATAAGAAGACATCTTTGTTATTCATAACAATAGTCATGGACATATAAAGTTGCTTCTCCTGAATTCAACTACCTGATGTACAGCAGAACGGCAGAACAGCTGATCAACATGGAGATTTGGATGGTTCGGTAAAAATAAAGGGGAACAAGAGATTGGCAGACTTATACCTACCACTGCACAATTTAAATTTGCATTGGACACCAAAATCGAGAGAGGGAGAGAGAGAGAGAGAGAGAGAGAGAGAGAGAGAGAGAGGCAGGGAGAAAGGGAGAGAGTGAGATGACCTGTGTGTGTGCAGGTGTGTGCGGTGTGTCTTCATGCATGTGTGTCTGTTCGAGAGAGGGAGAGAGAGAGAGTGAGAGAGGGCGCGACTAGAGAGAGAGAGGGGTGGAGCAAGAGAGCGAGATGAGTCACTCTGATGGCGGTCGTAAACGTAGTCTGCATGGCTGAGTGTGTGCTCAAGTCACATGACATGCAGACTCGTGAGGCCTCGTGGCATCTTAAACAGACTTGATAGGTCTTTTATATCCTCTGTCAAATAGGTTTGATGCAGTTTTTTTTTCTTTTATTTCCTCTTCTTTTTTTTTACCTCCATTGCGTTTTCCCCTCCAGGATACTCTCCAGCGAGTGTCACTCTCCATCAGACCTCGCATCTCGCCTGGCCGTCGCCCCTGGATGTCCTCACCTCCACCAACCCTCCCTGTGTGTTCCCGTCCCAGAGCAAAAGTAATTGGGGAGGGTGGGGGCCTGCCCCGGCAACAACATAGAAGATATAAATAATATAAATAAATAAAAAGCCTGGCTCAAAACCCTAAACTGGCTATCGGAGGGAATCACTTCATACTCCAGCGAGAGACGGCCAACAGATAGATCCAATTAGAGGCTTGTTTCCTGAACAAACTTGTTCATGAAACCTGGAGGCCAGCTGGAAAGTGACTCACCGTACAGCCACATATTGAGTTGTAGGAGAGATCTACCTCCGATTCTGGGGAGCGCTCGTGGCTGTGTGCTTTCCAGTTGGATGCGGAGGGAAAGGCACAGCTGTCCAATGTTTCAGCCATTTGAAACTTGGCAATTTTTGTAACGACCAAAATATATGTCCTTTATTAACACTCAAGCATGTTTGTTATTGCAATATTTGGGTTGTAACTGGAAGCGATCTTTACGTGAGTGACACCAGAATAAACTTCCAGATCTTCTAAAGAAGTGTCCGTTAAGTATCAGAAAATGATATTCTATGACATCCATTGTAATCTCAGGTCATTTCAGTCTATGGATTTCTTTCTATTCATTATGCTGATTTAGTGGTGGGAGTCTCTTCCGCCTCCTGGCTTTACGTAGACAGGTGGGTGACAAACGGCCGCACACCTACGTGGCCGAGGCACTGAGCAATTACGTATAATCACAATACAGGGACGGTGCCGCCAAATGAAGCGCCAGACTTCTGGAGATTGAGGAATTACAAATGACTAGAAACAGCCGAGGGGCGGCAGGGATTCAGACCACACCCCTACAGTCCTTACTTTCCACGACTGAGTCTATTAGCCGACTTTGAGATGTATATAAATCTCCTTTTTGACGTTTCCCAGACGATATTCGGTAGTTGTGCATTGGATTCTCATCCCTTTGAGATGTGCTACAGTTACTTAAAATGTTTTGATCGCTTTGAACACTTGAATCTGAAAATAAGTTGTGAGAATTGTGAAAGTGGTTCTTTGCCTCAGTCAACAACGACGGCAAAAGCAATCGCATCATTGTTTATTTTTTAAATGCAACACAATAGTTCATTTTCATGACTTCTTCGATTGCTAGGCCTGGAATATAAGAGATCCATGAAAACAATGCATATATATATATATATATATATATATATATATATATATATATATATAAATATATAAATATATATATATATATATAAATATATAAATATATATATATATATATATATATATATATATATATATATATATTTATATATATATGGCTTGGAGAAATCTTCTCATTAAAAGGAGCTGTGCAAGTCGCTTGTTGCCCACTCAGTTCAGCAGGGCCTCCCAAGGTCTGCCTCGTTCACCTCTCTGCAGACCTCCGAAAGAATTGTGTTTTTCAAGGACGTAGAAACTATTTTACGATCCGCACGTACGCATCTCCCCAACTCCCACTGAACATTGAGCGGAAGGTTGCTTTTTCTTGGCTACTATTTGCAGCACAACTCCAGACTTTTTCGTTTTTTAACCCAAGGCCCGAGTAGAGCGAGTTGGGGCTGGGTTTGATCGATTGGTTTAGCGCAGAGCGTCGTTGTACCCCACGTTTCCCTGGTCTCTCAGGGGGGGCTGAGGGTCGGCGCCGCTGGGGGTAGTAGCAGTGAACTTAAACAGAGCTAAGCCTGACCCCTTCGTCCACTAGTTCCTCGTCTGATCACCTCTCTGATCTTCAAAGCTACACTTTGAACCCTTGCTTCGCTACGGTCTGTTATCGTCCATTCCTTCTGAATAACAAAAGACTAAAGAATCCTCGTCTGTTTTAGGATGTTTTCTTTCCGCTCCTCCCCTCTGGCTCAGAGAGCTGCTTCTTTATTGCAGCAGTGTTCTTTAGCCAAGTTCACATTCGCTCTCCAGTCATTGCCAAATACACAATTTGGAAAATGAAATATTTGGGGCCTCTAGTGTTCTTTTAGAGACCAGCACGTTTATGTATCCTAATTTTTTAGTTTTTCAAAATGGATGTAAAGAATCATTCAAGTTCTTCAGGTTTTTTCAACCTGGAGGCTTAAAACATATTTTGGGTCTAAGTGACAAATGCGGCAACAACTATTCAATTGGGCTATTAAAAAGCCGGTCACTGCCCCTTCGAAGGGACGTATATTGACAGGGCACCAGTGACTCAAAGGATTGCATTGCATCCTGTTTTTTCGGATTGCAACTGTAGTATTGTAGCTCAATGCTGGCGAATTTCAAAAAATTGTTGTGCACAATAAAACATTTTTTTTACCTAAAATAATACAGAAAATAGTGTCAGAGTTCTCCTTTAAAGTCACAATGTGTGACTAAGGCAGTTTTTCAGATCATTTGAATGTAAATTTCCTTCTGTAACTCTTTAACCAAACAAACAAAGATAAACAAATCGGGTGAAGGAAAGGCTCTACAACAAACCAAAATGGATGTTTTCCCATCACCAAGCTCTGCATTTACCCCACTTTAGCGCATGTATATCATTTCCTGTCACTGTTTGCACTCAGGCACGAAAAAATATATTTCAACAGGCCCTGACAGATGTGCAGGGGAAGGGGAAAAAGGCGAGATTGTATCTGTCCATCACAAGACAAACCAGTCGCTTCTTAGTTTCACTCAAAGCGTTTTGGAAGGCGAGGAGATGGGGTTGTATCGGGGGGGGGGGGGGGTCTTGGGCAACTTCCCCAACCCCCCTCCCCCACCTATCTCCCTGTCTCAGCAGGTTAGCTTCCACCAACAGTGAGACAGGGGCCCCGATGCAACCAGGCAGCCATATCCTCAACAGCTCTCCTTACATGTCCTTGGAAGCCAAGGGGAGGGAATTACAGTGACGTATGGGAAGTGGCAGACTGAGTGGGTGTAGGAGGAGGTGTATGGACAACATGCTATTGATATGCACACCGTGCCAACATTTTATTTTCCGACCCTTGCCTTTGAGAGAGACTGTGCTGCTCATGCTCTCTCCCAAACAGACCTCATCCCAAAGACCCCCCCCCCCCCCCCCGACAGATTAAACGCACACCTGGCTCAGAGTGGCTGTCGGCCCTCACCTCCTCCACCCTATTAAGTGGGAACATTCTCCAGCGAGTCCGCCCACCAGTCAGTCGTCAGAAAGCCGTCTCTCTCTCTCTGTGCCTGGCTGCAGGTGGTGCTGCGCAGCTCTGGTTAGCGCCGGCCTGAGGGTGGTTGATCCATCCCGAGTGAGGAGGGGGTGTGGGCGGGAAGGGTTCCCGTAGCGGTGATGGAGGTACCTGCCACCACAGCAGTCTCTGCTAATCCGTTACTGCCAGACCCCCCTCCCTCCCAGGACGCCCATCTCCCCCTGGTGAGGGAGGGAGGGGGAGAGAGAGAGAGAGAGAGAGAGAGAGAGAGAGAGAGAGAGAGAGAAGGAGGGAGGTGACCTGTGTGCGGTGTGTGTTCATGCATGTTTGTGGGAGAGACAAAAATAAGAAAGAGAGAGAGAGAGAGAGAGAGAGAGAGAGAGAGAGAGAGAGAGAGAGAGAGAGAGAGAGAGAGAGAGAGAGAGAGAGATCTCGGGCAGGCGATGGAAGAGAGCGGATTGAAGGGCATCCCCGTTTGCGTTTCTTTTGCTAAATCCAAAATTGTGAGTCAAAGTATGTTATCGTCTTCCCCCTCTGCCATGACCATGCCGCTTTTTTTTAATATTCTACAGGATTACCAAAGAACCTGTCAAATACGACTTTTAAAATGGAGATAAAGAAGATGAAGGGGGGGGGATATTGCCGATAGAAACTAATAACAGTTCATGCTAGGAATGATCAGTCATCTTTTTTGACAGAAGGGAATGTGTGGTTTCCAATTGCAATCCTTATCCATTACAGATGGCACGCTGGTTATTAGACGACACCGGTACTGAAACAGTTAGATCGTGAACAACAACTGGACATGAATCCACTCTCCCCTCCCCTCCCCCTCCATCCATAATGATAATAATGAATCCTTCCACCAGTCAAAAAAACCAAAGAATGGGTCCTTTCCTCGACAACAACGATGTCATCACATGAAAGCCTTTGTCTCGATCCCATCTTCAGATCTTTGTCTCAAACATCTAATCCCTATTTGTCACATGAGTGCTAATGCTCATTCACAGGATTAACATAGAAAGAGAGAGATGTGTGAATGTTTGCCATTTCCAAAAGAGAAAAGGGCACTGGGATTCTCTGAAAGCAATTACCAAAGACGTTAGACATTTAGCATTTAAAAAACACTGCCATCTCTTCTCCAAGGCAAATTGGATGGAACTTGTTACTGTTTTAACAGGAACGTCTGGAAAACACTTTTGTGCAGCATCATAATTTGAACAATCGAGATGTGCTGATTTATTTCGGAATTGTGTTTGTGTGTGTGCGTGCGTGTGTGCGTGCGTGTGTGCGTGCGTGCGTGCGTGCGTGCGTGCGTGTGTGTGTGTGTGCATGTCTTTGTGTGTACTGAGTAGCGGGTTTATGGGCCACACAACCAATATGGGTAGTTTATGTGAGTAAAAATATAAGGAAACCATTGTTAAATATCACAAATATTGCATGGTAATTTGCTAAAAGAATGTAATCAAGATGGCCTTTACAATTGAAAATACAAGCTGAGAAGGATTGTAAATTAAAACGGGTCTTGGGAAATGTCGATGTTCCCTATATCAATCACCATTAGGCTATAAAAATAACTTAATTGGCACCAGGTCTCGTAATCTATACTGACGATCCCATGCTGTATCAGAGGAAGGTTGATTGGTTTGTGGATTGGTTTGGGGATTTGTGAACTCGTTCCAAGATGGCCACATGCTAGGTTGCATGTGTGTTTGTCTCTCTGTCTGTCTCAGTTTTTTTTGTTTCTATGTCTGATTTGCAACTACTACTTAGCACACTGGAATTTAAATTAAATCATTTTGAATCGAATATGGACTACGTGGATACTGAAAAGTGAAAACTAAGGCAAGCCGGACTAAACCAGCAATCCACCCAGGCTCTGCTAGCATCTCATGGCTCTGCTAGCTTCTCCAGGCCCCAACAGCCCAGCTAGACACAGGAGTAGACCAAGCGGGAGTAGCATCCGTCCTCCATCCACCTGCCTGGCCTACTAGCATCCAGCCCCCAGCCCCCAGCCACCTGCCTGGACTACTAGCATCCAGCCTCCAGCCACCTGCTTGACCTGCTACCATCTAGCCACCTGCCTGGCCTACTACCATCCAGCCTCCAGCCACCCGCCTGGCCTACTGGCATCAAGCCACCTGCTTGGCCTACTAGCATCCAGCCACCCGCCTGTCCTACTGGCATCCAGCCTCCAGCCACCTGCCTGTCCTTCTAGCATCCAGCCTCCAGCCACCTGTCTGGCCTCTACAGTAGCTTGTTACCGGCAGGCTACTAGCTTCCTCCGGCAGTAGCAGACCTCCACCCTGTCTTCTGTCGTAATCATGCGCCTTCTCCAGAGCTTTGCTTTTCATCATCCTGCTGCACGCTCAGGCTCATTATACTGGGCCTACCAATGTGCACTCAGTCAATCCTGCTATTCTGCCCCAGGGTAGCTGCACAATTGACTTCCACCTGTTTCCCAGAGATGTCCCTTCCCACTGGATCACTACATTTGTCGGACTTCCTACTATGCGGGTAACTCATCTTACTCCACTTTACACTTTACTTTACTTACGTTGTTTGGCCCTCTCCCATTGATTATGAATAATATATCTGGCATAATTAAACAACATCACTGCTCTAGTACTATTCTGAAGCACATGTTAATCATTCTAATGCTTTTCATCTCTGGCAATGTGCATCCTAATCCAGGAACTTCTGTAGTTATAGATAATCCCACTGTTCTTAACCTGCCAATTTCTGAATCTCCTGTTATGACCACTGCGTCTAACTTGACTTTTGAAAACTTCTGTGAACGTACATCGTTAGATTTCCTACATGTTAACATACGCATTTTGATGTTCTGAAAACTTGGGTACATACTGTTAACACAGATATCCTAGCCATATCTGAATCCTGGTTGAAGAAAAGTAACACCGACACGGAAATCTCAATTCCAGGCTACAATGTTTTTCTTCAGGACTGATCCTCTAGAGCAGGTGGTGTAGCCATGTATGTTACAGATCATGTCAACTGCACTGTAGTTCTATCCAAGTCCTCTCCCAAGCAATTTGAATTATTAGTGCTCAAGCTAGCGGCATTGTTTTGTACTGATGCAAGGACGTTTTGGACCACAGTTAAATCCATGGAAAACAAAATCTCTTCTCCAAGCTTTCCTGCATCCATGGTTTTTGATAAGGTTTTCATTACCGAAAAGTGTTGCATGGTTTCTCTCTTTAATCAATCCTTTGTAAACTCGACTCTAGCTTTCACTTCTGCTGACCTTAATAGCATCCCACCACTCACTTTGCCCTCCCCCTCTATCACCACTAGCTTTTCCTTTTAAACCATTCTAATTTTCTGAGGTTCGGGATGAACTTTCCTGATTGGACCAAAATAAGTCTGCTGGCTTTGATGGGTTGGACCCAAAGTTTCTCAAAGCAGCATCTTATTGCTGACCCAATCTCAAGGTTATTCAACCTGTCCATTCATACACACACATGCGTTGTGTGTGTATGTTGGATGTGAGTGGACCATCTGAGTCCTTAATAAAGATTTATTATGTCTCCATATTCCCTTCTGATTGGATATGAGCTTTGATATTTCCTCTCTTTAAGGCTGGCTCTAGCTCAGACCCCAACTGCTACCAGTCTGTTTCCATCTTGCCATGCTAAAGTGCTAGAGAAGCTGGTCCTCAAACAACTGGATTTTTTTCTTACCACAAATCACATTATATCTGAGTTGCAATCTGGGTTTCGTTCTGGCCACGGATGCATCACAGCCACGCTTAAGGTCCTTGATGACATCATTATGGACTTGGACAACAAGCAGGTCTGTATTGCCAGCTCTATAGAACTGTTGCAACTGGTTTGCCAGCTATCTGACTAACTGGATTCAACAATCAAGACAGATAACATCATGTCGGAGCCACTTACTAAAGGGGTGCCTCAGGGCTCAATCTTGGGTCCTACCCTCTTTTCCATTTATATTAATGATGTGGCCAAGGCTGCAGGCAGCTCCCGGATTCACCTTTATGCTGATGACACTATCCTGTACGCCTCTGGCCCTTCGCTCATACTTTTCGATCGCAAAAACAACACCTCCAGCCCCCCCAAGATCCTTTGTGCTGACAACTCTGAACTGGAGTTTTTCAAGTCCTATAAATATCTAGGGCTTTGGCTGGACTCTTCCCTTTCATTCTCCATCCATATTAATACTATTCAGATTAAAGGGAAAGCCAGATTGGCCTTTCTCTTCCATAACAAAGCATCCTTCACACGCTCTGCTAAACGCACACAAAAATGACCATCATGCCCATCTTTGACTATGGTGATACAATCTTTAAAATGGCTTCAAAAACAGTGCTACACAAACTGGACGTTCTTCACCGTTCATCCATCTGCTTTACCACCAATGCTCCCTTTAATACACACCACTGTGAACTTCTCAAACTGGTGGACTGGCCCTCCCTCCAAACCCGCCGACTCCGACATTGGCTCCAGTTTATTTATTAGACACTCCTGGGCCAGACTCTGTCTTACCTTTCCTCCCTTCTCCATCTCTCCAGAAGCACTTACCGCACAAGATCATCTGAGCTTATCAAACATCAACCCACTCACCAGGACTACCTTCGGCCGAAACTCCTTTCATTTTGCAGCAGCTTTGGACTGGAACAACATTCAAGACATCCTCAAACTAACAGCTTTCATGTCACTGTCTGCCTTCAAGCAGAAACTTAACTATGTCTTAGTAGACCACCCCCTGCTCCTGTTGATTCTAGGGCTGGCCCGACATTTTTCGAATGTTCGAATACTCGTTCGGAAAATTAGTATTCGAAGCTTAAATCAGTATTCGGAGCTTCGTTTTTTTTTTTTTCACGTACGTGACGTTACCAGAGCGAGGGAGGCAAACTATAAGCGTCAGCGACACCAAGCAGAGAAGCGAGAGAGGTGGAGGAAGAATATATATCTTCTTTCCCTTTACTTTATAACACAACAATAGCGGGATCTCTGGAGGAAACGTAATACTTAAAAACCTTAGCTTAGTTGTTTGTTTACGTTCGCTGTACAGCGCCGCGCCAATCAACTGTGACTGGCTTGCTGCAGAGCGTGAGCGTCTTGGGAATGCCCGGTCAATATAATGGATATAATATGGACACATAAGACAATCAATATTCGGTATTTGATATGAATTTATTGTACACGTAAGGGCTGAGATGGCAGAGAACAGCTGATTTGGAACGGAGCAACAGCTGTTCGCTTTCGCGGGGAAAAACTAAGGAACTTCAACCTACGGTACTTAGGCCTACTAATTAACGTTCAAAAGCTATTAAATCTTTAACAAAATATGCAGATACTGTCAAAATCGGTTCCAGGGAGTATATAGGGATTATTAATGTTGTTTTTGATGGGGTTTTTTTCTGGAACGAGTATTCGAATATTCGCTCGGAAAGACCAACGAGCATTCGAAGCCTGAAAAATGGCATTCGGGCCAGCCCTAGTTGATTCCACCGTTTCTTACTTGCATACACCCTTCACACACAATATAACATTGACACATCTTGATTTTTTTTTTTTTTTGACACACGCATCTACTCGCATACACACACTAACACACGCACGCATGCACACACACACACACACACACACACACACACACACACACACACACAGACACACACACACACACACACACACACACACACACACACACACACACACACACACACACACACACACACACACACACACACACACACACAAATACACAAACATATCCCTTTCATTTTTATGTTGTCTCTTATTTATTACACCCTGTCCAGACCTTTACGCCTGTCCCCTGACTAGTTTTAGTGCGTTTTTGTTTTCTATTTTCTTTCTCTACACAGGCTGTGTATTTGTATATACGTTTTATATTTGTCTAAATGAGTCATGCCTGTGTATTTGCTATTTGTACCTTTATTTCTGGTGGGGCCTCTTGGACCAGATCAATATTGTAAATAAGAAACTGTTCTTAATGTTTTATCTGAAAAAATAAAATGACTATTAAATATGACGGCGTGAATGTGCATGACTTACACCACTGCATTCTAAGTATAACTTCAATGTGTGGGGCTCCCATTACAGGCCAGTGACACCTGTTGCCACACCGTAGGGGAGGCACTAGGTGTCCATCCTCACATCAGCCATAATGGGAGGGTCCCCAGACATGGACTGCTTACCAAACACTTCACAAACCGGCTGGCTGTTTTTCTTCCCACTTCCCCTCGCTCCAGGGACTCCTGGGTAGCCCTCGCTCCTCGATAACACGCCTTGCAGTATTGATGCGCACAATCGTCTCATTAATCTCTGATCGTCCCAATCACTGCATGTTGCACACTTTTGGGCAATTATCCCAATGTTAGCCTGCTGTGTGTAGTCTGGCCGGCGGTGAGGAAGCCAATAAATAGTGCGAGTGATTGGATGTTGACGCCTCAGCAGTAAGGGGCGTCTCTTGAGATCGCTCTCCACCATCATTAGCCAAAGCCACAGTCCAAGGTTGGCATTCAAGAAAGAAAGAACAGAAAACACGGGACAGTTTGCTCACCGGCGGGGCTGTTTATTTACCAAGCAAGACGTTGATGAACTCTGAAGTCGTCTCGACGGGGCCCACGTTTCATCCGTCTCCCTGACACGCTCTTCATCAGCCAAGGCCAAGCGAACAGTGGGTTAGCGTTGCGTGTGTTGCTCAAGGTACCCCTTTTGTTTGTGTTTCTGCATTGATTTCCCAGTGTTGCTCTCTCATGTCTGTGTCATGTCTTCCATTTCTACACTAAATTGTGGATCTTTTGGAGTTATCCCCCCCCCCCCCCCCCTCCCAGGTCCCTGTCCCCAGTCCTGAGTCAATGACAAGTATAACTACCGGAGGTGAACGCCTCAAAGCCAAGCCGTGCTGACGCTTTAAGATGTTAGTGTGGCTCACCAGGTAGAGAGCGTACCATTAAGGCTCAGTCCTTACAGCAGGGACCCACGGTTCGATTCCAGCCGGCGGCCATGATGCTTGTCCTCCCCTCTCTCTCCCTCTGCCATACCTTCCAGGCTAACTCGTACTGTACCTGTCATGAATAAAGCATGAAAGTAAAAAATATCGACGGGTGCAGTGTGAGCATCATGGGAGTCAGCCGAGGGAATCCCACCATGGGCTTTTCAACATGGAATAGTAAGTATATAGTGAAAAATAAATAAATGCAGCACTTAGTCTTCAAACGAGACAGCCCAGGAGCTGTGATGATGGCATAGGATGACACAGTGGAGATGGGTGCTTGAAATGAAATATGGTACGTTGCCGAAAATAAAAATTATAGAAAGGCAGAGACATTGTTCTATTGCATAATCCCACCCTTCAATGGCAATGATTGCAATGTTGACATACTTCAGCAACGGGTCCAGCAGTAATACAGTGTCTATATATATACAGTATATATATATATATATAAATATATACTGTATATGTATATTCGTCAATGACATGTCATCTTAAAAGTCCACAATGCATAGCAATCTTTCAAAATAAAGGTTTTCAACAAAACTCAAAACCAAGATTGTTAACCATTACCAATAATGAAAAAAAAATACTGAAAGGTCCAATGGCATGCTACTTTATGGATGCTTTAATATAGATATATGTGGGCTCCTAACAGTATTTGAAGAAGTTCCCGAAATTCAGCCGTGGTGCAGAATTACAGCCACTACGAGCCAGTCGCACATTGAACTTTCCCTAAACGTGCCGTTTCTTAATCTGTAGCTTTAATGCAAATGAGGAGGAATGAGGCGGGTCAAGGAGGAGGGTGAGGGTGTGGCCCTGAGCAGCTTGCGGCCACTGTACTATGCGCTCTGTTTACAGTGAATGAATCGCAATGGCTAGGCGCACACAGCCTTTGGCAGTGTTCTGTAAATATTCTAGAACGGTCCGGGTGCTCCGGCAGGAGTCCTAGAGCTCTATATCTAAATAATATCATATGATAGATAGATATCTATATCATACAATATATATTATGACGGCCAAAAGCTATGTGTGCCTCCAGACGATACTATGAATAACAAACGACTGCGTAGGGTTCTCCGACGTCTCTGGTTCTTCCATGTCCACATCAATCTGAAGTAGACTGAACCGCTCGCTGCCCGCTGCCGGCTGCCAGCTGCCAGGCGGTGGTGCTTCGTGGTGGTGGTGCCTTGCGGCAGCGGGCGGTGGGCAGCGGGGCTCAACGATGGCTGAGATAGCCTCAACTACAGTCTTGTTGTGGAAATACCGGAGACGTCAAAGAACCGACGTCTTATGAGCCATAACACTAACAGAAGAACGTTTATCCAAAGAAGTGCACAACACTTGCGTGACAGTGTGTGTAATCACACACACACACACACACACACACACATGTGGCGCTCGCACGGTCGTAGCTCATTTGTGGGCCAAATTTTCTGGGCTGGCAAGGCAGGGAAAGGGGAGGTGGCATCTCCCCTTATGACGACATACGGGAAAATTCCAAATGGAGGTTAGCTTCGGTTTTTCAAAGGTGGAGCAGAGTGCCTAGTGCTCGTTTTACAACCAACGAAATTTCTAGCTACTGTGAGAGCATAGGTAGGCTAGGGGAACTCAAATTAATGTTAGAAAACCTCAGAAAGTGAAATTCTCATGCCATGGGATCTTTAAAGAAGACAACCTGACATGGCTCTTAACTGCACTACTGCAACAATCCAACATCTGTGTTTGAGTCTGTTGAGTCTGATGTGACGTTTTGCCATGAGTTGTGATGAGTAGCCTTGCCTCTTGTCTTTCTCGTTCCTGAGATCAGTGATAAAAATACGTTAGGAAACATCACCATCTGTCATGTCCCCTAAAAGTTTACTTCTTCACTATTCAACGCATATCGTGCAATGTGTTGATATCTCAAAAGTTACTGTGCACAAGCAAGAAGAAGATGACAGGAGACATTCACACACATACACACAGACAAACACAAAGAAACACACACACAATCCCATTACATAATTTGTTGTTTGACCAATCCACTAAACAAATCCATTACAGGGAAGAAAAAGGAAAAAGAAAATGATATTCCTTAAAAGTTGCTGTAGGCCTAGGTAAGATTTAAGAGGCATGCCTCATCTATCCATTCAAAAATGTATTGATCAGAAATTAGGCGGGTAACTGCGATTTAGTGTGTGACTAACACACACACACACACACACACACACACACACACACACACACACACACACACACACACACACACACACACACACAATTTTGTGAGTATGTGTTTGTACTTTGATGAGCAGGTTTTCAAATTAGTTTGTTTATAATCTCCTTTGATTTTCTGTAAGGGATAAGCATGTGCAAGAGTTCTGCAGTTTGCTGATTGGGTATCTATTTTCAGAGTTACTGTCATGTTGTGACATTTTGAGAAACCCTATTACATATAAGCTCTCTTTTCATAAACACGTCTTTAAATAAGTTGGAATGAACTTTCATCATACAATAAAAAAATACCAACAATCTCTCACCACACACACACACACACACACACACACACACACACACACACACACACACACACACACACACACACACACACACACACACACACACACACACACACACACACACACACACACAATCTCTCTCTCTCACTTGCTCTCAAAGCAAAATCTGTCAATCATTGGAGGCCGACCGAACAAAACTTACTGGCGGATGCATCAAATAAATATTCATCATTGTGTTGACCTCCAATGAGCACAGAACAAAACCCCTGCCGCACGCTTCACAGCTCAATCTGACAACGATCGATATGCAATGAAACAACCTCCCCCGCCTGATCTCATGAAGTCGTGGAGCAACGGAACCGGGAAGCGGCGGTGAAGTCCCCCCCTGTCCTTGAGACTCCCGGTATAGTGCACCATCTGCCTGACGAACGAATAATTCCTGCTTCCCTTCGTCACGCCACGCAGTGGCTTCCACACAGCCCCACGCTAGCGTTAAGCCATGTCTCCCGCGGCGTTTGTGAACATTTTGAAGTATAGCCGCGGTAGGAGTGTGAGGCTAACGTCTTTCGCTCTATATCTTTTCAAGAGATGAAGCCGCAGCCAGCGGGTTGAGTTGGGGGTCCCCAGGGCACAGCTGCAAAAAGAATTATACCTCCATACGTACCCCAATGCCTGCCCACCTCCTCCTCGCAAACACATGTTGGAATACTAATAAATGCGCTCTGTTTTGTCACTTCTTTGGTATTTAAGAATGTTTCCTGCAAATCCATCTTAAGGCCCACATGGTTCAAGAGTAGCAAAGATCAAAAGTGAGTGTTAGAGGGATTCTTTAAGCCAATTGAAGGAGTTGGGGGGAGTTGAAGAAAAAGCTAAAGTGATCGACTTGGGTGGCTTTAAAAGGGTTTGATGTATCAGTGATGTTGACTTCATGTTTAAATACTGTTGCCTCATTCAATGCCTCATAGAGTTCTGTTTGGGCCCCTAACCAAAATAAGTATTGCATATTTAAAACTGGTTGATGAGATGACAAACTTTTATAAAGATGTTTTTTCCCCTAAAATCATCTTTAAAGTTCATTGAAATTTGTGCTGCGTTGATGGATGACTAACGCCTCGTGCCCACTACCTCCGTCCGTTGACTGATCATGATCCCATTGACTTTGAATGGGGACGGACGCACAATGCATTGTGGATCCGTCTGTTCCGTTGGAGCCTTCGGCTCCGTCAAAAAGTTGAAAAATGTTCAACTTTTTCGGCAGCGACGGATCCGTCATCCAATCAGATCGCGTATGCAAATTTAAGCACTGTGACGCAACTCGGGCTCTGACGATACTGGAAAGCGGGAAAGCGGGTCATCTTGCATCGCAACAAGCAGGAAGAAGCGGGAAGAACCCGGCGAAGCGATTTGATTGGCTGACGGATGCCTCTGCAAAGACTACTCCCCCATCCGTCAGCCACGCACAAAGCGTAACGCCTGACCCCTCGTGCCCACTACCTCCGTCCGTTGACTGATCCCCATTGACTTTGAATGGGGGCGGACGCGCACTTCATTGTGGATCCGTCCGCTGAAGCCTCCATCAAAAAGTTGAACATTTTTCGACTTTTTCGCCAGCGACGGATCCGTCATCCAGCATGACGCCTCATGCCCACTGCACCGTCAGTCAAAGGACGTGGGAAGGCGTGGCTGACGGATGGGGGAGTAGTCTTTGCAGAGGCATCCGTCAGCCAATCAAATCGCTTCCCGCTGACAACAACAATGCCGGGTTCTTCCCGCTTCTTCCTGCTTGTTGCGTTGTCATTGCAAGATGACCCGCTTTCCCGCTTTCCAGTATCGTCAGAGCCCGAGTCGCGTCACAGTGCTTAAATTTACATACGCTATCTGATTGGATGACGGATCCGTCGCTGCCGAAAAAGTTGAAATTCTTTTGACTTTTTGACGGAGCCGAAGGCTCGAACAGAACGGACGGATCCACAATGCATTGCGCGTCCGTCCCCATTCAAAGTCATTGGGAATCAGTCAACGGACGGAGGTAGTGGGCACGAGGCGTTACGCCTCGTGCCCACTACCAAAAAGTTGAAACATTTTCAACTTTTTCGGCAGCGACGGATCCGTCATCCAATCAGATCACGAATGCAAATTTAAGCACTGTGACACTACTCAGGCTCTGACGACCCTGGAAACCTCCCCCATCCGTCAGCCACGCCTTCCCAGTCCTTTGACTGACGGTGCAGTGGGCATGAGGCGTTAGTGGAATAGTGGGTGTTTAAAAGTCACTTTACCTGACTATCTGATCCATCTACCATAGCATCCTCTGCTCTACTGGCTGAGGTAGTGTCCTGTCTGTCTGTCTGTATGTGTCCATTTGCATGGGTGTTTTCATGCATGCATGTGCAGGTGTTTGTGTATGCATGCACCATCCACTCTCACACATGTATCCAAGTCTCTTTAAGTGTGTTAATGTGAGTGTGTGTGTTAATGTGAGTGTGTGAGTGTGTGTGTGTGTGTGTGTGTGTGTGTGTGTGTGTGTGTGTGTGTGTGTGTGTGTGTGTGTGTGTATGTGTGTGTGTGTGTGTGAGAGAGAGAGAGTGCCTGTCAGTGAGTTTTGGTATGTGATAGAGGTGGTGAGTGTATTTGTATGTGTAATGGGTGTGGGTGTGGGTGTGGGTGTGGGAGTGGGTGTGAGTGTGAGTGAGTGTGTGTGTGAGTGAGTGCGTGCGTGTTGTGCATCAGCCTGGACTTTCCTTGTAGTGACTGTGCTGATGGCAGCACCCTGCCTGACCCTGCTTAGACCGCACATCTGCTTGGCCTCAGCCCGGACGGATTATCAATGCAAACTCCATTTCCTAGTCCAACTGCTACTAATCCTGCCGATGTACCTGTCACTTAAAGGTTTATGTAAATTCTCCCCCATTGCTGTGTTTACTCAATTTTAAATGTGGTTCTTTTTTTTTGTTGTCATTTTGCTCTGTTGACTGCAGGTTTTGAATTGATAACAGGCTTGACTGTAAATCGATGGAAATGTCGAAGTATTACTATGAGGCCCTGAAGGAGAGCGAAAGAAACTCTTTATTTTGCAGTGACTGGCTTATGTCCTTTTTTAAGAAAACAATTTTCTGCATTTTCAATCCATACATACTCACTTATTCCAGTTTTCCAAGAAAAATTACACTGATTGAAGGGCAACGTCTACGGCATATTGACTTTTTCCTCGGACAATGTATAACGACAACAAGATTTGTACTGAAAGCAAAAATAATAAACGACCCACTTTGCTTAGGTGCAGCTTTACATGTACACTTATATGATTATATAAGGTCATTGTCGGTGCCTTTACATAAATCAAGTTTTTATTTTTATTTTATCTTGCTAAACGCTAATAGTCAAATCACTTAATGGCCGCATGCTTTTCATCCTCTGCCTCTTAATGATGTGAAATAACCCTTCACTCCATGTTATTTCTGGTATAGGCTATTGAACATCTAACGCTGACTGTCTTCATCTTGTTCTTCCGATATATACTCGTGAATTCCTAAATCCAAGCACAAAATGTTTGGAATTAATATGGTAATGTTCCAAAGGCTTATTTTGAGGAGCATACATGTATTAACAAAATATTATAATTTAAAAAGTTATAGACACTATTTTTAATTGAATTTATAGGAAGGATCTACAGAGAAACCAACAGCAGACTTCATATTAAAAACAACTAAGTTGTAAAATCCCCAAAAGATGAACTAATATGATATAATCTGCCATTTTCCCCATCAAGCAAGCAGTACTACAACAACACATTGATGCTCCCCACTCCAGCTTAGCGGAGACATTGTTTAATTGTCTGCTGATTTCCTGATTGGTAACACCTGTTGTCTGTGGTGGTGTGGGATGTGCTGTGGTGCGGCCGGCCTCCCGGCTGAGCTCATGCTGCCCTGTGGGGCGCTGTGATGCATAGCAGTGCACCGTTGCATTCTGCTCGTGTCTGGGGCTATGATGTGGACAAAAGCCTCCACCCTTTAGTGTCTCTGTTTAAGTTCTGCTGTTGTTAACAAAGCAAATCGCTGACGGGCCAAAACAAGACTTTTTTTCCGTGTTTAGTTAGTTTATTTATTTTCTTAAATAAATAAAAGGTCCACAACGGGCCGGCGGTGGATAAATAATATAAAGAAAATAAAGAAAAAAACGAAACATACTAAGTAGCATTTCACTCAGTTAAGTGTTCTTTTAGCATTAGCAATCCATGTAGTTTAAAGTGCGTTATCTCCACATTCAATATCAAATATTACTCATTTCTTTTTTCTATTGCATAATAGGTGATTAATACATATAGCATCTTATGTTGTCCATCTTGACCTCCTTTACTGTTGTTTATCAACAATATTGCACAAGTAACTGAGGGGAGATGACAGCAGACTGTACGTTAAGGTTCTGCATCGTAACAATGGACACCAGATCATTAACATCAACACTCAACATTGTAGTCAGTCAGTTGAGCTACAGTATAAACCAATTGCATATAGCCAAGGCAGTTATTCAGTTATTATGGCAGGAAAAGGATTTGGATGTATACCTATTAATTTCATTATTTTTTTTTGTTAAAGCTACCTTTATTCAAACCTCCGGGTTGCATCAAAGAAAAGAAACACACTATAATTTAAGAAAATGCTGTTCTTTAAAGAAAATATGAAAACTACATCCTAGCAAAAAACAATTAAGCCTTTTCCGGTTTAATTTCTCATTTTGCAATTACACATTATTGTCTTCTGTTAGTCTGCTATTAGGTCTCTGACAAGGAGATGTGTGGAGACTCCTGCACTGTGATTGATTGTACCGTCTCCAGGTGACAGCTTCTTGTTTTGGGTACGGCTGCAGAGAGACTGATTGGCTTGACGGTATAAACGCAGGCACACATTGATTCAGAGATAGAAAACAGCAGCAGAGGGGGAATGAGAGCGCTACTGCCTTCCTCACCTGGCATTGCTTTGCTTCGCTTCACTTTTGGCCTGTGGGCAAATAACACACTTCCCCTCATGCAAAGACACACACACACACACACTCACACACACGCTCACACACGCCCCCTAGAAGAAAGGCCTTGCTGCCCAGTTGTGTCTGGAGACAACACACGCACACACAACAGGCTACATTGATTTCCTGTTTGGCATCAGTAAGCAGTGAATGACACAGCTGAGAGGTTGGGGGGATTCGCTGGACCGCGCCGCACACAAACAAACCAATATGTATTCGCTCGGCCTGCCTCTGGCTCTCACATCGCTTTTTTCAGTTTGTTTTTCTTAACAAAATATGATGCAAAAAAGATTCACCGAGCAGCGGCGGGGCGACAAAACAAGCCCATTTCTTTGCCGCCGCCCTTCTCTTCCCTCCGTGATTCTCCTCCCTGCCCTCGCCCATTATCTCTCATCGTCCACACGGCCGCCGCCGCCACTTCCGCGCACGCTTTTTCCTTTCCCCGTCCGTTCGGAAAGCATTGTGGGCAAACCGTTTATTGTGTTTTTGTAGCCAGTAAACAAGGCCCTAATTAGCATGAAATTAGATAGTAAATATTGATGAACACATAAGAGTTCGGAGACTGCGAGGGAAAATGCTAAACTAATTGACTATACATATCGCTGCCTTCCCATCATGTCTGCAGTTATTTAATTAAGGATGTGAACAATTTGCACACAATGAAGCCTAAATTACTCAGCGGGAGGGCAGATACAGATATCATTAGCTGTACTGCAACCAAAAAGAGTAGCAATCACATTTTGTACTATGTTGACAGTACAGTAATTGGCCCCTGATCCGTATATTTATCAATATTTACCATCAAACCTCCTCAGTGATAAATGAAACCGTGCTGAAATGGTTGTAGGTGTTTTCCTGCGCTACAGCTCAGCTGGCTGTTTGCTACTGGCCCCGACAACGTGGACCCTGGATGGGGAAACCAACTTTATTAGTCTTGTCTGCCACAGAGACACACGCTCACACACAAACACGTACGCACACACTTGCACACACACTCTTGGCTCCTCTTCCAGTGATAGATGTGGCCATCTAGTTTGGCTACAGGGGATGGACAGATCAATGGTGCACTGATTGATCGCTCTCCCACTTTCTCATGCGGCAGCTAAGCCCTAACCACAACACAGCACAGCACACCACACATACACACGAGCACACATATGCACACGTGTCTCGGTGCTTGGCGCCTCACCAACACCATGAATGTATGTTGGTGAAAGAATTGGTGTTGAAGAATGTGCTATTTGCTTGTTTAAACATTGGCTGGCAATGCATCTACACAGAAGCTCCCCCTCATTCAAATAGTACATAACCACCATATGGGAAAACAAAAGCACTGGCTGCACCAGACCCAATACTCTTCGCATTGATATAAATAACCGTGACCCGGCCGATTACAACGCGATAACCCGCCCGCTTGAGACGCATTCCACCACTCAGAGCGCCGGCGCGTCCCCTGCAGAGCCGGCCCGCCGAGCGGTCGCACAGGTTCACCGTGGCCCCGGAGACCGCGACTGAAGCCTGCCGCCGAACCGAGGCGTGGGAGTGGAGGTTAAAACAAGTGTGAACCGTCCACATCTGCTCCTCTGCCTCTCTCGCTCACCTCCCTGTCCCTGGAACTCTCTCACACTCACCAACACAGGGGGGATGTTTTTGTTGTCCGCAGACACACAGACACACAGACACACACACACAGACGTTCTATTTGTATGAAAAAGGTCCTGGGAGCTTTTATGACTCAGCACTTCAGAGTCCCCCGCCCCCCTCCTCATTTTCCCATGGCTCTTAATGTTCTGCTTTTGTTTCCACCTTCCCCCGTGGGCATAGCGCACCGCTGTGCACTATGAAGGCTGTTCTGAGCGGCCCTGTCTGTACCCTGTGCTGTGAGGGCTCCGGGTCAACGGCGCTTGATCCTGTGAGAGCTTGTTGACTTAACCTATGGTTTGAACTGTGGTTGGACCCCAAGGTGAACACATCCACACACCCACCCACACACATACACATACATACCCACACCAAAACACACAAACTTGTGGAAAGCAATAAAGCAAAAAAGCAATAAATATGACCCCTTTTGGCGGTCATGCTGGGGGGTTTGCATCCTCCCTGCCGTGTGTCAGTTTAAAGATAATCACAGCAGACATTTTCCACCACTTCGATCCCTTGTTAAATGAGCCGGTTGGTTTTACCTAACGGGTTGGAATAATACAGATGGAGCCAAGTAACATGAGGATTGTTTTAAGTGACACCTCGACACACACACATTCAGGGAGCTCATAATACAAGAGTAGTCCACTACCACACTGCCAGGAAACACACAATAACACAAATATATATAAATATATATATACACGAGTTGTCACAGAGTGCCTCACCCGCGTCGTGCACAGAACCACTCCCTGAGGACGTTTGGATGGGGCTGAATGAATTGGGATGAGAAGAGGGCAAACAGCGTTCGAGTGTGTTAAGTCTGGTGAGCACCGTAGTGCACCTTCGGCCTGGGGAGGCATTTGAGGCTGGAATTAGGAAGCAACTTTGCGGCCCCAGGGTACCTAAGCTGCCCCGGGGCCAGCTCGGGCTGCAGAGCGCCCTGGTCGCACCGCGGGCCCCTCAGAAGCCACACTGTCGCCGGGGGCTTCGGCAGGGAGGCCGGCTCCGCGCTCTGCACTTCAGATGGGAGCCTGGCGTCGAAACAGGGCAGGCCCCTGGTCGGGGGCGGGAGCTGCCTGGCCCCCCGGAGGCCCCCCGGAGGCCGCAGGGAACCGGCCGGCTTAGGCGTGGCCGACCCGCCGGCGGGCCCCGGCGGCAGCGCCGGCACCGACACGCGCTTGTGGAGCCGGGGGGGCTGCAGCATGCGGGGGCAGGCGGAGGAGGGGAAACAGAGGGAGGAGAAGGGAGATGAAACGGGCCCCCGGGTGTCGGAGCCTGCCAGAGTCTCGGTGGGGGGCCTCTGCTCCGGGCCAGATGGAGCTGCCGAACGGGGGGGGCTTCCTCCTCCTCCTCCGACGCCGCCCCCCCGCGGAGTGCCGGAGTATGAGTCGTCGAGGAGATGGAGGCGCGTGCTGAAGAGGAGGCTCAGCTCATCTTCGTCGGGGGTCGCTCGATGGCCCGCCAGGGGGGAGTCGGAGGCGGTTTCCCTCCCTCTGATGCTCCTCGCTTCCTCCTCCTGCTCCCGGGGCTCACTGGGGGCCGCGGTTGGAGGTTTTGCTGGACTTTCCAGGGGGAGGGGATGGCTGTGGCAGAGGCTGGAAGGCTGAGGTACTGGAGACTGAAAGGAGGGAGCGGAAGAAGGAATATATATATTTATATATAACAAATACATACACATAACTCTTTTATGCACCTGCCGAATATCTAGAGACGCATTAAAGTGGGGAGAGTGTATAAAGGAGGGTCAACAAGAAACGGGCACAAAAGGTTTAGACCTTGCCTATTTCATTAATAAAATAAACTGGAGATTTTGTGGATAACAGCCTTCGGAATGAATACATGTACATAGATTTAGAATCATTTTGATCTTTGATTATTTATTCACTATTTCTGCATTGACTGGTATAATCCCTTTTTATGGTGGCCGTATGGCCCCTGCAGGAGATTCAGGTGTATGCGCGGAGTTTGGAGGGTATGGGTGGAGTTTGGATGGAGTTTGATGGGTATGGGTGGAGTTTGAAGAGTATGGAAGGAGTTTGGAGGGTACGGTTAGAGTTTGGAGGGGTACGGGTGGTATTTGGGGGTAATGGGTGGAGTTTGAAGGGAATGGGTGGAGTTTGGAGGGTGTGGATGGAGTTCGAAGGGAATGGGTGGTGATTGAAGGGTATGGGTGAAGTTTGGGGGATAGAGTTAGCCAATTCCGCAGTGAACACCACGCGGGCAGAGAGATAAGGAGGCTGACGGGGTGTTTGAGGCCCGGGGTTCAGGTCCACCTGTCGGGCGGTGATTACTGCCTTTAGATGGGCGCCCAGAGGTACCTCTAAAACCCGCAGATGGTTCGTTGTCTGCAGGGCTAGGATAGAAGTTTTATCTTGTTGCAGCCATGTGAGTATCGTCCTCAGAGTGGTGCACCAAAGCAGACATGGAGAGAATGAAGTGGTGAAGGGATCACAACCGGCCAATAGGAATGATTCATGGTCAAGATGTAATAACAATTTACTAAATGTATATCTCCACGCCGCCTGTTTCGTTGTCTGTGTTTCCAACGCAGTGCAAGGACCTGCGAAGGTTAGGCACATTAAGGTCCTCTTATATCGGACATATAACAAATGAGTACATGGAAAAAGAGAAAGACTGAGAGAAAAAAACCGACAAACAAAACTGCATCATTATGCTGCATCGTTTTGTGCATAATGTAAGTTAAGGCGTGGATTTACATTTTCCAATAGGATTCACGGCAGTGAAAAAGACGGTGATACAAGCATATGCTCCGTACTTCCATCAATATACCCTTTGTATTTAGAGAATAATCAACACATAACAGAAAGTGATGATTACATGTAGATCCTTAAATGTAGATCCACTATGGATGCAATAAGAGTTATGTGTTTGATTGAACCTACTGCAGTTTAAAGTAAACAAAAACCTGCAGGTTTGCGGCTGCAGATGTTGGCTGAAATTAACTGCTGTGAGTCTTCCACCGATCAGAAGTGTTCAGCGCTGCAAGCCATGTCCCCAACTGAATGTGGTTCCTGCTGTGGAAATGCACTTAGTTCCTCCAAAGGTTTCAAGTTCAGGAACCTGATATTCAAAATATCATCTATATTTCAGTTTCTTTAGTCTTGTTTTCAAGGAATCCTGGTTATGTAGTCTAGTGAGACCATCTTGATCTCACATTCACATTCCGTTTCTCTGTGCAGATCACTTTCTCTCAAAGATATATAAAAAAGGAGCCCAGCGTTGTAATCTACAAAAAAATACTTTGATGCCCAAGTAAAATGTAAATACATCCATTATAGCGATCCAAAAAGTTTTTTAATCTAACTGACAAAATAATGATGTTAAAAAGATATACAGAAATTTGCAAGGAAGGTTTCTTTTAGGGGCGTGGATTCGTTTTTTGTCTTACTTCCAACTTTATTCAGTGAGAGTGAAGAGAACAAGAGGAATTTTTATCAAGAATTTAATTAAACACAATCAATTGCTGCCTAGTCCATGGCAGACCGGTGAACATCTGGATGGGTTAACCAGGCTCCATATTATGTGGTCTTCCTATCAAACTCCCTTGGCATACTGTGCATCCCGTCCAATCATATCACCTCATTAGTAAAAGAAAGGCAATAACCCTTTATCGTCATGATCTCAATATCAAACTGTAGTGCTCTGACTAAACGGTCAATAACACTGTTTACCTGTGTGAACAATGAGAGAGCTACGGGCTGGCCAGAATTTTTTCTTTGTTGAATATATCAGTGATAGGATGGGATTGGATGATAACATGAGCATCGACTACAGATCTGTCCAGATTATTTCTTGCTACCAACTTGTTGAAATCTTAGATTATTGTTGTTGATCTCTTGAATCACACGAATGACCGAACGTCTGGAGAACACGTTTTATCCAACGGAAAATCAGAGTGTTCTGAGAATGATGCTTCAAGCTAGGTCAGACCTTGGTCTGTACCTCTTTTGAGTAAGTATTTGTTTTATTTTTCACTCTTTATATTTCAGAAAACTATAGCGCCACACACATGATGTGAAAATATATACACACACATAAATGAAACAGTAATGGGCTAAAACCTAAGTGGTGCATGCTTGGTGATTAAGGCAATGTATTTGATTATGTCTCCTACTAGCGTTCACCTTAAGTGTGTGTGTGTGTGTGTGTGTGTGTGTGTGTGTGTGTGTGTGTGTGTGTGTGTGTGTGTGTGTGTGTGTGTGTGTGTGTGTGTGTGTGTGTGTGTGTGTGTGTGTGTGTGCATGTGTTTCTAAGTGAATTTCAAAGGCCACAGCTCCACATGCTGGCAGCTTGGCACACTGCACCCTAGATCTTTTTGCATTAAGAGTAATCTCTGGCATCATTTCTTTTTAGAGGCTCATGTGTTTTAAGTGTGACATGATGTAATTTGTTATTTGTTTGTAACACTGTATGTGCCAGCAGTGGAATATACAAATTAACAAAAGATATATACCCCGTACAGGTACAGAAACATGTATTCAACTGCCATACTATGTGCTCTCTCCCAGCCTTTATGTCTGCTTTCTGGTTTTCCTCTTGCCTGGCCACCAGTAACAACGAATAATCAGGTCTGCAGCTACCGTCGCAATTATATCATATGTCGCCACGGAGATCGATAGAGAACGAATTGCATCGGAGGAGGACATAGGAGTGAAAATGTGTTTTCTTGTAGATACTGGTTCATTTAACAACGATCACAAAAGGCGTGGAACGTTCTGTATTTGTGTTTACAGAAAAAGATTGAACCCTATTTACCGCAATTAAATGTATTGCAACACGACAGATGATGGAATTATATTTAAGATCATGCACATCCTAATAGTACCTGCTGTGTTGATGGGAATTAATCCCCTCAGAGATGATAGACCCGTTTTTAATTCACTGAGTACAGTACAGAGTTTCATCCCCCAGATTCTGTCTCTTCTGGTCTTTAATAATAAGCTACTATGCTGGAGAAGTGGCTTTTGTTTTTTTGTTTACTCTCAGTTCTCAGTACAAAGATAATAACCACTTTCACAGAAAAACTGCTTTGGGGATGAGGCACATTTGAAGCACTATAGGCTCAGACGTATCTGCAAAATTGGAAAGTTTTGCCTACATGAAAGTATTTAAATAGAAAAAAAAGTTAATTAAACCTGTTTGGCTATCTGGAAAATAATGGGAATGTTATCATGTTTGTCTGGATGATGTATACAAGAGAGAACTCGGCCATTACAGCATCCAGTGCATTTCATTAGCTGACCAATGCTTCCTAAAACATCCGTAGGATCGATTCCACATCACCGCTATGAATGTTTGACGAATAACTGATGCCGGGGAGATGAGCCTTCAAGCTCTTGAAATGGTTGTCGGAAACAAATGTCAAACAGGATCATCCAAGCTGGGGGGCCACTGTGCCATAGTGGGGAGCATGAGGCTGATTCAATCCAAATCTCCCTTGTAAATTCACAAAATCTGGGTTAACCAATAACCGTTTTCTATCAATCCGCCATGCCGTGTTGATTGACATGATGTTATCCTTAATATTTTAAAAGACCAGCAGGAAGTAAGCTTGTTTGATTGAGGCACTTACATAGGCAATGTATTTGTATCACGGCAGTTTGGTCTACATTTATCAGGGTAACTAAGGTAAGTAGGAATGGATCTCCAGACCCTCATAGCTGAAAGTGGAAGTAATGTGCTTTAGTTTAGCGGACACATTATCATTCGGGTGCTCATAAACGTCACTACCTCACTCACCATTCTTTCACAAAGTTAAAACACCGAGGCTAAAATAGCATACGAGCGGCACAACACAATGAAATGCATCCAAGCATGCATAATGATTAATTTAGTAGTATGACAGGAATAAAACATTAAGTTGGTTGAACTGAACACACGGCACACACAAAACCACAGCAGAACAAAAGGTGTTGCGAAGGATGGAAGAAAGTAACCAACTTAGTTTGTTTAACTCAGTGAAAAAATAATAAAAAAACTATGAGAATAGCAGGCTGAATCTGTGGCGGCATAAGACACAACAATACAGAAATAAACACCCACACCCCACAACCACAACCCCGGTGCAAAAGCATGCAAAATGCGTGACAATAATAGGCAAATCGGCATGCTTCACGTTGAACCAAAAACCAGGCCGGAAACAAAGCAACATAGGAGGCATGTATATGTGAGAGAAAGGGTTACTATACCACGCTCTGTCAGTGAAGTACTGCACTAGGGGCTCCACACCTTGCCGCGAGGCATGATGCATGGGGAGGCAGAGGATGAACGGAGAGACAGAGTGAGAACTAGGGCGATGACAGACGAAAGTCAAGAGGGAGGAGGATGGAGGGATGGGGGGGGTTACAAGGACAAAACATAAAGGGGGGGGGGACTGAGAGACCAGGAACAAAAGGAGAAGCAGTACAAAGCAGGGGCAGGGATATTGTGGGGGACGAGACCAGGACACAGGTGGTTTAACACAGGGGACTCAGGAGACAGGTGGTTGCTGGTCAAGAAACTCAGAATCAATACCAAACCATGGAGTGCCCACGCCTCGCACCGTGGTTTGGAGTATTTTGTTGTGGTGGAGGAAAACAAACAAAGACAATATGCTGCGGTCCAAAGCACATTATTTTCTCATCATAGAGAACAGTATAAAAGGGGACTGAACTTGATTTTCAATCTCTGAAAATACCATCCTGGTGAGCTCGTGGGTGAGCGAGAGAGCCTCTGGATGCTGTGTTGACGTCAGAGGCTGATGGCCGCATGAGGGGGCATTGATACAAAAATGCGGCATTTTCTTTTGTTTATTTTATCCATTCCATGAATGTGAGTATAACTGATGTGTTCTATATGGAAATAACGTCCCTTCAATGTCTGCCTTTCCACCATTTTCTTTCGTCTACCCTCCTGTTCCCTCCATTTCCTTGTCCTACTTTTCATATATTTTTGTACAATTTCTTTAAAACTGACTACAGACACAGCTGGTGCTGTCAATCTTTTAAGCACAACAGGGTGAGACCCTCTCCCACACACACACACACACACACACAATAGAGAACCAGAACACAACATCCCAATCCTATGCACTTGATTCTGCAGCGCTCCCCGTTGTGAATGATCAAAGCAGAGCAGCAGGAGACTCACATCTCCTCTTATTATCTCTCTCCATCCAGAGCGCTGTATTCCCCTCTCTCTCTCTCTCTCTCTCTCTCTCTCTCTCTCTCTCTCTCTCTCTCTCTCTCTCTCTCTCTCTCTCTCTCTCTCTCTCTCTCTCTCTCTCTCTCTCTCTCTCTCTCTCTCTCTCTCTCTCTCTCTCTCTCTCTCTCTCATCAGAAAAATCTAAAGGCGCTCTGAAATTGCCTTGAGAATGGACGAGAAGTGATGGGCAGCGATTGTGACTTCAGCGTGGTTTTCTTTTTCACCAGTGCCTGTCTTTTTCAATGGTACACGATTGGGTCCAACTTCAGTAAACACCAAAAATATGAGATATTTCACTTTGTTGTAGATTGTACTTACAGGCTTTTAAACACACCGCCTAGCAAAGTCATGCACTGAATATTTTACCTTTTTACAATAGGCAATAAATCAAATGAATGTGTGTGTATACATAGCCTTAATTGTATTTTAACACATCGTAACCTATAATAAAAGTCCTTTGGCATTGTTTTACAGAACACCTTTTAAATTACTGAAGGGGAAACTTTATGACTACCCTTAAAGGAAGATGATCTGGTGTACCCAATGATATAAAATAAAGTGGAGCCCACTTTTGTTGAAATTACAATACAGTTCTCAACAGACCATTCAAAGAGGTGTCATCGGAGATATGCACAGGTGTCCCTCATTACACTAAGTATTGGTCTGCTACTAGTTAAGAAGCAGCCAAACTAGTGACGATAAGGGTCTACGACCCGTGTCCTGGTACGTCACAGTAGCATTGCCCATTAACCAACCAAAACAACTTCAGCATAGACATCACCAGAGACACAGAACAGAGACATCAGAAAACACTTATTGCTTGCTTGCTAGCAATGAAAACAATCCATCAAAGTAATCTAATCCTCCGAATAGATGAATTAATAAAACCTCTTTTATCTCTGTCGGCCTGTTGTGAAACAACAGTGTAAACGGCAGACCGATCGCCCCTTCATCAGTACCTGATGAGCTCCAGAACCAGGAGAGGGCTGAGCGGACGGGGTTAGAGAGGAGGACGGGGAGGGGTTCCAGGTCGAGAGGAGGTGTTAGTGACTCACTCTGTCTACGCTGGGGCATGCTGGTGCGGGCCGAGCCCTGGTGCTGCGCCTGCCACAGAGACAGCAAGGGGGTGGCCAGCGCACCCTGCACGGAGAAAACACACATGACAAGAGCATGACACTTTACCCACGCACACACAGGCACTGAGGCACACACACAGACACACACACACTCGTACAAACACACACAGGCACTGACACATATACACACAGGCCCTGACACACAAACACACACACAGACAAACATACACGGACACTGACACATATACACACAAACACACACACACGCGCGCACTGACAGGCACACACACACATGCATGCGTGCAGAGAAACACAGTCACACACAGTCACAAAAGCATACACTCAACATAGTATAACAGACCACAATTACACAGAATGCATGAACAATTGACGCTCATTAGAAGATGCAAAAACAGATGCTCAGAAAAGTATTTATGGGTGTAAAGTGAACATTCAACATAAGAGATAATGAGTTAATGACACATGTTGAGAAAGCCATGCAGCACGCACACCGTGTTCCCAGAACATTGCCAACCTTTACCAACCCGTAACAACCTCAGATACCATAAGGTTGGTAGTTCATAAAAGTTGGTTGTCCAAAGTAGATAAAAAAAATAGCGGGTGAGTTAAACTGCTTCAATAACTCAGGTCTTAGAGGCCCAAACATTCAAAGGGAGAGACAGCCAGTCATCCAGAAAAGTCTCCCTATCTTTTCTAACACCCACCACAGATGTGTTCACAAACGCACATACACACAGACACACACGCACACACGCACGCACATGAGCACGGTCACACATATTACATCAAGCCCTGGTGAGCATGATGTGAGAAAAGTATGCAGAGGCTGTGACTGTCTTTTTCTTGAAGCATACCTTGGTCAAAAATAGACCATCCCCTAAACAGCTTAGAACAGATAGACGGAGATACAGAAAGGGTTCCACAATATTTGTATCATCACGGTGACAAAATTATCGATTTAGTATGCCCGAATGTAAGCCGAAAAAGGAACTGTAATCTTAATCCCCTTTCACACATGCAGTCTTGCCCTGCAAAGTTCTGGAGGATTTTCTGCATGGATTCATGTATGGAATGGGAACAGAGATTGATATTCGGGGAAAATTGCACCTGCAATTTGCCTTCTCAATACTAAATAACATTTCCGGATCGCTGCTGTGTTGCGATTGAACGTAGCAAGATTGCCATTAGAGGCACGTAAAGGGCTGGGTACATCTGACGTAGGAGGACGCTTTCTCGTGAAGCGAGCAAACCAATCAGAAGACTCTGCCCGGGACGGGACGCATTTAAATCTTTGGCTCTTTATCTTACTGCCCAATGTTCCGGATCGTAGCTGCTTGAGGGAACAGCAAAAATTACTAGCAATGTCCGAAAGGTTATCCCAGTTATTTACCAAACCATAATGAAGGGTTCACCCTCACATCTGAATCTCCTCGGTCGACCGATCTATAGGGGGAAACACCTTAAAGCGCCCCCAGCCACGGTCAGACACAAGGCGTTCTGCAACCTGAACGACACGAGGTGCCTCGCAGTGCCTTTTCTGTTGAAGCCTACAGTCAAAAGAAAAAAAGCCTGCTGCATCTTTTTTTATTGTTACTAGGCAACCACCGAATCACTGTTCCCAACCTAACCACTTACATCTGTTTAACCATCGACATTCATCTAAACATCTGCATAAAAAAATTGAACAGGTGGCGGGCACACATTGTCTCATTCATCTGATTGGACAATGGATAAAAACAAATATTATGTTTTTTCCATTCCAGGCGTTTAGGGCGCTTAGATCCGATAAACATGAGCCGCTCGGCCACGCAAAGGCAGGAAAAACCACTTTACTCTCATTGAAAACAATTATAAGACGTGCCGCAGGCTGCTAAAACGCACTCTGTTTGATAGTGGCCTTAGTCTATCATGTTGACGAATAACGACTTCTAAGAACAAACCAACGGTTAATTCATCGTGTCATGGCTATGCGGCTAGAGCTACCGCAACTGCCCACTTCGCAAGCAGCCTTACCTCGAGCAAGGATAAGCAGCAGTTCTTCCCAATTTAGATTGAATTTTGTATTGAGTTGACTGACTGACTGACAGGCTAACAGCCTAGCACCAGCGCCCACCATCAGATCCTCCCCTCACTAGCTACCGCATGCAGGCAGCTGCACCCCAGAATCCTGCCATCTTTAATCAACTGTAGAAGAGGCAGAACACGGTAACCCACCAGACCCGTCGAGACAGGTAGGGTGAGAGAGAGAGAGATCACATGATGAGGAGAGAGAGAAAACAGAGGAGAGAAAGGGAGAAAGGAGACGGACGGGGAAGAGAGATGAAGAGAGAGGAGAGGGAGAGCTCCCGGGATGAGGCGAGAGGAAGAGGATAGAGAGATAACAAAAAGGAGAAAGAGGGAGTAAAGACACAGAGACAGAGAATAAAGATAAAGAGAGAGAGAGAAAAGAGAGAGATAAGAGAAGAGTGAGACAGACAGAACAGAGAAAAACATAAAAAAGAACATGAAAAGCAGGAGAGAGAGCAAAGGGGGAGCAGTGGGGATAGATTGAGGTACGAGTGGGACACAAGATAAGACAGACACGCTGCTACAAAGTAGCAGAAAAGAGAGGAACCATCAACCCAGCAGGTCCCGCGGAGACCATTTCAAGAGGGCCGCATCCCGACGGCACCGGGCGGCTTGTGTGTGATATGAGTTACCTAGATCCCCCCCCGTTCCCTGCATCTCCCACGACTTCCTGTCCAATAACAAACAGGCGCCGCGGAGGCGCCGCGATGGAATAGGAGGCGGAGGCCGGGGCTCGTGTGGACGGGAGCGGATGTGTGTGGATGGAGAAACGAGAGAAGGTTCGCTTTCCTACGGGGCTCTGACAGTGACTGGCAGTTTTATTGGCATCCGCGAGCAGCTTTCCCTTTCAAAGCCCTGCTTGATTCTCCCGTCTCTGTATGATGCTCTGCCTCTCTCCGCTGAAAGGCCTGAGTGGCAGGCAGTGGTTTGCTTCACAAGGGGCAGCCTCACTCAGTTGGCGGGGGGGGGGGGATGTAAATACGAAACTCCAAAGGTAAGAAGAAAGTTTTGATTGGGTATGTGAAAGCCTGTCCCTTCTGTCTGGCTCGTCTCAAAATGCCCTATAATCACGGACTACACAGAGCCTTGGGCTGATAAGGCCCTGAATAACTCTCTATACATGGCCATATTGTCTCATCTCACTGGCCTTGGCAATTACGCTCTCACCTGTCTGAGATGATCAAGTTGGCCCGTGGTGTGTACATGGTGGAGAGTGTGTTTATTAGCCTGTGTGTGTGTGTGTGTGTGTGTGTGTGTGTGTGTGTGTGTGTGTGTGTGTGTGTGTGTGTGTGCAACTGGGAAAGATAAATTATATATTATGCCTGGAGGTACAAGATGGTTCAGACAGGTGCCTTGAGTCACTATCTGGAAGGGAGGGGGCGGGGCTGCTTTAGGTCCACTGTGACGCTACTGCCGTATTAAAGGATATAGCGGATGGGGTTGGAACAAAATAAAGAATAAAGAACTAACGAGAGGAGGAGAAATGAAGGAAGGATAGAAGTACAGAGAAGTGAAAGAGATTGAATGAATGAAAGAAAGACAGATAATGAATGATGGAAAGTAAGTTGAATTAAATACAGAGGGAATAAACGGAAGAAAGAAAGAAAGAAAAGGAGAGAGATGAAGTTGTGCAAAAGGGACCAGGAGTGGAACCCATTGCAACAGGTCCGTCGACCAGATTGTTTGAGCCTCCAGGAATACAGCAAACATTCTTGTGGAACCAGTTCCAATATGGACGATAACAGCAGCCGCTGATCTGATCGTGATCGTTGCACTGTTCTTGGAAGACAGTGATGGAAAATAAATGATCTGATTCATTTCCTCAAGCTGACGGGTAGGGGTTCTATCAGATATCAGGGAACTAGCTGAAGTAATACAGCATGACTTTGATGTCTCTAGGATGAAAGAAGGAGGAATATGCAGAGGAGGTGGGTTCTAGGCAGCAGACAAAAGAGAAGATGACACATTAAAAACTGTGGCAAAAAGGTTTACAAAAACAACTAAACCAGAAAGGCAAAAGGCAGAGACAGATTCAAAGGTATTATTAAAAGTACAAAATAGTGCGAAAGTGGAAATAAATCAATTGTTCCTATGTTTACATGACCTCTCCCTTAGACTGCCTCCGTCCTTGTCACGTTGTCATGAATGTAAGAATGAAGGGATTCGCCGCTAACCTTTTAAAGTTGCAAATGTTGCTTGTGTCTGTCCACAGCAGGTTTTTTGAAATATGTTTCTGGGGAAAAGGCTCTGTTGGAACTAACTCACTGAAAGGGTTAGGAGATGAAGTACAGTTCAAAGGGAACGCAGTTTTTCATTGTGCGTGATCATGATTCATTCACCCATGCAGAAGCCAGGCTGCTTGATTAATTGTATAATTTACTAAAGTACTGATTCAAGCGCAGTGCTTCATCTTGTTAATTGTTTGATGCCCACAATATGCCAACTCTTGTGCTATTCAGTGAGCTAATCTGTCTTGCATTTTCATTATGTATTACAACTTGAGAAACCAGAGCACTATGAGTTCTCAATTCAGTATTTTTGTATTTGCAGTGATGCACTATTTTTGGATCTGTGGTGAAATAATTAAATGGTGTGCTTAAGAATAGTTTCATACATCAAACACATACTTTTGTTAGGCGTATGCTGAAAATGTTCAATCGTCTGTCATTACGCATATACGTTTTTCATGCTTCTGTCTCACCTTCTCCTAAAACCATCTTAATCTTTCCATCAAGACACTGTCCTAGAGCTGTGTTGATGGATAACTCAATTTCCTTCACAGCCTTTCCTTTTTCCGTCTCACTCCAATTTCTCTACCTCGCTGCTCCTGTACCTCCCTGCCGCTCAGCGAGCCGTTATGGTATGAAAGTATGACTTTTGAGGAACACAGAACAGTGAGGAACGGTGTGGGGGGTGATGGAGAATGAAAGCTCTGACAAAGAATAGGCCTAGTGAGGCTGAGACAAGATGTTGTGTGTCAGAACACACAAAGGACGACGGCGAGACGTACACAAGGAAATGCCGTGACATATGAAATAGCGTTCACGCCCGAGGCGAGAGGCGGAAAGAAAAGGGGACAGAGGGTGAGAAAATGCAAAAGAAGGTCAGAAAGAGACAAAATAATGGTTATTCAAGTGTTTGTGTGTGTGAGTGTGTGTGTAAAGCAGACTCACAGCCTGGCTGTGTGTTCTCAGGTGTGTTTGTGTAGCCTTGTCTTTGAGTCGTCTGTCCATCTGTCTCAGATTGGACGGAGTCCTCTGGTGTTGGCAATGGCACCTGCCCGGCAACCCCTGCGCAGGCTAGAGGGAGGGGGGGAGAGAGAGAGGGAGGGAGGGAGGGAGAGAGAGCGAGACAGACATTTAATTAAACCTAATTGATGTCCTAAATAATGACATGCAAGGTCCCTGCTATTGAAGTGTAATTAAATTAAATATATTGTTTCCACCTATTTAGAGATAAGAGGCTCATTAGGAAACTATACTATTTCTTTAATCACCCGTATGCACAGCTGCCAGGTTTATTTATGTATCCATTTGTTTTATTCAGTGAAGTCTAAAGAGCAAGCGTGCGGGGATTGCGTAGAACAGTGAAAGTATAACTTGTGAGTTTCTGCTCATTCAACCTAACTGTGGAACATAATGGTGACGACATCGCTCAAAGCGCCTTTAACTGCCGTCAAGATACGTGTACATGATAAACAAATCACTTCATTTCAGAGCATTATAGGATGAGTATTCCAGCCAACTATATTATTACTTTCATTATTCCCGTGCCACCTTTGTTTCGTGCCGGGACTTTTCATATTCATCGATTGTGTTTATTTGGTTAATTATAAGATGCCCACGGCTTTAACACCAGACGGGACTTACATCTCATTCAATCTGGAGATTGAATTCTGTATTTACTTAAGTTATTTATGCATACTTACTGTATTATTTTGTCTTTGTATCTCAAAGCATCGATACATAACCATGCACGGCTGGTTTTCACGGTAAACAGACTCCGGTCTGACTGTGACTAACGGTTCAGTACAGTTCTTCCCAGCACAGACATTTCTAAGGTTCCTGTCTCTGTTTCCTCTCAATCTCTCCTTCCGCTCCTCAGCACTCGTCAAGGAGCCGACTCTGTCCTTTTTTCTCTCTGGTTGTCTCTCTTTTCCCCCCGGGGTATCCCTCCTCGCCCATTCATCATCCTCTCATTACTCCATTACCCGCAATTGAGTCAATCGCCGCACCTCTCTCTGTCTCCACACTGCTCGCCACCACTCCATCACCCTCCTCCTTCCCTGACTGCTTGCCCTCTCAAAACACCCAATCTCACTTTCACCACTGCGAGTGTGTGCTCTTGTGCATGTGCGTGTGTGCATGTACATATGTGTGTGTGTGTGTGTGTGTGTGTGTGTGTGTGTGTGTGTGTGTGTGTGTGTGTGTGTGTGTGTGTGTGTGTGTGTGTGTGTGTGTGTGCATTTGTGTAAGGATCGGGGGTGTTTTCAAACTTTTCCTCACAAACAAATATGGATCTTGTTTCCCACTGAGCAGTTCCTGCTCTAACATTTCCATCTGGCATTACTTTGCTGATACCCACTGTGATCAGACAGGATTTTTGCCAAGTCGATGCACCATTTAAAGAAGTCCATTTTAATCCATTTCACTCCATCTCTACCGTTGTGTCTGATCCCGCGGGTGTCAAAATGGTACATATTTCCCTTCCATTTTCTTTTCTTTCTTCTTTCCCATTCTCCCACACACCCTTCCTGGAGACCTGGTTAAAACCTGACCATCGCAGGGAGGTGAAGTCAACGGCCGAATGCGGGCGGGCTTTCTAATTGGACGGATCAGCGAGTGCAGTACAAACCGCTCCACACATTGACATTTGGTATTACTTGAGGCCCCAGGAATTTGAATGTCACGCTAATATCACAAGACTTCTTTCCCTCTTTCTCCACTTCCCTCTCCATGCCTTCCTTATTATATAAGCTTGCATTCCTTAGCTAGAGAGCCAGGCAGAGACACTAATGATTGTGAGAGATGAGATGGATCTCACTTAAAGCAAAAGAGTTCTAAGGTTAGGATTACTAAACCTCACACATACTATAAATGCATGGACACACATATGCACACCGCCCACATACGCACACCCTGTGCCCACACAGACACACATAAACCAGAATAGCACCTTAATAACATGAATCCAAGCAGCAGAATCCAACATACTTACAAATCTGGAGAAGAGTGTCATTAGGCGAGAAAAAATATAATGAAGGCTGACAAAATAACGTATCTATAGCAACCTCACACATTTTGCTCACCTGCTAGTGCTAGGTCCGTGGGAGGAGTGCCCACACGTGAGAAGTGCCCACATTGAGCTTGTAAGAACATTACAGAGTCAATACCCTAAAATGATATTCCAAAATAATATTCCAAAATAGTACTCCAGACCAGGTCAGAAAGTCAACTACCCGTCTTTCCTTATCATATGGTCGAAATTGGAAAGACACAGAACATCAACCCCATTCAGAACAAAAACAAACAACTATTCCATGATTGCAACCTGCAGCTGGGAGAATATAAATCCCCCCGCCAGGGCTATAGAGTGTCTCTCGGGGGGGACTCACCGCTAATTGCTGCATGTGTTGCTGCTGCACATGATGCTGTTGCTGCTGTAGATGTTGCTGTTGCTGTAGCTGATGACAGCGCAGGGTGAGCTGGGCTATGGTTTTGTCACGACCGCTGAGCTCCTCTCGAAGAACTTGCACCTCCTGCATCAGATCCTCCAACTGGAGGCCAGACACGGACGTCAGCACAGACACACAAACACACACAGATACACTCAGGAATACAGCGATATATGGTGTACTGAAAGCATGATGGCCGCTCCCTCAGCCACTCGCTCTTACCTGTGAGGCTGTAGTGTTCACCTCGCCCTCCTCGACTGCAGCTTGAAGAGTGTCCGCATCCTCACACTGAAATCAGACAAATAAATAGAGACCTAGTTTCACAAATAACCGCACACACACACACACACACACACACACACACACACACACACACACACTCACGCACACACACACACACATTTACTCACACACATGTAGGCATAGCAGACGCAGAAAACCCGTTGAAGGATGCATACACACATGCCATGCAGAGAACTAGTTTGATTTGTATTCCACTCAATTAGTTAACCAGTATTTTTTTGTTCGTTTTTCTAATCATCGATAAAGAAGTACCATTTCATCTTGGTATTCATGCTATTTCCTCTATCCTCAGTGAAACAAACCCCATAATGAACAGCTGAAGATAATCATTGGCGATTTTAATATTGTTTGTGTGTGTGTAATGTTCAGTATGTAAATGAGCCTGCATCTGATTTCATCGATGCAGGCTCGTGTAGTCACTCAATGAGCTGTTGTCTTCATGTTTGGTGTGCACTTTCTCCCTTCCAATTCTTAATTCTGTGTTTTAGCGCATTGTGTGAGTGCGACGGATGCCTGGACTCCCCTTAAGGTGAAACGGCCAGCCTTTATCTGCATGATAATGCCAATGCATACCATTATTTATAATTAACTAAATTATTCAAAATGTTTTGCTTGGTTAATCTCATAAATAAATGGCCCGTTAAGCCCTTCGAGAATGTACCTGTGATTAAGAGCTATACAAACACAATTTAATCTAATTGAAAGAATATATGAAGACCGCATCCGAGTCATGTATTATTGTGTGCTTTCGTGGCTGCTGTTTTATGGTCCTTTCGCTCTAAAAATCCACTGTGCTTTATCCTACCACTCACCAATTAGTAACCTACAGTCAAACAACATAATGTGATTTTCAAGGGACCAGACACACCGTCCAACCTAAACTACTGTTCAGTTGCTCCATCTCCTTCGTAATTTAAATACCTCAAGCCATGCATGTATGTCGTTCTTGAATAACACCGGAGACCAAGATTTAAAAACTTGTGTGTGTGTCTGTGTTTACGTGCGTGTGTGCGTGCGTGTGTCCGTGCATGTGTGCGTGCGTGTGTGCATCTGTTCATATATATATGTGGCTCAAGTATACATCCACCTCTGAGCATGCAGGTCCCACCTGCAGTATGGTCTGGAGTTTGAGCAGCTGGTTTTTGAGCGAGCTGTAGTCCTGGGCCATGTGTTTGAGAGTGAGCTCGTCGGGGAGGTTGGCCCCCAGCGTGCGGTCGTCTTCCCGGCTAGCAGGCTGCTGGGGCTGGGGTGGCCCCCTAATGGAGCCTTGCGCCCTGGGGCCATCGTAGTGCTGGAACACCGGCCCTCTGAGGGACATCAATGCAGACAGAGAGATGGACGGAAAGGCAGAGAGAGACGGAGAGACATGCAGACAAAGGTTGGAAATAAGACATTCATATCCAGACGGTAACATCCATACAAGGCAGGCATACACACGAAAATAGGAAAATTCTTGTAGTCTAGACGTCATGTTTTCAAATATATAACTACATGACATTTGCATAATTCCACATGAAAAGAGGCAACATT
>NC_044062.1:18996151-19031151 GCF_902167405.1 Gadus morhua | reverse complement strand
AGAACATGCATGCCTACATAGCACCATACACAACAGCATTATCCCCAGCATTCATTACTTTGTTGTGTGGTAACGATGTACAGTGCCCAGCTTTCTGCAGGGGGAACTGCATCCAGCTGATGACAGAGCTTGGTCCTGTTTGCCTCTACACTGTGGAGTGTTGAGATAAGGAAAACTAGTGTTTCAACCACACTGTGGCATTATCAAGTGTTTAATGAAACTTCAATATAGACGTTGCTCGTCAAATTAAAACAATGTTCATTAGGGGTGCAACGGATCACAAAGCTCACGGTTTGGATAGGGTCACGGTTTTTGAGTCACGGGTCGGATCATTTTCGGGATCAACAACAACGATAGAGATAACAAGACAAATGTGACTTTAAATAAAATCTTCAACTGTGTAAAAACAAAATAAAGCGAAAAATTAATCCTGCTTCCTTTAAGCATGATCAATATTTAAATGTGCCATCTGAGGCATTATTCCTTCTTCTTTTTAACATGGATAGGATAGTAAATAATCCCTAACCCTGGATTTACAATTCAGGATGTCTGCATTGCCTGGGGAGAGTTTAGTGTCTACACTCTCACAAGGCAAAGCAGACATCCTTATCTTCTTTTTTTTAGTTTGGTAGCGAAACACAGTTTCTGTGGTGTTTTATTTGGCATTTTGTAAATCCATTGATTTCGGTTGGGAGACTCATTGCTCATTGCAAGGGGGGTTGGTTGTAGTCTTTTCGCTCGGTTCTAGCCCTACTGTTGAGACGGAGAACCGAGCGAAAAGACTACAACCAAACCTAAACACGTCCGGTTCCGGTTCCGGTTTACGGAACGCCAAATAAAACACAACAGAAACTGTATTTCGCTACGATACTTGATGATGTTGTTAATACCGGAATTGTCCTCTAAACATGCGCTGATCTCGTCAACGCACAACTTTTTTTTTTTTTAATCAGTCGATCCGCGGATCACTGTGATGGTTGATCCGTACGGATCACGGGAAACCCGTGAACCGTTGCACCACTAATGTTCATGCTCAACGTAAAACATTTTATGTGCTTTTCCATATAATGTTTAAACTAAAACATTGTTTGTGTGTGTGTGTGTGTGTGTGTGTGTGTGTGTGTGTGTGTGTGTGTGTGTGTGTGTGTGTGTGTGTGTGTGTGTGTGTGTGTGTGTGTGGTGTGTTTGGGAGAGGCAGAGAGAGAGAGTAGCATCATTTCTTAGTATGGGAGTGCATTGGCTCCGTTGGTAACCAGGGGCGTGATGGTGTTATAATGCAATAACTCATCAGAGGCAGCAAAATATAAAATGAGTAGTAGTGAATAATAAGCAGTAAGGTGTCCATTAAAGATTTTAATGGATATTACAGACGCAAAGTTCCACCCTAGGCAAGAAATTCCATTTATTTGAGCTTGATTATATGCCAATGCATGCTATCGGGAGTAATAAAATGCTTGAACCTTGCTACTGCATTAATTTACAATTTTTGATCAAACAGCATTGCTGGAGGTATCTGATTATGCAAGAAAAACAGGCAACCCCCAGCCAATCAGATTCAACCGTTTGCCTTGGCCACAGTATAACCTCAAATACTTAAATCTGTGTAAAAAAAAATAATTTATATATCATATATATATATAATTGTGTTTGTGCTTTAATTGTGTGTAGGTGTGTGAGTATTTGCATGTGTGCGTATGTGTATAAATGTGTGAGTATGTATTTATGTGTGCTGAGTGTGATATGTGTGTGAGTGAATATGTATGTGTAAGAATTCAAGGGTGTGTGTGTGTGTGTGTGTGTGTGTGTGTGTGTGTGTGTGTGTGTGTGTGTGTGTGTGTGTGTGTGTGTGTGTGTGTGTGTGTGTCTGAGTGTGTACAAGTGTCTGAGTGTGTACAAGTGTCTGAGTGTGTACAAGTGTCTGTGCGTGTGTGTGCTGACCTTGGTGCAGCAGAACATCTTCTGGTAGGTCTAGCTCCAGCATCAGGTCATCATCGTCCAGGTCTTCGATGGACAGGGGCTCCAGGTGGTTCAAAATAGCCTGGGGCACAAACACAAAAATAACCATATTATATCCACCTGATCCAGGCTATTCATGCTTTGGATTATTCAAGAATTTAGCATTAATCGTTTTTTATGAGTTTGATGTTTTATCTTTCACTCCCATGATACTAGTTATGTCTCTCAAATTACGTGCTCTGCACAAACAATATTTTATGTAAAATAGAAGAAATAGAAGTTAAAAAGAAAATTATGTGACGTAAGTAATTATAGCAAGGTTCATGCCCCACTCCACCTAGGTGAATTAAACTGGGCGGGCACCTTAAGACAAACAACTGAGAATGGTGTTGTTGGAGTTGGTTTATTGTATAGTTTGCTGATTTTGATACATGTATGCAGGAGATCTCCCTGAATGTGTGTGATGATGGCTGGTTTAACCTTTGCAAACTGATTACTCAACGAGCAACAGGTGTGCAGCCTCACCCAGCCTCAGAGTCTAATCAGACTCCTCCAGGTGAAGCTGCTTAAACCAGCCATCATCCATACACAGTCCCCCACAGGAAGGATGGAAGTAAGTAAGAAAGTAACGCTGTATTTGCGGAGGAACGTCCCCTTTTGGTCGTAGTATATTTCCCGTTTCTCATTGGATAGTCATTGTTATTGTTGGCTACATTAGCCTCTTTAGCTAACCGGCTCGAAAACAAACACAACTTTACATTGCATGCACAGCAAGACTGTGCAATGCATAAATTGGTGACGGGCATAAAGTAGCAATGTAATCAAGTGTGTAAAAGTAGTACGTTCGGCCTCACTGAACTCGCTCTACTTCCAAAGCGACGAGATACTACGACCAAAATGGGGCGTGCCTCAGTGAAATGCCGCAAGAAAGCTGGGAGATTTGCAACAAACAACTTGCACGTACCGGCATACAATCCAAATGGATTACAGCATTGAACAGCTGTTTATTTCACCTTTCCAGAGCTATTGTCAGAAAGTGCTAAACAAGGTTCAGGAAGAGACACGATAGATACAGTTATAGAGTTATAGATAAGGTTTGAAACAAAAAACGACAAAGGAAACATGTCATGCATTCATCAACGTCTGTCTATACAGGTTGTTATTGTTGGATTTTAAAACAGTAGTTGACAGCAGTGTGAAAATTAAAAGGAAGGTTATTAGGGGCCAGCATCTGTGGTGTTGATGGAGATAAAGCACATCGGTATGAACAGCTGATCACCATCTGATGAGCTGCTTGTATAATGATTCAACTGGTTAGAATACCTCTGCAGTATCTTCTGAGATTAAGAGCATTCGGCAACCAAATATGTATTATTTAGTGGATGTGTACACTGTGCCGACTCTTGGTGAACCATTTAACTGTACCCAATGGCCAGGTGACCACAAATCAATAGTTTAAGGTATTATTTTCCCAGGCAATTTCGTGCTTCAGCAGAAAATGATAATGAATTAGAGGAGGGCCCTGAAAAGCGCCATCCACCAAATAAATCCAGATTGAACAAACTGTGTTTTTCATGGTAACTGGATGATGATGACACTCCAAATGGTAACATCGGACTAGGACAAAGAAATAAGAAAGAATAAATAATTGTTATGGGTACTTCTTCAAATCAATCAAAGTGTGTGTCAAAAAGGGGTTTGTACTCTTGAGTCCTTAATTGAATCAAACAAGCCCTATTCAATCCAACAAGCCCTCTTATCTCTTGAGTATGTTCTGGTAGTAAGGTTTAGGCCCTCTTCCCTCCTTTCTGCAATGTGGTGAAAAGTTGTCTTTTAAAAGTGATCTTTCATTTGTCAGCGATCAATATCTTTCGCTGTTGCCTTGTTTTTCTTATTTCTTCTTTTAACCTCTTGACAAATAAGTACACTCGACTCAAGACAATACTATATCCATACACTCTAGATACTATACACTACTATAAGATTTACTATACAAAAAATTAGGCCAAGTTAGGATCCCCATGCCTCAGGTCAAAATTAATATACAACTTTTTTTTCTAACCCTTTTAATTGAAAGGTTTTGAGAAAATGTCTGCATGTATAATATAAATGATGGGTCTATTGTCAGTAAACCTCTGTGATGCCACTATCTGTATCATGCAGACAAAGATAAAGAGCACCATAGCAAGGCTTCCCTACCTCATTATCGAAGACAACACTGAACTTTGTTGAACATTCGTATGAATTGACAAGAAGCAATGTCAAGTTGCGATGACTGAACGGGAGTTTTGTTAAAACTTGCATGGGAGAATAGTGATTTCAGCTCTGTACATTGTATCACAGTCTGTCACAGAAAGATGGCATCTACAAAATAAACTACAAGAGAACCAACTGACAGTCGGAAGCCAGCCCTGTGCAAGGCGTCCAAAGTCCAAACCGACAGGGAAAGGTTATTCCTGGAGTTTGCGTCATGGTACACAGTATAATCAGGACCCGGCTTCCGTCAAAACTTCGACTAAACAGGACCAAATGCTGATGGAAATTGCTTGGAAATCTTCCCAGTCTTTGTTATCAGTTTTCCAATTGTTGACAATTTACCCTCGAATGAACCAGACACACTTGAGTCTGTTCTGCTGAGAAGTATATAAAAAGATTTGAACCTGACAAAGGGAAACTGAATTGCACCTCCAGACTTTGTCTCCTACCTTGAGTCTATCTCCGGGCTATTCTTTGCAAGACACACAATGTTTTTTTCTGTTTAATGTGTTTAGCTAATTCTGTCACGCAGTCTTTTTCAAAGGTTTATCTCTTTATTCCTCTTGTTTCCATAGAGCCAATTGCTCTCTTTGGCGAGTATGATTTCCCTGAGCATCGGTTATCATCTGAAATTTGATAGTTTGACTAGGGATCTTCACTACTTTCTGAAGGTCATGCCTATTTTTGTGTTAATTGTGTCGTTGTGGTACTTGACAAATTCTTAAAACACCCTGGATCCAATTAGACAATTTAAGGACATGTTCTGTGTCTGTTTATAGCTAGCATGGCTTTTTAAGGTGAAGTGCTGCGCTAAAGTTGGCGAAAAGGGTCAGGCAGGTGTGAAATTATCTTTGTCGTGACATTGAGAACCCATATTAAATGTCTTGATTATCCGTATCTGTGGTGTTACCGGCAATTTGATGGACCATATGTCCTCTGCACACCAATGACTGGCACATTTCTTTGCAATCCTATTACCCGACTCGACTCACGTCATTCTTTTGAACCCCCCCCCCCCAAAAAAATACTAAATTGTCATAATCAATTTGACGTGAATATTGTAGTCCATTTTGCAATGTGTGGGATGAATATTAATCTTCAAGAATCTGCAAGAAAAGTTATTCGGAATTTAGTGCGGCACTTAGTAGTGGGATGGTAAGGAAATGAATGCTGTTTATTTGACAGAGTAAGCACAGCCTATTTTGAGCAAAGAAAAAGCAGACCACGTACAATTTGTACAAAGTGAACATACATTGTCTTGTATGACAGTATGCCCTGACACGTCATATTAATCACAGGTCAGGGACATCATTCTCGTTACACCCTAATCATACTTGGTTGACTTATTTGGGTCTCACTAGAAATGGCATGCTATTCAGGAGAGTGGATTATCCAAATTGTGGACGTGCATTATAAAATCTAAATAGCAGGCTTCAGAAATTATTAGAACAAAAAATAAAATAAAGACACACAATTAAGTGAAGTTGATACTTTCTCTGTAAAAGCATTGCCTGGAAATACTGAAATTACAGTTTGGGGTTGTGGTTGGAAACTTGGAAGTGGTAGTCATTAAACTTTAACCTGTAATTTCAGAAATTGCTCGCATCACTCTGTCTGTCTGTAGGTCTGTCTGTAGGTCTGTCTGTCTGTCTGTCTGTCTGTCTGTCTGTCTGTAGGTCTGTACGTCTGTAGGTCTGTCTGTCTGTCTGTAGGTCTGTAGGTCTGTAGGTCGGTCTGTCTGTGAGCGTCTGAGAGAAAATAGACAGGGGTGTTTGTGTGGTAAGCAACAACTGAATTCACAAAAAGATACACAGAAACACTCGTGCACACAAGGCATTAGTTTACACTGTAGGTCTGACTTGGTCACCCGACATTAGGCACAAGATGGATACAGCAAGGAGCACAAGAGGGCAGTAACTTAGTCACAATGATGAGATGGAGAAAGCAGAGTATCACAGAGACAGTGGGAGTAAAAAAAAAAGAAATGGAGGGAAGGTTTAGCCTTCTCCAGAGATCTACAGGAATAAAGTGAACCATAACCTAGGTGAACAACGACCTAAGTGTATGACGGTTTAAAGTTTACAAAAATTAAACTTAAATGATCAACAGAATGGGAAGAAAGAACAGTTTATCGGGTAATGTAGAAGGGCTTCTGTCTAATGTTGCAGTTATTTACACAAGTTAGAAGCTAGCCCAGCAAGCTGCTGTATGTACCATCTCGTAATACCACTTTTTACCTCAAGAGGTCCCCGTCACAGCAGAGTCCAATCTGCCCTGTCCAACGTGAGAGAATGATGAAGAAGGGCTGCCGAGAGGCAAGATCAAATAGAAGCAGCGTTTGCTATGTAGCGATAGCTTTTAAAGGTAGCTAATTGTATACCATTAGTGACAGTGTTAATATGTTTGCTGTTTGTTGATATGCGGTTCAGACCAGGGAGAATGGTTAGGGATGGACACAACATGTTCCTGGTAATAGGTGGCCCCCTTGTTTGGAGTATAGAGGACTAATTTGGCTTTCAAATCTTACACGTTGCACTTTTATGTGTACTGTAGGTCCTGTTTATGGGAAAATTAAGTGATGTTTTCAAGGGAACTAAAAATAATAAATAAATAAATGAATTAGCCACACAGAGTTAATGGAGTATATGTTCATTCCCAAAGGGCTCCCAACTGAACCAAATTATTTTATGAATAATTAGTATTTCTCTGAAGAAAATAAATGGTTTTGATTATAAAGTTATCAAATACAACAAATATAAATAACCTATAATATAATATATATATGCATACATGATATTATATTATATAATATAAATAAAACTAGTCACCAGATATTCAAACCAAGAAAAAGCCACTATACTTTAACAGCACACAGTAGCAGAAATATTGGCTGAATCTGCTTGATAAGCACCAATGCATTATGTTCTGTATCCTGTATCGACCAATGTAGACATATTTCTCTGAATCTTTGTGATGTTTATAGATGACTTATACATCATCATTACGCTATATCTGAGGCGGCATTGCAGGATGTAGCCATTGGCTCCATAATTCACATCACCATGCACGTTCTGCCTAAAAGCTTCTGGGCGGATCAGCGTGATGGGTTCTGCCTGCCCAGACTTTGATTCTATGATATATGTAAAGACAGCCCGACTAATGGACCTATGCAGTGTGTGTTCACTCTTGCTCACACACACAGAAGGAGACACAGTGCCCCCACATGGCCGCTGGTCACTACAGCTTATTTAAACCCATCCCTTGGAGTTGTGTCTGAATATTTCATCTGCTTTGCTGTCCTGTACCAAACAGGTAAACAACAGGAAATGTCAAGTTACGGTTAAACATAACGCACAAAAACAACAATGCTATTTGTCTTCATCCGGGCTGTCTCTTTGCATGGGCCACTAAAAGAAGATCTCTGTGTCTGACGATTAAAACAAAAGCATCAGGTTGTTTGTAATTGTCCATGGGGTTTCCCTCACTGCCACTATAACGGATTTGGCATGGCTACTTTTTCTAATTATTCTTTACTATTTGAGACGAGTGCTCCCTAGAGGTTTAACCCACAACAACTCCGCAGAATTAAATCGAAGCCACAAATAAAAACCACCAAAGTAGTTTAGTAAGTATAGTTGAACCCCCCGCTCCCCCCAATTAGCTTGAGAGCCGGCATCTAGGCAACAGAAGGAGGTTGAAGTATACATATAATATCCCCTTTGAAAGACTATGTGATTTCTTTCTGGCGCTAGGGCAAGGGAGACTTTGTTAACTTGTTCGCTAATGAAAGTAAGTCAGGTGGAAAGAGAAAAGGAGCAGGAAGACAAGCCTGAAAAGTAAAGCGAAGAAAGATTAATTCTTCTAATGAAATGGCTGCCATTGCCCCAATCAAATAAGAGTAAGATCTCTCCAAGGCAGACTCCCTACAGAAATTATAGCCATGCATCACTGCAGAGTCACTAAGTCAATTGCTTTTCGTACTTTATTTTCTTTATCACATCCTCTCTCTTTGTTTATCTCCCTTGATCGTCCCTGTTTGGAACCTGCAAGTTAATTGCACAGTTCATAAATATATGCAAAACAATATCTTCAAATAGCATGGAGCCGAGGAGCAGTGACATAGCATAAAGATAACGATATGGAGGAATTAATGTGTATCTGCTACTATATAGGTGTCCAGGAGTACCATCGTGCTCGTTAATTAAAATGTAAAATATGTTTTCATACGCCATCATAAAGGCTCCATTAAGCCACACAATGGTCCTATAAACGAAATACAGTGTGAAACACATCTGCGGATTCATGAAACATGACTGCATCTTTCTATTTTGCCCACACCAATGATTAGTTTGCATAAATAATTGTGTAAATTACCAACATGCCTCACCCTACACCCACTGTCATGAACACGCTTGCATTAATGCAAAGTCATCTTTCTCAATTTCTATTGCCAGAATGCTGTTATGATTGCTGAACAGTACCAAAATGCACTCTCCATAGCAGAGCTCCAGGCTGCGACCAAAACTGATGCTTTTGCGACCATTTATCATGTGGATGCAAGGTTATTTTTTCCCGTTGCATCGATGTCTGTCAAAAAAACGATATATATCATGGTTCTCCCAGTACGATGTTATAGTGTCGCTGCACCATCATGCTCCTGCTGAACCATGTAGAATTTCAAAACACGGCTGTCGCGAAGCCAACATCAGATCGAACGTTGTTCTTTTTCAGTATTTTTATTAGAATAACACTTCAAAAAGCTAAGATTTTGATTTGATTTTAGTCGTGTTCTATGTTTAATATGATGGGTGGTAATAAAGCTTTTGAGCGGTGCTGGAAGTAAAATAGCCGCAGTATGCAGCGCAGGTATGAGTACTCTTATTGGAGACACGCAGACTTAAGTTAACAAACACGGCTAAAAGAGTAGCTGGTGCACTGTACAAAGTTTAAATAAAATTGCACCACAGCACTAGTTCTATTCAAGATAAGAGCGTGCAAAGAAATAACACAGTCACACTATTCTAAGAGGTAAGAAAGACCATCTATGCATCAAAAACCTTTGTACAACTTATTTTAACCGAGTTAATCTTTTCAAATGAAGGTACACTGATAGATGGTATGTGACGAAGGACATGCCAATATTGCAACAAAGTGGTGGAGAAAGGTCCCAATTTGTTAGGGTTCCACCAAATGAAAAGCAAGTGCCACTAGAATAACTTGATTTTTGAGCCCTGCAAAGCTGGTTATACATTCATAACTTAATCCTATTAAGATATGTGTGCATTCTTGATATCAGGTGCTATGTATGGGGAATACAGCGCAAGAATACAGATGATTGACACACAGCCTTGGTTCAGAATTTAATTCCTTGATGAAAACTTGTCTGGAACGGGAGACCTTGGTCTGAGGTCTGGGGCTCGTTGCAGTCCTTCTCAACCCAGGTTCAACCCATTTATTCCCTAATTAGTTAGAGGCAGAGGAATCTGCCTGAAGGGGAATTGATTTGCTGGTCTAGAAAGTAGGCTCTGGAGCTGTAGGCCAAGTGGCTGTACAGTAAGCTATCTACAAAACAAAGTCCACCATAGAGTAGTAACAGCCAGACCAATAAAAGAGCAATAACAGGCTATTCAGTAAATGTTATACACACTTATAAATAAAACAAAACAGTGAACACAATATAACTGCCTTCTGCTTGAATGTGCTGATTTCTGTCAAAAGTTTGATGTGGGAATAAACATAGTGCAAGGTTACTCTGACTTAGCAATCTCCCAATCACCGTGGCAATAAAGATTTAAAGGCTCTGGTAGTTGTCCCGCTTTGGAACTGCATTGGTCCTGAAGAGGCTTTTGGCTCCCCTCCACCAAGCCCACCCCTAGCCCATTGATCTAAAGCTCCAAAATGTCTAATTTGTCACAAAAGAGGGTTGGATTGGGGCAGCAGCCAATACTTATCTCTGAGATACTTTTGCAGGAGTGATACTGATAGCCCTCCTTCGTTTCAACGGACAATGAGAACATTAACTGAACACTATAGTTATCCATCCTGACCCTATAATTTATCAGTGTAAGCTGAAATGTTCAGTCTATATATGGACACATTCAGCTGCCATTGAGAAATAGCCAATGATTTATGTACTATGAGATATGAAACATCGATTGTTGCATTGCATTTGGATTAAAGTGTTTTGCTGTGCTGTCACTTCAATGGTTTAGAAAGTAAAAGTAATAAAAAAAAAAAGAATGTCATCCAGATTAATACTCCTGCCGGTGCACTTGACCTTGGTAGTAGGCAGTAGCCCTGGAGTTGGTCCCCAGGCGCTGCATTGTGTGGTTGCCCACTGCTGCTAGTGCTCTTAGTGCTCCTATTGATGCAAGTGATGCAATACTCTATATCCTTCACGAAAAAGTATTTCAAATAAATCCAAAAATAAAAATTCAAAAATGGTATGTGGTTGTTTACTGGCCATGGACTGCAGATGCAAATCAGCACGAAGAAAACTCTGATGCAAGACTTATGTCTGTCCTCCTTGTTCAGTTTACAATCCTAACGCCCACAACATTGGCCTTGTGCATCAAAAGGCTATCTTTAAATGTGTTCTCACCAAGCTGTTGAGTTCAGAGTCGTCGTAGCTGTCACAGGGGTGGATCCCTGCGCCGCCAAGGGGCTCCAGACCCTCCTCGTCCCACATGTAGGTACCTCCAGAGCTGTTGGAGGGCGACAGCTCCAGCGAGGATCCCTGAAGGAGGTCACCTCGCTCTGGGGACACCAACGGGCTGCACTTTGAGTCCTGCAGGGCTACGTCCTCTTTACCACCTGAAGGGTTAAAAAAGGCAGGACCACCGTGGATACCAATACGAAAACATGGCATGCAGTGCACACATTCAAACCCAGACACACGGACAGACGGACAGACGGACAGACAGACCTGTGCCTCGTTAAGAACTACATATAACAAATATAATCTTAGAAAAAAATATATAAAGCATGTCCTTATACTCCAGAATGGTACCTGCTGCGTCGAGGTTGCTCCACTCCATGGTCTCATTGAGGAAGCTCCGAAGGCGCAGCTGGGTGCTACTGCCAGTCTTGGTATCAGCCGTATCCCCATCACTGAACGTATCCGCCCCACTGTCAACATCTTCCAGAAAATCTTCACTGGTGTCCCCTCGTTCCACAGAGGAGGCAGAAGACAGGGACATGTCCTCCAGGGCCTCCCCTGCTACAGTACCATTACTTAGTTGACCTCCTCCTCCTCCCCCTTTGCCAACAGAGTAATCAACATCAATGTGCAAGTCTGCTTTAATGATCTCGCCTGTGTCCTGATCTTCTCCCTCTTTGCCTGATTTCCCACCAGGGCATCCAGGAGCAGTCACCGGCCTGGCGTCGCCCTTCACACGACCCATGAAAAGGGGCTTCTGCAGCTTGGTCTGCCGAGGCCGGGCCAGCTTGCAGCCAACATAACCACCATTGCTACCCCCCAGTGGCTTGGCTGTCATGCAGCTGGGAAGGAGAGGCTTCTTCAGGGCAGTGGGTGTGGTGGGCGTAGAGGCGGTGTTATTGGAGAGGGAGGAGACGGAGGTGGCCGTCGCAGACGCTCTGTTGTACTGAAGTCCTCCACCTCCTAGACCTCCAATGCTCCCTCCGAGGCCCACCCTAGTATTGCACAGCTGTGGGGGTTTAAGGAAGCTGGCCTGGGGGGGTCGGAGAGTAGTGTTGGCCAGGGGCTTGGCCAGCTCCACAGCGCGGTTGAAGGAGAAGGATCGGGTCATGGGCTGGTTGGTGGGTGAGGGGATCTGTTTGAAGTGGGTGAAGCTGTGCGAGCGGACCATGTTGTCCATGGACATGTTCTTAATACTGTCACTGGACAGGGAGAGGCTGTCCTGGGAGCCGCTGAAATGGAGGCTGGAGGTCCCCTTTGGAAGCGCAAGACCAGACATGGGCCGTGGGCGGAGGGGGGAGTTGCATCCATTGTGGTTGGCTTTGGGAGCTCCGAGGGGGCTCTGCGCCAGCTTAGTACTTGGCGTCTTAGAGGTCTGCTTTGGGATGGCCTTTGGGCTCGAGACAGACAGCAATGAAGAGCCAGATCTCCGGATTGTGGGTGTTCCAGGGGTAGCATTTTTCCCCTCTTTGCGCAATAGGAGCGGAGTCTGAGGCTTGACTTCCTGTGGTTTCACGTCCTCAGGACTAGTGGGGGAGGTGGGGGGCAGAGCCGGGCTGGGACTGCTGCAAGCCTCTCTTCTCCACTTCAGAGAAAAAGAAGGTTTGCGGACCAGTCCATTCATGTGTGTCGCTGTAGTTGTGGTTTTGGTGTCCTGGCTGGGGAGGGTGGATTGTGGGGAGCCATTGGGGAGGGAGCTTGCACCACCTGCGGAGGAGCGGCCACCAAACTTGGGCAGTCTGGATACCATGGCTATTCCAACAAATGGCTTTTCTTCCATTAGACGCCGCTAATGGCATGTATGGGCCTTGAATCATACAGAACTGTGGAGTAAAGGAGGGACAGAAAAGAGGGAGAAGTATTAAGACGTATTAGGAGAAGTATTAAGCCTTATTGGGTAATCTAACGTTTTTTAGAATGAAGGTGCAATGTTCTTAAAGCCATTTGAATAAAAATTGACACTTTTTTATCCCCACCATTGCTAGCAGCCAATATTCAAGAATAACAGTAAACCTTAACTCAAGTCAATTATTTTTTTAATTAAAGATGAAATAAGTGATATTAATAATTTGTTCATCATACTTTGAGTCAGAGAAAAGCAAAATTGGGAATTAGGAAAAGAAACTGAAGTACGTATGAAGTCATCAAATAATCATTATCTTTCCCATGTTCTTTGTGGTGTAAAGCCTTTCATCTCACCTTAGGGAAGAGGGATTTGTTCACTGTGACAAACACGCCCTATGTATTATTTATGTACTGACAACATGGTTGCCTGAGGCAACTGTGTCAGTAAGTTATGGCCGAGCTGTCCACTGCCTGCTCAGAGGTAGAGGGTAAAGTCAATAATAGGTAGGTATTGCCTGAAATCATTCCTCAGAGCACCTGGTGCTCATGTGTATACAATCTGGCTTTTAAGTAAATGTGTTTCAATGCTGCCTGGCTGGATGCGTTTTGTTGGGTTTTTTATGTAGCCTGTAGGCAAAGGACAGAAGTATTTGCTGTTCTATTCTACAGTAAAGTGGATCTTGTAAAAGCCAGGAGTAAGCTCAATAAGTCAGGTGACCCTTAACTCCACGATGACCTACTCTACAAGAAGCACAATTCCACCAGAGGCCCTGGGAATCTGCCTTAGTGCCAAAGAGAGCACTGGGTCCGTTGACACACATAAACGTACCAGACACACCAGAACACACAAAAGGCATGCTTACAAACGCTAAGCAGCCTTGTACCGTAAATAACACAGAAGCTGCGTTGATGTTAGCCTTGACCTTCTACCCTGTTGCCCTATCCACTTTGAGAATGTTGTGGAGTTGTACAAATCACTTCTCCAGACGCCTTGAATGGGAAACTGGTCGTAGTGACAGGACTAGACAGGTATATTGTGTTTGCGTGACTGCATGTGGAGTTAATGACATTTAATCCAGAGACACATAGGATAGAGTGGAGAGTGGGAGGGAGAGTGAGAGGGAGAGTGAGAGAGCAGTCACTCGTTCTTTCAAAGTCAATTCAAGTCATGGGGCAAAACATCAAAAGCTGCCTGACAGCCGGAATGATCAAAGACACATACTCACAATCTGTTGTGGGTTAAGCCTTTAATTAACCATGTTAATACCGAACCCTTCTTAATAATCCTCATCTAAATCAAAGAGGAACACTTAGGGCACGAGTCAGCCATCCTGAATAAGAAAACGATCAGATAGCGGGCCCAGAGGTGGACGCAAAGAGCTTCCCCATGAGACCCTGGCAGCAAGACCAGGCCGACCAAATGCATGGAAAGAGCCTGGGGGACACTGGCTCGATGTTACCGGGAAGGAATCCAGATCTGGGAAATGTGAAAGGGGGCCGTGGTGGATGATAATGCGCTGGAGAGACAGAAGCCTAACTGCAGCTTCCATTCTGTCACGGACCGTTACGATCCTTTGAATGGGTCAATGGGCATGTGTAAATAGTCGGCTGGAACACCTGCATGATCAGGTTACATGCAATGGTCTACCACCGGGGTGTCATCAACTGAAAAGCAACATGTCAGGTCTAGTTGGCAACGAGTTGGCTCGGGGGAATAGCAAGAGATCAATCAAATTGTAAAAACCTTTATGCAACCCTTTTAAGATAGGATTAAGTCATCAATAGCTGTACAGAGGATAGCCTTTGGTTCTTACACTTAGACGAAATGTGGAATTTATTATGCAGATAAATATATCTTTTTGTCACTCAGAATACAAAGGCAGACAGCATCCCTTTCCTAACGTGTATTAAGACCAAAGCCGAGATCATATCAGGGCCATACTAACTCCACACGACCTTCGAAGTAGTTAGGGCAGACTTGTGCGTGACCGTGTTTCTCATGTCTGAAAGAAAAGAAAACAGGGCACAGATTCTCTATTCATCCAGAGCTCCCTCGCTCTCTCTCTCATAAACACACACACACGCTAACTGACCCCATTAAGGAAGCACAGACACACACAACACCAGTGTGTTATGAATGCACTTAGCTCTGCCACCAGGGCTGAGTAATGTGTTTAATCAGTCTCTCACACACACACACACACACACACACACACACACATATTGAGGTCAGTCGCTGTAGGCTGGGCAGCCAAAGCCTCTTTTCCTTGGTGAAGGGGCAGGTTTGGGTGGGGTCTCTGTGTGTGTGTGTGTGTGTGTGTGTGTGTGTGTGTGTGTGTGTGTGTGTGTGTGTGTGTGTGTGTGTGTGTGTGTGTGTGTGTGTGTGTGTGTGTGTGTGTGTGTGTGTGTGTGTGTGTGTGTGTGTGTGTGTTGGGAAGTCAGATTAAGTCGAGACTTGGTTCACCAAACTACCATTCATATTAATGTCAGTGTCAGAACACCTCGGCACACTTCTGGAACAACATGCCCATATATCTAGGTCATCTAAGTAATTACTCAACCGATAATATCGGACCAACGAAACAGTTTCTTTGATGCATATTTGCTGCAGGAGTTCACTTCAAGTTGTAGCTCAAACACGTTAGGAACCCTAAAAAACAACATTAGAACCATTATTATCAAGAATATTGGCGCACGCCATAGTCGCCTAAATAGATAAATACGATGATAAGTACAGGTATATTGTATTGACTATGAATTAACTTGACAATATATTAGCTCTAAGAATGTTTATTTCTATTCATTCAAGAGGCCCTTAACTCAATAGCAAACCATACCCATGGCCGAAGAATAATCAACCATTACACCACCCATAGTCACATCGTCATTCACACGCCCTTACCAATATCTCACCAACACAAACACACACACAAAAAGGTAAACCTTAAACATTGTTCAATGATTCTCCCTAGGACAAAAAAATATTGTCAACTATGAGACACAACCTCTTATCCGCCTTGCACACATTCACAACAACACAGGGCATAGACCAGGGTGGCCATCTGTCCACCGTTCACGAAGGGCCGCCCCTCCCCCCGGCCCCATGGCATTGTTCATTAACGTCTTTCAACGAGGCTGCCGTAAAACCCGAGCCTGTACCAGGGGTCAGCTTTCATCCGCACTCGAGTGAGACCACAAGTGAAACCGCTTGGTGATTACACAGGATCAGCAATGCAGGTGGCCGCCGCCGCCCCCGTACTTACAGGTGGGAGGTTATGCCTCGCTGTACTCGAGGCAGGATAGGTGCCCGGTTGGGTCTGCTTCCTCATTATGTGGGCTTCAAAGGCGAGGCCACTCTGTTCAGACAAACAGGGCAAGTCTACTTTATTTCTAATGATGTCACTGTGCGGTGTGGTCACATGATTACAATAAAGCTACATCTAATCTTTGCACACCGTTTCATAGATTGCCCATCTAGAAAATAGGCGTACCAAAATATTGAAAAGTCACGTATATTATTTCAACATTCGTCGTTTCATCATTCATTTCAAAATCATGGATCTCTGCTCAGAATCAATGTCCTGGCAGAACGCCTTACTGTGTGACCACGTGGGTTTTCTGGTTGAGACACATCTCAAACAGTACAGGGTACTATTGTAGAAAAGAAAGCATGACTAGCCACCCCAAGGAAATCAAATGTAAACGGAAGAAAACACACACATACCTGAAATCTACCATGGCTCATTCATCAAAAAATGTTGTACAATCAGTGCATACAAATATTGCTTGTGTCTGACGGGAAACGGAATTAAAGGCCCATAAACACAAAAAATAATGCTTTAGAAAGGCAGAAATAGAGAGAGGAGGAGGCTGAAGAGGATAGAAGGTACAGTGAGCACAAAGGGTCCAGCTGGCTCGGGTGTACAGAGACGGACCCTCCAATGGTTTTTTCTACAGCTGTTTCCAATCAGCGGTGGGCATAGTGGGCATGCGATGGCAGCCTGGGTCTACAGAAACATGGAGAAGCAACATTGCCTCTCTGACTTCCTTCCAGCCAGCCCAGAGGACGTAGACCAAGTTGGCACCGGACGACTCTCACAGAGAACATAAATCAGAGACGATTTCATTCCATCTGTACACCAGCAGGTGTGCCGAGATTCACACCGTGATTTATTCCAATAAATATCAGAATACACACTTAATTTGGGGCAAATATCACCTTCACCGTCGGCAAAAAAAACAATATCATAATGTAGGATTATGTTACAATTACAAAAGACCTAACCCTAGAGGGTTAAAGGAACGACATTCAATCTTTTTTGGGGAGAGACAGAGACAGAGACAGAGACAGAGACAGAGACAGAGAGAGAGATTTTTTGTATTAATAAATTTCCATACCTGGAACATTTCGACATCAATAATAAACCTATATATTTATTTTCCTTCATGTAAGGTCAAGGAAACGGGGTCAGGTTGTTTAACGGAGTATTAAGTGACCATTACATTCACCGTCTTAATGAATAATTTTGTGATTATTGACCATGGCCCATTTATCCAGAGATGTCTTGAAAGCATCTCATCTCATCATCTCTTCAAAACGGGAAACCAACTTGAACTAATTTGTCACGTTAAAGGCCGCGTTGCAGAACTCATTTTCTAACGAATTTGTGCAATTTGCTTGTTGGTAGTCAAGATTTAAACTGTTAAGTTCTTCATATCGACTTCCTCTGCATGTACACAGTTGTACCTACACAACACCGGTGTGGGTGTCCTGCGTCGAACCCCCCCACCCCCCCCACCCACCCACCCCACCTCAGCGGGGTTCTGTTTCACAATAACTTGGGTAAGACTGAGGCCTACAAAAGATCCACTGTACACCTCTGTCCAGGTCTTACTCGTGTACAGTTACTTTTAGCATTACAAAACCGCAGCTCAAATAACGGACACATCGCGAGAGAGAGAGAGAGAGAGAAATCCAGGCAGCAGGCCGACTAAATCCCTTTTTCATTCTTCAGAGGCAACTGGATGAATGCAGACAGCATTTTACATCCCTTTGGGCTCTGATCTTTTGGGTCAGTCAGGCTACGCTTGAGCGATGCATTTCCCCCCCCCCCCCCCCCCCCCCCGACCCCCTCACCAATACATTACTCTCCATTTCACACCCTTGGCCCAGTGAGCCAGCTCGCATCCCAGCACAAATCACCACTTCTTGTCATGAGGAGGGCTCCGGATCCTATCTCAACACGGCCGCATGATCGGAGGAAGTGTGGACCTACACTCAGACTTCAGCAGGCCTGACTCTGGAAGAGTTTCAAACTGGGGCAGGAGGGTGACTTTGAGGAAATGTATGGAAGTTATTTTCAATGACACATGCCTAGCACAGAGAGTAGTTTTGGAATGCAAGTAACATAACAGCGGGTATAGGGTTACAAGCCTATTTGACTTCAAGCCTAATTTGAACTTAAAGTAATACATTATTAGACCTTAGAGACCATTGCAATATTAATTTTGAAAATGGGGAAGATACTTTGCATGAAGGCATAGACTTTTTTATATCTTAAATAATAGAGGGGAAAACTGCCTTATTCAGGCTGTAAACAACTTTTGATTAAATCTCAACAGTAGAAAATTGTTTGAAGCAACTCAGAAAGCATTTGTATTCCATCCATACTAAACTGGTTTAATAAATAATCTAAATAAAAATCATAAAGCTCATAAATCACATTGAATGTCAAGAATAAACTGCCTATATTTCAGCTGTGGTGAGGTTGGTCCCCACCCAGACCAAAAAAAGGAAATTACATCAGCTAAAGATGAAGGGATGGAGAGAAGGAGGAGTGACTGGTTGGCTCAAACTAGATTATCATCCCTACGGCATCAATTGGTCCTTGGCAGAGTTTACAGGGAAGCTCCATCAAACTAACCCATTGTTTTTCATCCATCCCTCTCCCGTCATTCCACTTCTCCCTTCTCTCTCTTTCTCCATCCTCTCCCTTCTCTCTCCCTCTCCATCATACACAATCCCGGTGTGATGGACAGGCGGGGCAGCCAGGCGGTGTGACTCCTGCCCTCCCTGGCTTCAGACTGCAGGCCAGTCTATCCCTCCGGCTGATCTATAACTTAGGGCCCCGCCATCATAGCATACAGAAAGACATCCATCTGGGTTGGCCCTGGCACACCCATTTAAAACACACGCCCAACGGGGGAACTACAAAACAAAAACCACTGTGAGAAATACGTTTTAGGACTCATGTCAAACGTGCTGTTAATATATATCACTCTAAAAGTCAGTAAATTAAACCCTTACTGACTGCCTTGCCACCTGTCTGAGAAAATATCCCGGAATATCCCAGACCGCATTCTCTGTGTACTGATCTATCAATCTCTGAGTCTCAGAAGGGCTGTAACTGGAGGTCATTTGAGGACAGGGCAGTGATGCGTCACAGCATCATAACCCTGAGGGCAGAGATATACTACAGGCACTAAGCCAGAAGCTAACAGGATGAGACTGCTGGGAAGCTCAGCCAATAAAGACACTAAGCTAATGTGTATTGATTGAGAGCGGGAACTAAATGCAGAGGGAATGCAAAAAGTGGCTAAGTGGTGCCAATCCAAGAAGAAGGTATTGAAGTGTTGCGCGAATGCCGCAGTTGTAAATCACATTGAGGACAGATAGACCGACAGATGGGTGGGCCGGGCAGGCAGACACACGGGATGAGAGGACGGCAAGACATCCACATGGTTCTGCCTCTGACCATAACTCATCCAGATAGACATGTGCTATATGTGAACACAAACACACACAGACACACAATATTGATGTTGTTTTGGATATAAAGAAATACCATTATTCAGTTCAAAAGTATCTTAGCCACTCAAAGAGAAGATATGAAACCTTACCGGTTAAGCAGTGCACTCAGGCCAGCCACACTGAGCCAACTCAGAAACCCACTTCCTGCAGAAGGGTTACTTAAGATCACTAAAGTACAGCATTACGTAACCGAGCAGCTCTTATTCTGTAGAAGCCAGAGAACAGGAAACCGGAAGGATGATCGCTATTCAGATGGTGATTGCTCAGTCTGCCTCCTGTGTGGGTATAGGCAGCTGTGATTGGTCGTTGTACGTGCAGCGTGATTGGTGTGATGTGTTATTGTGGATGAGTAGGAGGTTCAAACATCCCACCCTTTTAATATTTAATAGTGCTCCTCCAGAGAGTGCAGCCCAAGTTAGAGGGTGATAAAGAGAGTGTTCCCATGCAAGTGAGAGTCAGAGAATCTTCAAACGGTTGCAGCACTCCACCTCACTATGATAGATTTTATATATTCAGGAAGAGATTCATGGGAAACCAAATAGATTAAAATAAGAAACTAAGGTAATGTTAGAATACCCCCCTCAGAGAGTAACAGCACAAAGGATATGAGGGCAAAACCGGGGCAGTTAATTGTTAACAAGACTTTACAAACAACAATAATTAAACCAGAATAGATGAGTCCGAAAAGGTATATCACAAGATTAAATAAAGAGAGAAGAGAGAAGTGATTACAAAGATACATTATTAATCTGTTGTGGTTCTTTGGAAGATGAATTGTACATCCCTTTCTCATCGGATGCTTGTCAGAGAGGTGTAAAAGATATCTGCCATAGAAGATCAATATCACCTGTTCACAATACTGTACCAGGTATCAGACAGACAGGCAGGTTAATAAGGATCGTTATCGTTATGCTGATTCATGTGTGTTCAATTCAAGAATGAAGATATTGCACATAATAATTTGCACAGTAGTGAATAATCCACTGCCTGAGCTACTCTGTATGTCCATACATTGACCTCCTAATCACTCCCTGGCCAAGGGCCTTTACAAGATGTGTTGGATGAAGAAATAATAATGTGGGAGAGAGACAATGGGAGAAGGGAGAGGAGACCTAAATAATACTAGAAATCTCAAAAAGCAGATATTTAATGTCAATGAACTGAAGCAATCTATGAAAAATCACATATCCAGCATCATTTTATTCAGTTTCTCCATTTCTTGCAAAGCTTCAATTTTCTTCCTGTAATTTGCAATCTTTTTATTCCTGTAATGCGGGGGGGGGGGGGGACATTTTAATTCCCTAATTGGGAAAAATAAGAACGTTGGAGGGGCCTCAAATCTGGTAAATTATATTTGGTTTATCCCTAAAGCATCTCAGATATCAGACTTCCATTATCCTAATAACATTACTTCTCCTGATTCCACACCCATTTTTGCACCTGCCATTGCCTCCTAGGCAGAGTGTGTGTGTGTGTGTGTGTGTGTGTGTGTGTGTGTGTGTGTGTGTGTGTGTGTGTGTGTGTGTGTGTGTGTGTGTGTGTGTGTGTGTGTGTGTGTGTGTGTGTGTATTGACAGCATTGTCACTCTTAATGCATCACATGACCTTGGCATGAACCAGTGTGTTAGACGCACAGTCCCTCTCATTTCCATCTTGGCATTAGCACTGGTTAGGCTGATAAGTGTTTCCTGGCAACAGGACAGCGGACTTGTCATCACTGTCAAATAAGGCATTTGAATCGTTCCGAAACAAATCTGGGAGGGGTTGGAGGAAAATATCATACCCTCGACTTTTGTAATGGTCGCTAGAATGGCGTTTATGGCTCTAAAACCACTGCTGACTTATGATTGGCCCAGACTATTAGGATCTTCCTCAAGGCTCTCTTGCGGACAAGCCCATAGAATTGTTAGAAGAGAGCCGGGAAATTGAGACAACAAGCCATCCAAGCTGCAATCAAATAGCGTATCCCCGGCTAAAAACAGATCCACTGTATCTAACGCCTAGCACATTGTGCATCCACCCTCTGTGACGGATACAACAATGAAAAAAAGGCAGGGAAAACCATGGGAAAAAATACCTAATTTAATGTTATCCTGTACACCAGGAACTCCCTACTACAATGTTTCTCTTGATCTGCTAGTTAGCTTATCCATAAGATCTCATAAATACATACACGGGACTCCATCTGACCAGTATCCCGATCAGATGACCGATTACGTTCTTACGGCTTAGATCCCGTGAAGATTAACAGAATACGTTATGCAATCCTCTTACAGCGTCATACTAAAATATCAAACCTCAAGGCACAGCACTGACGTGTCCTCAGTCATGACCTACTTATTCCATACATTTAATCCAAAACAATTGAATGTTTTGTGATTAATGTTTAGTCTGTGATGTTGAAAACCCTGTAAGGCCTAAAAAAAGAAAAAAGTTTGGTTCCTGTTGGTTGTCAGTTGAGGTCATGGGTAGGTAGGGAATTTATTTAATTTTTTTATTTATTTTCCAGCGGCAGCGAATGATAGGTAGGTTGTTTTCATTTAAAAACGAGAAAATTCGCTCATCCTTGTACAGAATGAAGAGGTGCTGTATCAAACCGAAATTATAGTTTGCATCAAAAAAAAAAATATATATATTTTTTTTTATAAAGCTCATAAAATAATTTGGGTCGCACATAAATTGACAGGGTCGGTCGGAATCCGTAACCAAAAAAATTTTTTTTTAGGCCTAAGAAGAAATCCCCTCATGTGCTGTTCTTGGTAATTCATATCTATCGAGTCTTCCATTTAATCCATAAAACAGTGCAATACCCACGTGATTGTGAAACAAACACAAACAAACATGTACTCAAAAAAATACAAAAGCTCATGCAAATAGAACACAAAATCAACCGCAAATGATAAGCGATGCATGCATACACCACAACACAAAACCAAGAGAATACGCGCATGGAACAAATACGTTTCCAAAACCAAGTTCATGGATCATTGTCATTTTAGTAGTCTAGACTGCGATTCGTTTCAAACACAACAATGACATACCCTGCTCTTTCCAACAATGACATCACCTGCTCTCCAACAATGCACTTACTTGCACTTCCCGACAATTACATGAATTACTGTTAAACAGTATTCAGACTACAGCACATGGCTCAGACTTATGTCTCCATTGCACTGCTGATGTGGCAAATGCCTTGCTTTCCCTAGATAAACTGTGATTGTCAAGTGAGTCATCAGCCCAATTCAATTGACGCACGCTGGCTGTAACATTGGGTCTGCTGGCCAGAGGTGATAATGAGAGAGAGATGTATCATGTATAAAAGTAATTTACCGGTAATCGTTTCACCACACATGGCATTATCTATTTGGGAGTGATAACAATGTTTATTATTTTTACAATTCAATGGTATGCAACTATGTATTTTTCTCACAATTGTCTGAGCCCATTCCATTTCCATTGACCCATTGTTTGCAGCACCTACTTCACACAGTTCTTCAACAAGAATATAAAACATCATCACTATCACTTTGATTGTTTGGCAGCATAATTATCGGTTAATTTGGTCATAAATGGCAATGGTAAACAAAGCAGTGTTACAGCCCAGTGGAACTTGCAAGGCTTTTGTGTAGCCTTCAAGCTTCCATTACAAAACCTGTGTCTTGACAATCATGTGCTACTTAAAGCCCAATGGAGGCCGATTTGATTGTAATTGGCAAGGAAATGGATGCTCGACTGAACTTGAAGGTAATTGTGTTATAATGGCTTCTCAAATGTAGCGACAGGCGTTCAAACGATCCAGCTTTAACGGACATGTCAGCAGGAATCAATCTAGGATGATTGTACAGAAGTCCAACATAAAAGAGGCGGGCACAGTTAGCCTTTTTCTTCCTTATACCACACCCCTATGCTCTCATCTCCGGTATAAAGACACTCCCCAGGTTTGAAAAAAGATTTGAAAGGAGTGCCAATACAAAAATGAGGCCCATTGTTATCTCAAATTTCCCTGAAGGCCAGTGTTGCATTGAGTGATTTGAATAGCGTTTGCATGCAGGTGTCTGAAGTCTATGAATTGAGCAGTCCTTTTGAGTGAACTTCCTTTTGTACCCTGGCTTTTTTCCGCCTTTCCATTCCTTCATTCATACTAATCAAAAAGTGTAGCTGGTTAACTAAAGCATCCGCAACATATTTATAACTCTGACTATACGCCAAATATCATATACGCCAAATATACAGAGCTTCGCAAAACAGTAATAGACAAATCCCCTGACAAAATAGTTGCTCTATTAAAATTGTAATTTATTGTAATATTGTTCATGTTCATGTCATAAATCAATATAACATAACATAATGTGTGCCCAAATAAATAACAAAAACAGGATCAATATAGCCTTAAAAAATATTCAATGGTCCAATATGATGCAACATATCCATAAGGACTTGAAAAGATGACTTAAAAGCATGAGTCCTAAACTAAAGGTCAGAAGGTGGTTGCTAAAGCCACAAGCAACAAACACACCTTAGCTACAAAAATCCTAACCTGTTGAACCATACACTGCTGACAATAACCCAGTGTCTAGATAAGTAATGGAAATATAATGTGGATATATCTCATCCTGTTGGGCAAATACATTGTACTCTTGAACTGCATGTGGTCCTCACACCTGTGTGAACGCTGATTAACCCACTGTACAAACAACTAAAGGGCTTTCGTGCTAACTAAATCCAAAATCCTCCCCACATTTCAAACTTCAAGAAATTGCTGTGTGCCGGCCATCAACAAATACACGTGAATCACCCGATTAGGTCACAACTAGGCATGACAGCCACAGCAGAATGGAGTAGAACTTTATTATATAGTAATAGAAATTCACAAACACTACACTAACTTCTACAGTTTGTCCATGGGAGTTGTAGCATGTATGGCATGTTCACGACATTGGTAAGAGTTGATACCAATTGACCAAGGGGAGAACATTATGGCAAACAAAAATACATTTTATTAAATGTAGTTATCTACTGGAGAAGCATCAGGAGGACTCACTACATAATATTCCCCCTAAGTCGTATTTACGTCTTGAGAATCACTAAATAACGATTAATTGAAAGGGAAGTAGATCTTTCCCCTTTCCACAAATAACAAGTGGAAATTATTGTTTGAAAGTGACACACACACACACTGGCTCCTGGTCGGAGACCCTAAATCTCTACTAATACTGTAATGTCTGATTGTCAGGCTCAACAGAACTCAGATCATTATGAAATAGGTTACAAACTAAAAGCTGGAAATAGCGGTACTTTCAATATCGCAAGAACAAGACGTTACTAAAATACCTCACTAAATCATGTGTTCTAACACGTGGAGAACGTGCCTTCACAGCGACACGCTAACGCGTTACGTACCGCACAGCCAGGTCCAACGGTATAGTCTCTGCAGGGGGGAACACCAGGCTGCTACACAGTGTCTAATAATAGCGCTAATGATAGGCCATGTACAGCGGGAACGGGGAGAAAATAACATCAGCTCCTGTTGCCTCATCCTGTCGCCACACATACACACACATGAAAGCATGTGCCGTGACCGCTGTAATCCTGTTATATACACCGCTTACACTACAACACACGAGTGCACATGTGCACTCACTAACAACACTGCAATACAACCACTGACACACACATGCGTCAACGGGATATGCAAAAGCATAAGTACTTTCTCGTGTCAAACACACACACACAGTGGCAGTGGCAGTTACACAAAGCATCCATATCTGATGAGGCACACTGCATGTAGTCTATCCCCATCCCTCTCTGATGACTCCTGCCGTAAAACATTAATACAACATTAATCTCACCACAACTCTACAACTAGTTCTCTGCATTTCAACATCTCATCCACAAGGCTGGTGCGTCTTCAGGGCCATCTTATCTTAGCTCCTTTGAATTAATACTAGGCCTTGAAGACACGCACACGATGAGCTCACACACGTCTCCCTCACATCAACACACACACACCCTCTCCTCATCCTGTAGACCTCCTGGCTCCTGTCACGGTCGGATTTCAAGTCAGAATAATTAATGGGAAAAGCTGTCACAAGAAAACAGAAAGGCACATGCACACACACATGCACACAGGCACACACACACATAAAGACACAGTCCAAAATGTAAAGCAAACCACTTACATGCTAAATGCGATTTGGGGGGTCTTCAGCGAGACCCACAGTGGCGTCACTCAGCTGTTGCTGGTTGGAATTGTATCATAAACACAGCCAGCCGTCAGCAGCCACACCAACAGGTGTACCACTGTTGGTGTTGGTGTGTGTGTGTATGCCCCCCCCCCCCCACACACACACACACGTAGGAGAGTGAATCTCATCAAGCCCACGTGGAACTGTCTGTCGTGCTAGAAAGCGTGGTGCTAGTGTATAGGAACTCCTTCAGCCATTGAGGAATGCCCTGTCCTAATGTATAACGGGGTGTTGATGCCAGAGGCATGTGCACCGCCTCAGTCTCAGTCTAGTGCTGCCTGATATGTCACTGGACAGGCCTATGAAACAACTGACGAGTGCAGCCAATAGGGACACCGCATGCTGCAATAGTTTTCGATCTTAATAGGCAATAGATATTGTGTAGAACTGTGTGTCTGTGCAGCAGATGTGTGTAGTGATGCGTGTATCATCGATGTCGTCATGTTTTTGTTTCGCACAGAATCCAATTAAGAGACGCGTGTAATAATTAGGGGATATTTTTGAATGGCAGATTGACGTTACATAATATGTGTCCATCCCTCAGAAAACTCTCAACATGGTCATTTTTACGCTTCGTATTGCAGCCTTGCCATACCCATCACTCAACTTTTGGGTTGACATCCTTGCAGAGAGGGTGGGTGGTACTACTGTTAAAACAGATTGTATCCTGAGTGCTCGGTTATTAAGTGACATCATTGAATCATTAGATCTTAATATCAATATGTAACATAATAGAGCACATAAAACGTAGGCTGCTATGCTATTGACACTTTGACAACATTTCACATGACATGTTGGTTAGCTTTAGCACAGCTACACTAGTTGCAAATGAAAACAATGTACCATACGATATAAGACCATCTTCATGACACTATACCATCATAACATCATAACATGAGTCGTTGGTGCTCTTACCTGGAGGATGAAGTTACGCCATGGGTATTACTGCCATGTGTATGACTACCACAGACACCAACAAGTCTGGGTCCAGCTGTATCCAGGTCAACATGTGAGACCCCAGGGTCTACCTCGTCCTCAATGTCAAAGCGAACGAGAAAGTAAACAGCGGAGGGAAGTGAGTGTTTAACGCTCGAGTTTCTCAATGTTTGTTAAAAAAGAAAGGACCCCAGCATCATCACTTCACGATATGAGTCGGAACAACACACACAGCTGCGCTTCACACAAGTGGTAGTTCTTCTCACGGTGTTTGAGAACGCGCTCGTCCGTTATCCAGCAGCAGGACTGACTCACCAACGACATACACCGACGACGTTAGAAACGGTGTTTAAAGTCGTTGTGTGTGTGCGTGTGTGTGTGTGTGTATGTGTGTACTAATCCTCCCTGCTGAGTAGAGAGGGCTGCGTGGTAGTTCGTCATTCCAGTATCCTCTGGTCGGGTCAGGGGAGGCGGAGCGCGCGGAGGTCGGGTGGGAGGAGCCTGGTCCAGTGGGCGTCACCTGGTTTGGTGGGAGGACCCCTGGTCCAGTGGGAGGAGACCTCGCTAAGCTCGGACCGTGGCGCGTGCCAAGTGATCCTCTTTCTCTCAGTGTCTGTGTGCTTGTTATGTTTAAAAGATGTCTGAACTTAAGATGAAAGATAAGTACAAGTGCGATGTTATTTTGTTAGGAAATGTTAAAGGTAAAAGTTTTTTGGAAGAATTAGGCCAACCTTATATCAGTCTTTTCTTTGCCGTGCCCACTCGCTTTCCAGCCATTCATTGATTTGACGTCAGACTACTAATGAATTCTACTAATAATGATAAAACTGCAACACTGGGGTTTTAGCCTACATACAAATGAATAAGATGGGTCAATACAACGAATGAAGGCCAACTAATTGTACAATAGTCAAATATTTGATGAATATATAAAAAAGTTATACAGAACTCCAAAACAAATGTCATTTTTTTAAAACTCTGTGCATGGTAAATGTAACCTGCCCATCTGGCCGCCAGGGAGCGTTCTTTCACCATACACTATTTTGGCCAATAATTTTGTGTGCGTTTGTTTTAAATGAGTATTTAAAGACCATTGTTTTTTTGACCTATCATGATCCAGAACACCTCAATACAAATCAAAATGTTTCTGGTTACATTACAAAACACCGTGATTTTGTATACAGAATTTGCATTTTTAATATTACCTTCTGGCAAGACAGGCATAGGCTAAAGGCTTTATGTGGCTCGGGATAACAACTAAATTATACACACAGAGTTCAAGCACTCATTATTATCACAGTCTGATAGGAAAAGTGCATGATGACTAATATGGTTTTCCATCCATCATACCAATACACATATCCCTTAATTTAACAATTTGGCTCACTGAAAATATCAACAAGGTGGTACCATAAATAAATGTATTAGAGGTTATGAGGAGGTCTTATGAGAGTGGAGGTCTAAATACCGGGGGTTAAAGCATGTCTGAAGGCAGAGATGAGAAGCAGATTAAAGAAGAATGAACAAATGATGGATCACATGAAACAGTATTGGCAGGAATCTGAGATTGCTGATAGAAAAAAGTGATACACCCTCGTATGAGGTGGTGAGAGAGATAGAGAGGGAGAGAGGGAGAGAGAGAGAGAGAGAGAGAGAGAGGGAGAGAGAGATAGAGAGGGAGAGAGCAAGCAAAAGAGAGAGAGAGAGAGAGAGAGAGAGAGAGAGAGAGAGAGAGAGAGAGAGAGAGAGAGAGAGAGAGAGAGAGAGAGAGAGAGAGAGAGAGAGAGAGAGAGAGAGAGAGGAGGGAGAGAGGGAGAGAGAGCAGGAGAGAGAGCGAGAGAGAAAGGAGGGGAATGTCTGCTGTCAACGTGCAGAAGAAGAACCTGGGCAGCAGTGCAGAAGTGAGTCCAGAGCGGTCCTGGTAAGATGTCTTTTCTTTCGTTCAGTTAAGGAAATAGAGAGTAATGCGTCTTTTTGTAATGACTTCCTTGGTGAGATGCTGAGTGGCAACTCTATGTAATCGAAACCTGAAGTTCCTCTCTAATGGAAACGGTAATCTTTGTATAACTCAATGAGCCACATTGTTCCTGCTTGCGTGAGTTAGACTGACAGGCTGCATGCTGGACTCTAGACTCCTAGACTTGTCTAGACTAATGAGAGCTGATCCTATTTCCAACAAACCTCCATTTCCATCTTTAATCTAAAAGCATTCCATATTGAAAATAATATAATTGAAAGACATACTCCTTGAAGTATGGCCGAAGTCCAGGAGGTGAATGTGTTTAACCTTCTTGTTCTTCCTTAAAGGTGACAAACAGGTGGATTTAATCAACGATCCCATGCAGGATAGACTTCTGCAGACCAGAGACGAGAGCTATCCTTTTTTCCTGCTTCTTGCCCAGAAGGACTGTTTGGTTCAGACCATGAACCGGAGCTGGACCCTTCCCTTGGTTCTGGTGCTGAGTCTTCAGACAAGTACCATCCTGGTAAGTATGTTGACTTACAAATGGTTACCCATATGACTGCTGTTAAGATTTGACTACAATGCTATCAAAAGTACCAAACTCATTGTAGTAAAGAGTGATTTTAGCTTGAGGGAGCTAAATAAATGTGCCTTGACAAAGCCTTGAATAAGCTCTCCTTATGTGTTCTTCTTCCTAAATACATGTCAAAATGTGTGTTTTGTGTTGGATGGTCATGACTTCTGAAGGTGTTACATGTGAACAATTTGGGTGGAAGGCTTCAGTATTCAGGGTCAGCAAGGCACCTGTTTCTGATCTACAGTGGGATTAACGTCAGCAGATGTGAGTCTGGCGTCAACTTGAAAGCTTTGCGGTATAATGTATGTTTAAAATGGGGGAGATGTTCTCAGAATGGGAACATACCATTCCTGTTGGTTTATTTCAGTGTTGTGCTTTCACATATGGGTTTTGACATGAGATAATGTTTTGTCTTACAGATCTGGGGTCACTTAGAAAATGTAAAAACGTGCATAACATTGCTGTGCAATGACGCACACTCAGTTATTAGAGCAAGCAGGTTGTTATTGGTTCAGGAATGACCATTGGATTTGGATTATGTAGGCACAGATGACATTATTTGTTTTTGGTGTGTGTGTGTGTGTGTGTGTGTGTGTGTGTGTGTGTGTGTGTGTGTGTGTGTGTGTGTGTGTGTGTGTGTGTGTGTGTGTGTGTGTGTGTGGTTGTGCGTGTGTGTGTGTGTGTGTGTGTGTGTGTGTGTGTGGGTGTGTGTGTGTGTGTGTGTGTGTGTGTGTGTGTGTGTGTGTGTGTGTGTGTGTGTGCGTGTGCCTGTTTGCGTGTGCCTCTATGCATGTGGGGGTGTGTGTTTGTGGGTGTGTTTGTGTCTGTCTGTCTGTCTGTCTGTCTGTCTGTCTGTCTGTCTGTCTATGCCTATTTTTGTTTGTGTGTGTGTGTGTGTGTGTGTGTGTGTGTGTGTGTGTGTGTGTGTGTGTGTGTGTGTGTGTGTGTGTGTGTGTGTGTGTGTGTGTTTGTCTGTGTGCATGCCTGTATGTGTGTGTGTGTGTGTGTGTGTGTGTGTGTGCGTGTGTGTGTGTGTGTGTGTGTGTGTGTGTGTGTGTGTGTGTGTGTGGGTGGGTGGGTGTGTGTGTGTGTGTGTGTGTGTGTGTGTGTGTGTGTGTGTGTGTGTGTGTGTGTGTGTGTGTGTGTGTGTGTGTGTGTGTGTGTGTGTGTGTGTGTGTGTGTGTGTGTGTGTGTGTGTGTGTGTTTGTATCAGGGAGGTAGAGCTCAGCGTAAACAGAGAGAGGCAGAGGACAGCTTGAAACCATACCTTGGCAGAGTGGACCCAGGTAAACTGTCCAGTATTACATCACTTAAAGCTGTACAGGACATCCAAACCCATGTGTTGCTCATGGCCCTTTGTAAGGCTACAGCAAAAAATGTATATGTGACTGCTCCAGCTTGATAGATACATTATATGCAGTATTTATCAGTTCATTCATCAGTGTTGAAAACCTCTTCTGCTCTCCGCCTGAAAGCAGCCTTATTACCTTCCTCAACTGCTTGATTGAATTCTTGCAGTTCAATTTAGTACATCATAATCTCCAAACATGTGGCAACTGTAAAAAAAAAAAAAATAGAAGGATAACTGATCTAGAGGCTGTGTGTGTTGTGTTCCAGAGAAGTTGTGTGAGCTTCTGAAGTGCCACAGCCCAACAGGGTCCTGGTGTCAGGTGGTTCGCAATAACGGCGTCCTCATCCCAAAGTGTGTGTGTCCCCGCTCCTGCCCACGGTAAACAGACACACAAAAATCAAATGCACATTCGTCTTTGACTTTAGCAAGTGCATGTGTTTGATACGTACACATAATATAAATAAGTAGCTTTTGGTTTTGTTTTTAATTTAGAAGCAAAATAAAACACGCTCTATTGAATTATACATTGTACTTGCTCTTTTATTCAGAGAGAGGGCGCCAGTGTGCAGCGTTACGGGGAGAACTTATGGGAACGAGTGTCTCTTGCACAAAGAAGCTTGTCGAAAGAGACGTCGCAATGAATTGGCCCACAGAGGACCCTGTCTTAGTAAAAAAATCATCAATACCACACACACATATGCACACAAAGGCACAAACACACACAACTACACACACATCTACACAACCACACGCACGCACACACATGCAAACACATGCAGACACACACACATGTACACATGCACACACGCAAACACACAAACACATTCACACACAATAATGCACCTATGTAAACACAACTGATACGGACCCCACGCACATACACACGCACGCACACACACACACACACACACACACACACACACACACACACACACACACACACACACACACACACACACACGCTAAAGACCCCACACGCATGTAGACACACACACACACACACACACACACACACACACACACACACACACACACACACACACACACACACACACACACAACCGTGAATACTGTACTCAGCAGGGACAGTGGTTTGCATAATAAGCCCGTAGCAGTTCCTCTGTATTAGTTCCCAAGGGAGACTGCACGGAGGAGGAGTTTGGCCAGTTCCCGTACCGCGTGCTGGACTGGTTTCTGCTGCTCAGTCGCATGGGAGGGTCCTACGCATCTGCCGCCGTGCCGCCCCAGACCTGCATTAGCCACGGGCAGAGATTACAGCTCGCACAGGTGCTTCAAACAAAACACGACCACAAAGCAAACAGGTCATTGTCGTGATGTGTCCGTTATTTGAGCTGCGGTTTTGTAATGCTAAAAGTAACTGTACACGAGTAAGACCTGGGTAGAGGTGTACAGATGGATCATTTGTAGGCCTCAGTCTTACGCAAGTTATTGTGAAACAGAACCCCACCAAGGTGGGCGGTGTTTTTTTCGACACAGGACACCCACAACGGTGTCGTGTAGGTACAACCGTGTATATGTCCCATTGATTTAAAAAAAAAAAAAAAAGCAGAGGAAGTCGATATGAACAACTTAACGTGACAAATTGCTACAAATTGGTTTGCCGTTTGAAGAGATGATGAGATGAGGTACTTTCAAGACATCTCTGGATAAATGGGCCTAGGTCAATAATCACTAAATTATTCAATAAGACGGTGAATGTAATGGTCACTTAATACTCTGTTAAACAACCTGACCCCGTTTCCTTGACCTTACATGAAGGAAAATCAAAATATAGGTTTATTATCGATGTAAAAATGTTCCATGTATGGAAAATTATTAATACAAAAAATCCTCAATATAATTTCTTTATCTCTCATTATTTATTTCTCTCTCTCTCTCTCTCTCTCTCTCTCTCTCTCTCTCTCTCTCTCTCTCTCTCTCTCTCTCTCTGTATTTGTCTCTGTCTCTGTCTCTTTCTCTGTCTCTCTTTCTCTTTGTGTAGAGGAGGTTCCACCTGTTGGACAGAAACAAAGATGGTCGTCTGAGCCGCAGGGACCTGAAGAAGCTACGCTACAAGAAGATGCCTCTGGAACACTGCGCCCTACAGTTCTTCCAGTCAGTCCTTTTCCATTCACAACACTGCTGTCACCAAACACCACCTCATGGTTCAAAGGCTTCCCTTTGTTGAACCAAGGTTGGGAGAGGCTATGTATTTCAGTTATGTATCAAGTAGGCTATTTCATCGCAAGTATTTGAAGAAACAAGCACTCAGTGCTTATTTGTATTTAATTGAATTGGGCTTTCAGTTTGAGGACATGATGAACCACATACAAAATAATATGATGCCACATATCTTTTGTGTGAAACCAATCTGTCCCTGCCTGACAACATGTGATCATCTGAGCTATAGGACGCTCTTCGGCTCCTTTCCGAGCCACAACGGGTAAATGTGTCACCCTGGGACGGAGCTCTGTGACCATGTCACACCTCCCACCATGCAGTTCTCTCCGCACCTCCTCCATCGCCTCTAATCCTCATCCTCACCCTCCCCTCTTCCTGTCCTCCCCCACTCTCTCTCTGTCTCTCTTCAGCACTCTGTCTCTCCATCATGTCCTCCTTTCTTCCCCAAAGCACTTCATCTCTCCTTCCCAGCTGATTCTCGCAAATTGCCGCCATCCGCAATCTCTCTTTGCCTTTGCTTTTTTTTTTTTTTTGCTTCCCCCCCTCTCTTTCACAACCTTGCCAATCAATCTATTTTCTCTCTCTCTCATCTTTCCCTCATCTCTCTCTCTCTCTCTCTCTCTCTCTCTCTCCCTCTCTCTCTCTCTCTCTCTCTCTCTCTCTCTCTCTCTCTCTCTCTCTCTCTCTCTCTCTCTCTCTCTCTCTCTCTCTCTCTCTCTCTCTCTCTCTCTCTCTCTCTCTCTCTCTTTCTCTCTCTCTCTCTCTCTCCCCCGCTCTCTGTTTATCTCTCCTGCCTCAGATCTCGTAGCTCCACCGCTCCCCACTACTACAGCTGTCCCTCTATAACTCTATACATCGCTCCCCGCCTCGCGTGTCTCCCTCTTCTCTCTCTGTATCGCTTTCACACACAAACACCATCTTTCAATATCATCATACCCCCGCCCCCCCCAGCCCTCCCCACCAGCGCCACCGCTACCGACACCCCCTCCCCCCTCCCTCCCCATGTCAGTGACAGAATTCTCCTGTGGAAGTGGGGGACTCTGTTTTAGCGACAGTGTCAATGTCAAGCCTGTTCCCACCAATGATAATGTTTATTACCCGCTGTGCCATGTCCCCCCCCCCCCCCAGCCTTTGGATTAGCACAAATTGAAGCTCTACCCTTCATAGAGGTATAGCGGCCTGAGAGACGGCCTGTTGAAGTGGAGACATATATATATGTTTATGTGTGTTTGTTCAAACACACGCATGTTTGTGTGGGTTTTTGTGTGTGTGTGTGTGTGTGTGTGTGTGTGTGTGTGTGTGTGTGTGTGTGTGTGTGTGTGTGTGTGTGTGTGCGTGTGTTCGTGTGTGTGTGTGTGTGTGTGTGTGTGTGTGTGTGTGTGTGTGTGTGTGTGTGTGTGTGCGTGTGTTCGTGTGTGTGTGTGTGTTTGTGTGTGTGTGTGTGTGTGTGTGTGTGTGCGTGTGTTCGTGTGTGTGTGTGTGTGTGTGTGTGTGTGTGTGTGTGTGTGTGTGTGTGTGTGTGTGTGTGGACATGTGCATGCATGTGTTCCATGCATTAGGAAGTGCGTGCATATCAATGTGGGATTGGGTTTGTGTCAGGTCTCAACATGTAGGGACTGCAATGTGGTGCAGGTTTCCCATTGCGCTGCTGCGTTGTGCTGTATGTGCAGGTCATGTGACAGTAACCACAACAGGAAGGTCACCCTGCCAGAGTGGACATCTTGTCTGGTGAACCGCTCCGAGGCCTGGTTCCACCGCTTCATGTGTGAGTGACGGCATTTCTATTTTTATTTTTTAAATGATCTCATTCAATATGTTTTGATCTCAAAACATATTGATTTTGATGCCCACACGGAATCCTATTCCAAAGTCACCACCTCCAAGAGCTCATCTTTGTTTGCTGCATCTGGAAATAAAATAAAAATATATTTAATTTTTCTGTTGTTATTTATATAGGTATAGTAGTATTTGTGAATTTCATGTGACAAAGAGTGATACCAGAAAAACACATGCTAGTGCTTCTGTCACCTTATAGCCTTATTTAAGTGCTTTGAGCGCTTTGAGTTTGAGAAAAGCGCTACACAAATTGAATCTATTATTTATTATTATTATTATATTTTCTTTTTTTGACAGCAATCAAAATGGGCTCACGACAGCTATGTCCCATGAACACTGAAAACAACCTTTAACAACGGCCTCAAGAGCTATCTCCAACTTTTCTA
>NC_044062.1:18988651-18991151 GCF_902167405.1 Gadus morhua | reverse complement strand
GGAAGGAAGGGAGGGAGGGAGCGGGTCTTAGAAGGAGAGTCTTCCATCAGAGAGGGAACCACACTTCAAGGAATAAAGATCAGTGAAAAAGAAGATCAGGCATTGTTTTGGCCGCTCTGCTGCGGCTCCAGTAATACATTCCTGTCAATCACAGTTGTAGTATTGCTTATTGTAATATTGCATATGAATGAATGAATGTATGAATGAATGAATGAATGAATGAATGAATGAATGAATGAATGAATGAATGAATGAATGGGGTAAAGTTGCCAAGACATGATCAAAACAAGAGCAGGAGAGGGAAAAGGGGAGGTTGGTGGTGGTGGTGGTGGTGGTGGTGGGGCTGGAGGTGGAAGGAGAGGGGGGGTGGGGGGGGTGGGGCACAGGGTCTTTACCACAAAGCCAGACAATACTCCCTCTGGGGTGAAGTGGGTCCCATTCAGGGCGACCTCAATAGTACTACACTGAAGTACCTGGTGAATGAGTCAGCCAAGGCCGGTCACTGAAGGGGGGGAGAGGGAGGGAGGAGGGAGGAGGAGGGAGGAGGGCAGTTAGTCCCAGACAATAGAGAACAGCCACTTTCTTTTTTTAATTCCCCTGATGATATTGATTGGAGGGCTCTGGGAGAATGTGGCCGGCGGGGCATAAGGGCCCGCCGCTACGGGGAGATGACAGAGGAGCTGGGCGGGGCTGATGAACCACTGATATGAATTTGACCCCTTCCCGTCCATCACACACACACACAAGCACACATACACACACATACACATACACACCTACACATATGCGCACACCTATAAACACACATGTGCAAGCACCCACACAAACACAAACACAAAGACACTCATACACAAAAATACACTCACATACAAGCACAGCACACTGAGACATACACACACACACACACTACTCGATACACACAAACACACGCGCATACACACACACACACACACACACACACACACACACACACAAATGCCACAAACCTTTGCCTCTGACCTATCGAGAATTAAAAAACGTTTCCACTTGTTAGTTGAGGCTAGGGAATCTTTGCAATGTTCTCTGCCAAATATAGATATTAGTTGAGACAAACAAAGCATTGGGTGGAGGTCCAGACTCTGGATCAGTTGTTGCCGAACACTAACAGATTGTTTTAGTGAAACATCTTAAACGGTCCTGCTTCATTCATGCTGCTGAGCAGAGCTCTCTGGTGTGTAAGCCCCTTGGTAAAAAGACAATACAGAGTATTTATTTTGCAGCATGGACGATAATACAAAACACACACTTTTCGGGCGGCGAATTGGCGGGCCCTGTACGGCTGTGTGTTCATTTTACAAGGACTCAGCACCTGATCAAACAGATGATTACAGCACAAAGACATGGTCACCTCCAGCCGCTGGCCCGGGCCTGATCCTGGGACAGATGTTATCGGACACTGCAGATAACTGGTTAAATAGGTCCACACCGCCAACCCCCCCTGTACACGCACCACTCGCTGGGACAAACCACACAAAGTGACCCCCGCTCTCTCTCTCTCGCTCTCTCTTTTCCCCCCTCTCTCTCTCTCTCTCTCTCTCTCTCTCTCTCTCTCTCTCTCTCTCTCTCTCTCTCTCTCTCTCTCTCTCTCTCTCTCTCTCTCTCTCTCTCTCTCTCTCTCTCTCTCTCTCTCTTCTCTCTCTCTCTCTCTCTCTCTCTCTCTCTCTCTCTCTCTCTCTCTCTCTCTCTCTCTCTCTCTCTCTCTCTCTCTCTCTCTCTCTCTCTCTCTCTCTCTCTCTCTCTCTCTCTCTCTCCCTCTCTATCTCTCTCTTTCACACAAACACTCTCTATTTCTCCCTCTCACTTCTCGTCAACACCCTCTTTTTCATCCACACCGCCAGTCCCCCTGGCACTCTCCCACTAACTCCCTCACTCTCAGATTGCACACCCACACACATACACACACACACACACACACACACACACACACACAGAAACCACAAACATACACATACATCCGCTATAGCTCACACTTGAGCCCTATTTAAATGGCAAGTAAGCGGCGCTCGGATAGCAGGGAACGTAGACGGAGGAGCCAAGAGGGGGAAGACGGGAAGAAACCGAAGGAAGAAACAAGAAGGAGAGAAATAAGTGAATAGTGTGGGGGGATGTTGACGTGGGGTTTTGGGGGGGGGGGGGTGTACATGGAGACGCTGACATTCACACGGCGTTCGGCACACAGTGAGGGCAGGGTACGAGGGGAGGGTGAGGGTGAGGCTGGGGGGGGAGTAGGGGTGGGAGGGGTGGTGGGGTGGGGAGGCAGTATGGCTCCACGTGTGAGCGAGAGAGAGAGAGAGAGAGAGAGAGAGAGAGAGAGAGAGAGAGAGAGAGAGAGAGAGAGAGAGAGCCGCCAGAGCCAGGGGAACGCGCAGACACACACACCTCCCTCTCCCTCTCCTCTCCCTCTCCTCACCCTCTCCTCACCCTCCTCCGCCAGGGGAGCCTCGGTCCGGGGAGTTGTTGC
>NC_044062.1:18918651-18978651 GCF_902167405.1 Gadus morhua | reverse complement strand
TCCCCATGCCACTGGATTGGCTGAGGAGCAGGACCCCCCCCCCCCCCCCCCCCCCCCCCCCCCCCCCCCCAAACCCCCCACAGCGCACACGCACACACTTGACAAACACAGAGAAACACACATACACCAGCAAATTTAAGTCTATTTAAAATTCCAACTCTTGTGCTTTTTTGTCTTTTTGCTGTTGTCGTAAATCAAGATAATGATGTGCCAGTTGTCAAAATGCTTATTTTGTTTGTTATTACAAAGGGGAGAACAAGATTTTGTTGACAGATATTATGCAGAAACTACAATAACGACTGTGCCAAATATGCAACAGGAACAGATGGGGATGTGATTGGAGGAACATCAAAGGTATGGTATCTACAGTCTATTGCTAGGGCTGCACAATGTACAGGCATTTCAAAAAAGACAAACGCAATCTAAAGATGCTTAGCTCGGAGTTGGGGTATTCTTATGCTTTTGCATGAAGCGGTGAAAATGACATTGTGAGTTCATGATGTATTCTTGTCCTTGTCAAATTCACTAATAAAAAGTAAAAGTGTATTGTTCTGGACAATGTGTGGTTTTATGTATGTTCATGCCCCTCGTGTTGGTCGGTGATGGTGCAGTTTGCTAAAAAATAGGAAGTAGCCATTTTGTGTCAGTCTTCATGTGGCATTTAAGCCATGAATCTCAGCTCCAAAATTTCATGTCATCTTTTGTTGTGATACCTGTTAGACGCATTGTCTGTAAGTAAATGTTTTTGTTGGAAAGATTTTGATGTAGAAAACCCTTTCTTTCTTGCCTTTAGCGTGAACTATGTTTACTCCGCAAACACATTTACTCTAAACTTGTACATGCTATGCTTATATCTGCTTACCTGTTAGCATGAGGCTTTTTGCTAGCCAGTTAATATGTTCATTTTTTAGCATATTCCCTTGTTGATAGCATAGCCTCTAGCCTCCATTGTTTGTTCTCTTTATACTTATTGTATGAGGCATGCTTTGTACATTTACCTCTTCTAATCTGTAATGCCAACATTTCCTTTTATTCTTCTTTTAGAGTTTTACAATATACAAGCTTCACTAAATGCACTCAAATACAGAATTCCGTTCTCTTCGAGTCATTGAAGTTCATGTTTAACTGACTGGATAGCTGGATGTTCATCTAGTGAGAACAGTACAATTAAAAGACAGCAATACAACAAGTTGTACACATCGGAGAGCATTCACGTGGAACATCATCCATCTCGAACAGCCATAAGCCACATTTCATCACAAGATGAGTCGGGAAAGTCTGTCACCGTGCAAATGGAGACAGACTTGGATGGAACACACTCAAAATGAGGTTAGCCGGGGAACCCGGTCTCTGAATACTTATTCAAGAGCAAGTGTTTCATCGACCAGTTCAAAGGCCAATTTGGCTGTCGCGAGAGCAAAAGCTGAAGCAGCAGAAAGTCAATGGGAGTTAGTTGAACAAGCCTGCATAAAAGCTACCCTTGAAGCCCTTCAGGTAGAAAAAGAAAGAGATGCTGCTTTTGCCGAAGCGAAAAAATGTTGGAAGCTGGCTTAGCTGGGAGCGATATAGGATCTGCAGCCAAAAAACGATTCCTCTCTCACCTACGGCTCACACGAAGCCATCGAGCGAGCCCTCTTCTCAAAACTAGAGCATTTTCCAAAGTTGACTAACAGAGAACCATTATTCTCTGTGAATTTGGAGATCTGTTTGTGGAGGTTGAAGCCTATCTTTATATTATATATCACACCTAGACACATCCAGGGGGGTTCTTCCCCTCGGAGAGAAGTTACCATATAATCTTCAGAAAAAGTGGACGTTGTTCGGGTCAAAATACAAATGCTGCAACAACGTCAGCTGTCCTCCCTTCTCTGTGTTCGTTGAGTTTGTGTGCACAGAAGCTAAAACACGTAAAGATCTGAGCTTCAACTACCCCGTGTCTCAAACACCATCAGACAGAAGAGAGAAGTCAGACGGGTTTACGTGAGCATTTGCATCTGTCAATAAGACAATTGTGACCCCATCTAAGCAGTACGGAGGCGAGAAGAAATCTGTAGATCACAGTAAGCTCGGCTTCATCCATGGGAAGCCCCATCCGCTGAATAAGTGCAGAGGCTTCAGAGAGACAATTTACACTGGAACCACAGGAGGATTCACTAGACAGGGGAAGGATGCCTGCAAGGATGAATGGAACCACCCGTATCCCGCAGGATCTCCACGCATCTCTGGTTCTTCAGATCACCAGTCGGTGAAACTAAACCCTTAGAAATTAAGGGTTTAAAACAAGGGTCACACAGTACCTTGGAGGGTGGGGCTTTAATTGTGTTAACCAAACTGACACCTCTTGGTTCTTCAGGCAGTCTTGGCTGACTGATGCTTTCGTTTCAGAGCAAAACAGTCTGCCGTTTTGTGACCGACCCTATGCACAGCCCCCATTGGTCCTGCATGCCCCCAGTCATAACTATTTGGCTAGAATTCCTCGAAAGAAACAAGGCCTGAGGATGGTTCATCCTTAGCGCTAAACACCCTCTTATGGGTCAATGTAAACTCATCGGCCAACACTGCAGCCTGGCGCAGGGTGGACACTTTCTGTACATTTGAATAAACCACCATCTGTTCCGGTTAACAGTTTTTAAATTCCTACAGAAGAGCAAGTTCACAGAGTGATTCTAAACCAGAAGCCTTACTGGCTATGCACCATCTATCAAAAAGAGTTCCTTTCTCCCTGGCGAAGTCAACAAAAGTGGGTCCAGCAGTCTGTCCATACAGTCCTCTGTATTTTCTAAAACACTGCCTATAGGCTTCAGGCACGAGCTCATATGCCCTAAGAACAGCACTTTTAACGCAATCTTATATTAAGGCTGTCCTACAAGGACAGAGATTAATATATTTCTTGGGCCTTACCAGTTTACTTGCATTGAAGAAGCAAAGGCCAGGCCTCTTTTGGCCAGAGCAATGTAGCAGCAACAAGCTCAAAAACCTTAAATTATTTGTAAATTTCAGTTTCCCAAAAAGGGACCAAAGCGATATGCTATATTATCAAAAGCTTTTGATTGTGTAACAGAGGAAGTTGGTATGCCAGAGGTTTCAGAAGCTTTCAAAGGCACTCCAGAGTTAGCCTTCAGCTCTAATTGGCGTAATTCAAGCTCTACCTCAAGTTCCAGTCTGTGAATGTTAGCAAGCCTGTTGCTTTGCTTGCTCTAGTTTACAGATCTCAAACTCTGCCTGGTGTATCTATGCCCTATCCTGAGCCTCTATATGCAGGAACACCAGCCAAACTTTCACACGGGCCTCAGTACTAGGCTCTGCTTATGAAACTACAGATGAGTCGAACAATGGCAATGGGACCCTTCCCCTAAACTTCTCATCGGGTTGAGCTTCCTCCAATATAGGGCACTCCAACTCCAATGTCACAGTTTCAGTGTACCTAGTTGGAGAACCTGTGAGGGACTACAACTACAAGTCTCGTTTAAGAATCAGCTTTGTAACATTCATATTAATGTGTGTTGCAATTGTTTCCAAATCCACTTTTCGGCAGCCCTCCAAATGCTCCCAGGTTGGTTCATCAAAGAACTGGTCCAAATCAAGACAAGCAGCCATTACTTAAATATTATAAACACAAGATCAACTGTTTGAGTAGGTTTGCTAAGGGAATACCAAAAGGCTCCTGGACGAGCCCCCATTGGCCAGTCGGACTCTCCTCTTAGATCCTGCAGGCGGTGAGGGTGTCCTCCATCAGGTGCTTGTAGACCCATGTGTACCCTGTCAGCCTCTGGCGATGAATGCCCACCCCCTTGGGCCTCAGCTGCTGACAAACCTCCATCTCGAAGGCCATGGTGATCTTGCCAAAGTCCCTGTGGGTTAGGTAATAATAAAGCTAAAATGTGAGGTCAGATTGTTGCGGCTAGAGGAATATGTTCTACAACCCAGGCAGCACCAGAAATGTAGAAACAATAATCTTTATTTAATACAATTCATGCAGCTGCCAAACATGTCAGACTGGGTCAGGTTCATGGAGCACTAAACCCAAATGTTGTCCGCCTAAGCGAATAACCCATCACTGCAAAGTGTAGGCCCACAGGGAACCCCACAATAAATAGGTAACACAAAAGTTATCGCACACCATAAGAAAGCAAAAGTTATACACATCATCCCATCAGGCACTGCGGACGTTCACAATGCAAGCTAACAAGAACCTGCGTTTAGAATTGTGATTTGGATTGTGTGTATGTGAGTGACATGTAGTGCTATGGTTGTGAGTGTTGGTGTATTTGAATTTCATTGTGTGATTATAAGGTGCTGTAAGGGAGGAAAATTAGGAAGATGTGGGAGTGGTAGAGAAGAAGAGAGGGTGAGGGGAATGTATGTGATTTATATTTACTGTGAACTTTATGGGGGAAACTTCCAAGTATCTTGGATGTATAAATACTATACATATCCGTTTTTTACGGCGTAATGAAGGTGAAACGTGACTGAATGAGGTCATTCTCTGTCAGTGGTAGCTTGCCATAATCACCAGGAAGATGAACGTGCCTGAAATTCAGTCGCTTTGGTACATTTCTCGAATCATCCTCGAAATTTGCAAAACAGTAAGTGCATTTCTCAAAACAATTCATACAAATAGCAAATCACCATGTATTAACTGCAAAAGCCAGTCTCTTGCTCAGAATAATTAGTTCATCTCTCAAAAGTATATCTGTGTCAATGAACATGTCAGTGCCATCAGAATGACAAGTCCTTATGTCATTGTGTATGGATAAGTCATGTTTCCAATATAACACTCTGTGTACTCTGGAGGGATTTTCTGATGTTAACTATGGCTAAAGTTTTGAAGACAATTATTGTAAATTTTAAGTTACAACTTAGTGTCTGTGGGAGATGGATTGAAAGAGACTGGACAAGATTCACATTTACCCTTTTACTGTTTGTACTGTAATTTGTCAAAAGACCATGTCATTGCGATACAGAAAGGAAAAAACAGCACTTTATAGCACAAAGAAAAAAACAAAATAGAAATGTGAACATAGGACAATGTCCTTGGGGAAAACTGTACATGCAGTGCTGTAGGAATTGCAGTGCAGTCTTCCTAAACCTCTAGACGTTCCTGTCTGATGGGCCACAAATTCTCATTCTCACTCCTCTTCCTCTTCTTCTCTCGACCCCGTCCAATTCCTTGTCCTTCCATTGTCAGACATTGTAACATTGTGTTGTGCTCCATATTGTCAGTGATGGTTCATGAGATGCACCTTTGAGCTATTTCAGTAAACTGGTTGATTATTGGTTGATCTAACGTTTCACACATTTCCCTTCATTAGAGAAAGTCAAGATTCACCTAGGAACAATTTACCAATTCAAGACAGATTTAGAAAAAAGTCTAATGGAAATGTGTAGAAATATGCTTGACATATTATGACAACTTGTTGAACCATTTTCCATGTACAGACTTATGCAATGAACTAATGCCTAAATGTTGTTCGGATGGGACTATTCAATAGAGACCCATTACAATACATTTTGATCAACATGAAATAAGCAATTGATAATGTAGGAAAGAGCAGAGAATTGTACATAATCATTTGCATGGATGTACCAAAGCATTTGCAACTTGTTCAAAGTAATGAGAAACTGCTTTGTTGATTTGCACAAGTGACAAAATGATGTGAAGATTGAACAGGTAGTTTTGAGAATTTCGATTATGATCTGAGAAATGTACCAAAGCGACTGAGAAAAACTGTAAAATTAATTAAATATATTTTATTTAAATTAATAAATAATACAACAGTACAGAGAATTAATTTAAACATAAAATTAGTTGTTATTAATACTATAATTATATATATATGTGTAATTATATTGCAATATTATTCTTAGTGACACGGAGATCGATGACCAATAGCAGCGCTCGCTTGTGTGACGCATGAGCGTAATTTTACGTAGCCACGCACCTCAGCGCGCCAAATGAATATGTACACAACAGCCACAGGAACTCCAAGTGGAACTGAATTAGACATCAATATCTTGATTAAAAAGCCGTTTTGAGAAGTATTCAAAAGTAGTAACTCTTGTTACGCTTAGTGACATTCGTTTTCGGGTGGAAGGTTAGCCAAAGCCCGACGTTAAGACGACTCAGAGCGGCAGAATGGGTCTGCTTGAAAAATGTGAAGAGTTGTTCCAGACCACCAGCCTGTATGACCTGCTCGGCGTCGACAGGACTGCCACCGACGCTGAGGTCCGCCGCAGCTACTACAAGGTCTCCCTCCAGGTCCACCCAGACCGGGCTCCCGATGACCCGCTGGCCACCGAGAAATTCCAGGTGGGATAAAAAATGTCGAACGATCTTGAGACAAACGTTTAGCTAGCAAGACGATGGTCAGGCATTGTACTGAGGGATGTTGACTGTGTGTGGGTTTGGGTTTCTATAGGTACTGGGGAAGTTGTATGCAGTGCTCTGTGACGCCGAGCAGAGGGCTGTCTATGATGAGACAGGTGTGGTGGACGAGGAGAGCGACACGCTGAAAAAGGAAAGATGCTGGGAGGACTACTGGAGAGTGCTGTTCCCAACGGTACCTCACCAGTGTTTCCCCTACCATTGTTCAGGCCTGGCGGGCCGCCAGGCCAACGAGCGCCCCCGCCAGGCCAACAACAGCCCAAAAAAAAAAAATGAAAAAATAAAGAAAATGAAAAAAAAAAAAAAAAATGAAAAAAAAAAAAAATGAAAAAATGAAAAAAATAATAATAATGCGGTGTCGCGCGTGCGCAGATTATGCCCCATCATAACGGACAATCTGACACCATTAATATCATCATTAGCATGGCACTGTCACACTAAATTTGTACCGGCTGACAAATTTGTACCGGGCGCGTCATCAATACGTAATCCATTCCAAACCTGCCCGGCAACAGATGATCAGATGATTAGAACCTTTCGAATGACGTGAAAGGTTCACGAACATTTGCGAACCTTCTATCTAGCGATCCGTTATCTGTATTGTGCTATTTCGTCCTTGACCTGCTTTAAACACTCAATTTACTTGCTAAATTTGATTAAACAATGAAATACAATACAAATATAAAGTAAAAACAAGTGTTATCTAGCGATCCGTTTTCTGTATTATGTTATTTCGTCTTTGGCAACATGAGCGCAAATGTTTTTTGAAACCCGCTTTAAACACTCAGTTTACTAGCTAAATTTGATTAAAAAATGAAATACAATACAAATATAAAGTAAAAACAAGTGTTATCTAGCGATCCGTTAACTGTACTATGTTATTTCGTCTTTGGCAACATGAGCGCGAATGTTTTTTGAAACCTGCCCGGCAACGGACAACGCGATCATCTGTTGCAGGCAGGTTTGGAATGGATTACATATGGATGACGCGCCCGGTACAAATTTAGTGTGACAGCACCACCAAAAATTGTATTGTAAATAAAATTAGTTTATTGTTAATAACGTGTTTATTGAATCATTATCAACTTGTGATGGCTAAGCAAATGTTTTACATGGAAATAACCAACAAATACTCTGGCATCCCGTGAAAAATGTATAAAAAAATCACACTATCAGCTCTTACCACCGGGCCTAAAAAAAATTCTAGGGGAAACACTGCTCACTATAAATGGAATCAATAGGACTCGTCTGCTAGTTTTCCGCGGTCCATTGTCATTTCTTCATGTACACAAAACTTCAAAACACCATGTCTTGAATCTCCTTCTCACAATAATTCAGGTGCAATGGTGTTGCATAGTTAAGAATCAAACCTCCTCACCTGCCGTGCTACCTCACAACAAAAGTCGATCACAATTACTACATTGATTTCAGATTTTCATACTGCATCTCGCCAATAGGGAATGTTAATGACCCTTTACACTGTGTGTAAGAGGTCGCTACCTCAGTGGGTGACTAATATGTTCCTGTAACTAATGCTTTGGGTGTCTAACCACCTCTCCCACCACCCGTCATTCAGATCACGCTGAAGGACATCCTGGACTTTGAGAAGAAGTACCAGGGCTCGGCTGAGGAGCGCGAAGACCTCCTCAAGCTGTATGTGAAACACGAGGGCGACATGGACCTCATCACCAGCTCGGCCATGTGCTGCACTGTGGAGGACGAGCCCCGGCTCTGCGCCATCCTCCGCGAGGCCATCGAGGCGGAGGAGGTGCCCGCGTTCCCCGCCTTCACCAAGGAGAGCGCCAAGAAGACCAAGGCCCGGAGGAAGAGGGTGAGCATGACGACGGCGGTGGCGGGTGTTGGAGGTTACACCAAATCCCCCTGACACTTGGTCGTTCATTTAGGGGCAGGGTTTCATTCGTGCTGTCTCCATTCGCCTCCAGCAGATTTTGTTGGTTGTAGTGAAAATACGTAGCCTGGATACCAGCCTGAACTCCGCCCACAAAATATTTGGTCTGGAGATTCAGTCTGGAATTGAGCTCGTTGGGAGGTATTAGGTCAGATCAAAAAGTGATCTGACCAATCAAATTGTAAGGGCGGGCTTTATACGTTGATGGACAGATGATACACATTAACGTAATCAACCACGTCACAAAAGAGCGCTCAGCGCTTTTACTTTTTTTCCCAAAAATGCTGACCGTGTTGCCAATTTGTCCGTGTGTCCTTAAATACTTTTTCCAAAACAGGCATAAATCGTTTATGTCCATCTTCTTTTTCTACTTCTTCGAACGTGCGCTCAGTTGAGTTAGTTTGAGAATAGCTGTGCTTCGCACAACATACGTCACATACTACGTTGCTCTGATTGGTTTTAGGTCTATCCAATTGAGCGAAGAGGCATTTTCCTTCCTGGTTCCGCCCTATAATCACAGCCCAATGGTTCGGTCTCAGACTCATATTCTGACTAGAATTATGAGTATGACATCGCCAGGCTAGAAAATACGACCAACTTGTTAACAAAAATTGTCCAATAATGGGTAGCTCATTTAAGCCATAGAGGGCAATTTAAGCCCATATCTACATAGTATGCTGCATTTTTTCAAACGTTGTGTATTCAAGATGGGATTTGGACCAGGATCAATGCAAAGCTCCTCTTTTTGACCCACTGCATCACTTTTCATCTTATAAGTTGTTTAAGGGTTTGGTTCCATTAGTATATCAGTCAGGCTTACGTTTGTAAACATGCAAGATGGCAGGTTGTGCAAGTGTGGTGGTTGCATGCAAGTACACAAATTTACAACTTGAGTACCATTTGAAATGATCGTATTATTGATGTATTTTTCTTTTAGGCTGATAAAGAGCGAGTGGAAGCAGAAGAAATGCAGAAAGAGCTGGGGCTTGGTGATGAAGAGGACAGCCTTGCCATGATGATAAAGGTACGTAACAACCAGGGTGTCTGCGCATCCTTAAAAAGTCTTAAATTCATGTTTCTAAATTTAAAGGTTGGGTATGGGATTTGCGAAATGCCAGCAGATTTTGAAAATATACAACTCAAATGGTCCTACCCCCTCTCCTTCAACGCTGACTCTGACTCCACCCATTCCAAGTACCTGGTCGCGCAATCATGCACGAGCGCGAACACAGATGCGCGAGAGCGAGCCAGGCTAGCGTAGGTTTTCGTTAAACAACATGGCAACATTAAAAAAACAACATGGGGATGGTAGCGTCTTGTCTGCCATGGAAATTGTCTTCTACTGCTAGGTCCAAATGTGGATTAACTAGTTCCAGTAGCTACCGCAGGATAACAACAAACAGGAGCTTGCTCTGGGTCACGAGTACTGCACGAAGGGGTCGCGCGGGGGAGGGGGAGTGCAGTACGACCGTTTGATTGACGTATTTACTGTCGAATGCAACTCGGTGGCTCTGGAAATCATTGGCTGGAGTTTTTCGAGCCCTGCCCGTTCCACAGATGATTGACTTGTTTAATTTTCGTGTCAGTACTTCTAACTCAGTGGCTGTAAGTGGGTTATGATAAGGATTTCAAGTAATTCTGCAAAAATGGCCAAAAAAGCGAATTCCATACCCAACCTTTAAGGCCTTAAAAAGTCTTAAATTTGTTACAAATGTCATATGCTGGTCTTAAATACTGTAACTCAAGGTCTTAAATTTGTCGGGGCAGGACTATTTTTTATTTCTTTTTCTCGTGGGACTTTTTAGGAAGGACATGTAGAGAGGCTTCTTTCTTGCTAGCTGCATATATAAACGATTATCTGCGTCCTTGTTAGCTAGTCTGCGACAATGGGTAGGTGCAAATTCAAGGACAGTTGGTTGGAAGACGTCCGTTTCCGAAGTTGGCTCGCGTCTGTTGCCAACCCCCACCATTGCGTGTTTTTGGTCTTAAATTTCATTCAAGGTGGTATTAAAAAGTCTTAAATTCGACTTGCTGAAACCTGCAGATACCTTAACAACACAAACGCAATCATGCACACACACAGTCAGCCATGGCTGTAGCAACATTATTTGTTTTCTACTTTTACAGCAAAGAAAGCAGTCCAGAGAACAGAACTTCAACAGTTTCCTGTCAGACCTTGAAGCCAAGTACTCCAAAAAAGGAGGAAAGACTCGGAGGGGAAAGAAGTGATCAGATGTTTTCTCTTGTTTTGGTCTATATTATGTTATGTTTATAGTTTAAATGAATCCTGCTTTTTGTTCTAAACCGACCAATAACTATTTGCTTCAAATAGGTGGGAAAATATGTTGTACTTTTCTTTTACTTGCCCTTTAATGTATAAATGTGCCTGTTTGTATTATCAAAATGTAAGTTTAACTACCCATGTTGCCAATGCATCCCAAAGTCTTGGAAACGCCTAATAAACCTGTAATTTTTAAAACTGTATATATTGTTGATATTGTTGGTATAATGGAATGCCCTTCAAGCATAGTCTGAATACAAGACATGGTATATACACTGTCTTGAACTCGCCATCAATGGAGGAAGTACATTTCGGCCTGGAAATCATTACAAACCGCTGATGGAGATTGTTAAAGATTTAATACACCGACTTTGAAGATTTATTTTGCACACGAGATACAATGTACAGCATGTATTCAGAGCATAGAAATGGATGGTAGTCCGTTTACACATACACCAAATGTAACATCTTAGCCCCAAATTACTTCCTTAATGTATGTACAGGTGTTTTTCCTGGATAGGTAGTGCTCACGTTGATGCAGCACATGGCTTTAAACAGTGGTGAAACATCCCATCTCGGTGTAAATGCTGAATCATACTCCCTTAGTTCACTTCTAGATGGCATATTCCCCACTCTCGGTAGTTAATAGTAAATAATTCCATAATAAAAGAGCATGACACTTGTTAAATAATATTTTTCTCCAAAGGATGTTAGAGTGGAAGGTGTTTTAAATATACAGTACGGTACAGCCTGGCCCTCTGGGCGGAGGCTAAAAGTGCTTCATCTCCCCGTCCACCTGGGGCTTGATGTGCTCCTAACTGCATAGTCATTTACCTGGACGATGGGTCACTCCAGCGGACGATGCAACGTGTTAACGTCAAGTTCACAATGTTTAAATTAAAGATTGATACGCAATTGTACACAATATACACACGGGAACAAAACCGAGTGTGTGTCGACGTTGGACTGTCTTTGGCAGCTTTTATGAGCTGAATTTATAGTGGAACAACAACGATGACCCCCAAATAAAAATAAGGTTGGAGGTCGGTAAAAAAAGACTCCTCCCCACCACCACCGCCACCACCCCAAAAGAGTTTGTGCTACTGCTGTTGAACAAACACGTTCAAGGGCACAGATGGTCGCTGCAAAGGGTTTCGCTCCGGCGCTGTGAAGAGGCGAGGAGCTCGTTGGTGGGTGGAGGGGGAGGGCGGAGGCCCAGGAGGTGGGAGGGGTCAGAAGCCTGGTCGGTTGCTTCTGGAGGACGCAGCACCTCGGGCGTGGCCCCGCGTGGGCATGGCGGGCCCGGGCACAGCTGGGATGAAGGAAGAACACTACAGTCAACCTGCTTTGCTATTACCCTGCGCGAGGCGCTTTCATCTGAAGCGACCTAGAGTGGATTTTCCATGCGTCTTGGTCAGGTGAGCATTGGGATTTGAACCCAGAAGCTTTTTGGGAGTCAAACCTAACCCCCCTAACCACTAATGACATGCAGATTGCAATTTTGAAAGCCAGTTGATTTTTCATGTTGAGCTTTAAAACGCCACAGATTTGATCAAAATATGTTCATTTTTTCCCTAGAATGTATTAAGAATTTGCACTGCATTTTTTTACAGGGCTACTTTACCATGCACTTTTGTACTGACTTGAGCATAAAAAAAAAACTGTTTACATCTACTGGAAACCAAGGGCTTCTGAGGGTTTACTCCAGAGTGGGCTACTATGCTGACCTGGTAGGGGGACGGCCGTGTCTGGCTCCTCTTCATCTTCAATGGGCGAGTGGCCAAGGGGATGATGGGAAAAGGAGTCTAAGAAGGAAGAGCTGCTGATGCCCAGACTGATGCCCGTCACACCAATGCCAAGAGAGTCTTAGGAGAAACCACAATGAATAAATGAATATATTATCAACGTTACAGAGTATTGAGAGTGAGACAGAGTATACATTATATATTTAAAAGCATGAATGCATAATAAAGTGTTTAATAAGCTCAGTAGCTTCAGAGCAGCCTACTACCCTTGGCTTGGATTTGTTGTCTCCAATAACAATCATTCATATCATTGCAGGATTGCAAGACTTTTAACCGTACATTCGATTGAGAATTATTTGAATTATTTACAGTTTCAGAAGCGTATCAGTGAACTGCTTTAGTATTTTTGGGCTCACCTATGCCAACGGAGGCCCTGCCTTGCCGCCCCTGGCCAATGTTGTCCAGCACCGTGAAAGACCGACGGTACGGAGTATCCGACTGCAGGGGGGGGAATCAAAACCAATCGAAAGTGAATTCAAGGGTTACCTATAATGAACCACTTTTATATTTTGGTTAATTCATCAAATCAAAGATCAAAGCAAATTAGTTAAACAAGCTGGGGCCTTACAAGAGAACCGGCCCCCTCTTTTCGGTTTAAGGGACTAATATAAGCAAAAACATTTGGAAATGGTCCAGTTTTGAGGGAGAGCGATGCAGCTGAAATCCGTGAAAAAGGGCTGCAATGTAACTCCTTTGGAGCTATAGCTTCTGTCAATGTACACAACTAAAAGTGCTTGTTTTTGAATCCTTGAGCTCAATAACCAACAGACCGGATCAAGCAAAAGGGGAAGGATAAGGGTGTATCCCTCTGTAGGGATCCATACTGTTAGAATATGATGTGAGCCCGTTGGTAGCAAATACAAGAACTTTAGGAGGACCTACATGGACAGGGCGCTATTTCCCCAAAGGATTACATTGGAATGCAGCCCGCTTTTTCACAGATTAAAGCTGCAGCTTTCTCCAACATTAACGGACCAATTTAAACAAGAATTGTCTGCAATAGCCCCTTACACCCGAAATGATCAGGAAATAGGGTCGAGATGGAAAAACCCTAGATTCTCCTTTATTGCCAAGGAAAAAAACACAACATAGGATGCTTAAACAACCATAATCTCTCTGGATCCAGTTTGATTTGAAGCAAAAGCAAGCAAATTTAAACTCAAACACACTTTTCACACAATCCTCCCCCTTCAGGAGGGTGTTTTGACGGGGGTCCTACCCGGTAAGTGTGGGTTGTGTTGGGGCGGGAGAAGGCGTCCAGCAGCAGGTGGTGGCGTTCCTTGTGGTGCGAGACGGCGGCGTCGTCCACCACGGCGCTGTGGGCGCGGCTGGACGATCCCCTCTGTCGCTAGATGGACCGCAGTGGTTACAATGGTGGTCTATCTCTTTAATAGCTGTGATGGCTAAACACCTCCATAGGGCCATTGCAGTGTAGAAATAAATAGTACTATATCGTATTTGGATGCCTGTGTGTCATTTAGCAGTCGCTTTTATCCCAAGTGACGGTGGATTGTGGCCCGTTCCAGGTTGATGGGACTCTGGGGTTGGGTGAGGCTGCAGAAAATGTGGTGCATTAAATAATCGGGGCCACCGCACACACACACACACACACACACACACACACACACACACACACACACACACACACACACACACACACACACACACACACACACACACACACACACACACACACACACACACACACTAATCGACATTCTTGCAGGTGGCCCATGTCTATTCCTGTACCCTAACTCTCCAGGTGCCAACCCGATCATGCAGCTAATACTATGGGCTAGAGTGAAAGCCTTCTCCTCCAGCTATATATTTTTTTTCCCCCCAGAGATGAGGGCTGCACCTGGGAGGTTCTGGGGTGCGGTGCGTGATGGCCCGGGCCGGTCTCTGCGGAGTGGGTCTCTGGCTCTCCCGTGCTGATGGGGGGCAGGAGAGTGTTCCTACCCAGGGGCGTCAGGGGGGGGGCGAGGCGGTCGCCGGCCGTGGCTCTGTGGAGACGGAGACACCATTTAAGCACCGAGGAGGACAAGGCTCACTGGCTCTGACAACGACCTGGTCCTGTTCACCACATAGTCAGCCAGTCACGTGGAAAGGCCGATCCCCATTGGCCCAACTAGAAAGGCATTTCTACTCACAAACGACAGTCCCATTTCTATCCAAATGCTGAAAATTTGACCTCAAATAGCACCATGACATTATGAAAAAAGCTGGTGCTAGTGCCGATAGAATGCTTTTTAACTCCCAAAGTCGTTGTTTGACAGCAATGTTATCAGAAGTCCATCTGCCCCCCCCCCCCCCCCCCCCCCCCCCATCAACCCCAAGACCACCGGACCCAGGTCAGAGAGGTAGGCAGGTCTCGCTGGGTCCATCTCCAGCCAGTTCAGGTTTAACATCTAAGACCTCGCCAGCCCCTCCCCCTGTAATAAACCAGGCCCTACTCACAGCCGCGTGCCGCGTATGACCTCGTCCATGGAGCCCACGCCGCTGGACTGCGGCGGGCCCGGGACCAGGGGCAGGAGGGTCCGCGGCGGGGGGTTCCGGCGCCGAGAGGACTGGGCGGGGCGCGGCAGGGAGGAGAAACTCTGCTCCAGGGGCCGGCGGGGGCGGGACTTACTGGAGGGGACGGCGCTGGACGCGGGCCGGTGGGACGCCTGTCTGTCGGGCCGCTCCTCTGGCTCCCTGCGGGGCGGAGGAGAGAGGGGGGGAGGGGGGGGGAGAGGACGCGGTGTGAGCGGACCGGGGCACCTCCACCGGCGCCCTCCCCCTCGCCAGCTGGCAGGGCTCGGGCCTACAGCGCCGGACAGCACTGTTGAATGTGTGAAGCGAATCGCCTGATCCACTTGCGCTCGCCACGTTTCCCTGCGGCCGATGGTGGCTGTGAAACTGTGCTACTTGTTCCGTGAGATGGTGCCCAGAATTAGCTCCAAACCGTCATGTCTCGTTGTGCTGGATTGTTTTAGTCTCGCCCACACATTATGGGGACGAGGAACAGAACAGCCTGGCGTTCAACTGTGACAGTATCCGTTTGGCGTACAAGAAGCTTACTGGTGTTGTTATAACAGTAACCCTGCAGCCATGGTTGTCGTCTACAAAGCTAATGAGGAATAAAAGCTCAATTGAACAATAAAGACCACTATATGACTCTGTGAAGCGATGGGGTCTTACTCTCTGCATTGAATAAGTAACCCAGCAATGCCTCGTACATAGAATCAACACATTGAGAACCAATCCAGGCCATCCCACGTCTGACGACATCGTGACTCTACAACCCTTCTCCTGCGAGCGCCGATGCGTGTTCTTGACGCGGCGTGAGCGCGTGCTTACTGGGTTTTCTCCAGGGCGACCGTGTTCCTCTGCTGCAGGGGAATGCCGTGGATGACGATGAGGTCGTTGAGGTTCTGGTGGGTCGCGGCGGCTCCAACGGGCACCCTGGTCGTCTGAGGACCACCCCACCCCCGCGCGCGCCCCCGCCAGAGACATCACAGAGAGGGACAGGGAGAGGGGAACCGAGGGGTGGGGGGGATGGAGGGAAGGAGGGAAGGCGTAGGGGATAAGCAGGAACAAGCAGATGGAAGGAGTAATTGGAGGGTAAAGGGAGAGTTTGGGATGTGGAGAAGTGAGGAAAAACGAGATAGAGGAGGTGAAGAAGTAGACAAAAAAGACAACATGGTTATTGACATTTGTTCACAGGTTTGTTACTTCCACATCACTGTTTACAATTAGAATGGTACAGCGGTTATTCCTCATGCAAAGCAATCAGGAAACTCAATTGTTCCCGCATCAACTAGCAGAACATCGACCCATCCAAGTCTTTGCCAAAGTGCCACTCAAGGGGAGATATAAAATACATTGCATTGTTCGAAAATCATATACACTAAAATCAGGCAGGTAGTGGTGTAGATCCCATCCACAGGCACAAGCAAAATGATTGTAGAATCAAGATAATGAGCCACCATCAGCGTTGTGTACATTGTAGGCCGCCATGTTGGCTCTAGAGGAAAGGGCTACATACAGTGGATGGCTTTTTCTGCTTTTTGGATTTCCGTCTGGACTTGTGCTTTAAGCCCCGTGATTTTGGGTTCTTAAGAGAGGAAAAAGAGTGACCAAAGGATAAAGGAGGTGGAAGAAGGAAATGAGATGAAGAAACACAGAGCGGAGTTGGAGTGAAGATGGTGAAGGGAAAATAGGTTGAAATGGGAAAGGAAGGAAAAGTGGCAAAGTTAATGAATTATTAAAGAGTGAAAAGAGCTACACGCAGATGACTGAGAAAAAACAGTGGTTTGATAAATCCCCAAAGACTTCATTGCTAAGGAAACAAAGAGGATGATATGACACTATTTATCAAACCTGAAAAAAATACAACTCACATTCCCCATAGCTAATGTAACGCATGTGCATAATGGAATTAAAACAAATGTTAAACACACAAACACAAAATTTAAATCGATTACACACAGTAACAATTTAAAAGGGACCAAAACTGCCCCTAAGACCATGTAAGTTCATATGTAAAAGGCCTGGTTTTAAGGCCTTTGCTTAACTATCCCAAGGAAGGCCAAAGGCCAAGAAAAGAGAAAAGCATATCAATCCAGTATTGACGCAGACTGCATTAACATAGAATCCCAGTAAAGTGCGTTAAACATTGACTATGTCCACCACAACCAATTCATATATTACCCTGTTCATTAACTAGGATTATATAATCCACAAATGAATGCTACTTTATTATTAATTTAACTGATCCATAGAGAGCCTCCCTGGGCTAGACCCCCATACCCACGCCCGGCCTAGTGTGCATGCCCTGGGCTGACCTGGGACTGCGGGCTGGCTGTGAGCTGGGACGGCCTGCTCTGGTCCAGCCGGGGCAGCAGTGTGGTGGGCAGGGTGGACAGCAGCATGAAGGAGCTCTGGGGGTCCTGCTGGCCGCAGGGGCTCAGGTTTTTCTCGTCATCTGTCAATCACACAGCAACATAAAACAATCAAATGATGCAACTCATCTCTGTGTGTGTCCGACTGGGACGGAAACAAGAACGTGTTAGGGGCTCAGCGTTCCTGTTTTGTATAGTCCTGCAATGATAAACTAATTTGACGTTTAGTTGACCAGTTCTGCTAAGTACCCGTTCACAGTTGGCCAAGGAGGGCTGCAGACAATGGGAAGACGAAGCTATCGGTTATGTTATCATGTCTTCCTCTTGATCTAAGATCAAGGGTCAGCCAAATCACGTTTGTTGTTGTTCCGCCCGTCAGTTTCCAGTAGAGACCCATACCAAATAACGCAGATTTTGCCTCCAGCAAGGTGATTTGTCCGATAATTTGAAGCCAAAGAAAATGAAACGCCCCGTGAACCAATTTTTTTGCTTGTATGCCATCAGACTTTGGCTGTTAAACTAAAGACTGATTTGTGAGACTACTGTATGGTATAATCAGTAAAATACAGGCACTCCTAATATTGTTAACACATTTCTCCTCTGGGTTTCATAAAAGTATGAATTTATCGCGATAAAGAATCAATCAATAATATCACTAACATATTTTACTGATGCAGCTTCTAAAGTATGCATACTCAAGGAATACACATGCGTTAAATAAATGCATAGCCCCCCGATTAAGGAGAAAACATGTTTGTATGAGAGCAGATGGTAACAGAAGCCAGCAGGGGGGGGGGGGGGGGGGTGGCGTCTGGGGGCCCCACCTGAGATGCAGCCCTCCCAGTGCCGCTGCACCAGCTCCCCCATGCAGCCCACCAGCTGCCGCCACACGTCATCGAACAGCAGGTCCAACACGGCCTGCCGCCGGCACCGGTACGGCGACACCGGGGGCAGGCAGCGGCGCCTCCGGTCCAGCTCCGAGCTCTCCTGCTCCAGCTCCTCGTCCCTGCAAGGAAGGGGCCAAACCAGGGGCCCGAGAAGGGGGGAGTAGATACAGCATGTGAGGAGGTGGCTGTTCACACATCTCAATCACACATAAAAACCAAGAACATCTCAGTGACATAGAAAGCAAATGGAGAATAGTGCAAACTTGAATGGAGTGTGCATTGTGTCCCTCCATTTGCAAAGGATTATTATTATTACTATTATTATTATGATTATTATTATTATTATTATTATTATTATTATTATATTTCATCCACCAAAAAAGTTCTTTACTCTCCCGAGAGGATACATTTGTAAAAGTTGTAATGTAACCGGGGAAAACGCCCGGAAAGTGAGGATTTCAAAATGCTGACCAAACGGGGAATAAACTGACAAAGGGTCAAATGCTGATGGAAAATGTTTTAAAAATGCTGCAGACAACATGAAAAAACGATGGCGGGAAAGCCCCTGACACGTGAACACTTAAAACAGGCGTAGTGAGGACACGGCGGTGAGGAGGTCCATTCACTCACAGGTCCCTGCTGTCAAAGGCCAGGTACTCCTCCATGAGGCCCTCAGCCAGGATAACCCTGGCCCCATCGTGACCCAGAGAGCAGCCGCTGGCGTCGCGGGGTCCGTCCGGCTCCTCTGCTTGGGGGGGCTCGACCAGCTCCGCTCTCCTCCCCTGGACATTCAGCCTACCCGACCCCACAAACACACACACACACACTCAAATATCCAGGCATAGAAGTGACCCCCCCCCCAGCACTGACCACAGAGTCGTATAACGATACACTGGGCGGGGGTAAAACGCTCGGGGAATGTGACATCACCATCCACTTTAGTTACTCTGATCGATTTTTTTTTTATCTCCCGAGCCGACTGACTCTGATAGCTGGAGAGTCACGCTATCTAGGTCACAAAAACTCCAGAGCCGACCCAGGCACATCCATAATTGATGGTCTAAGAGCAGTCAGGTGGCAAGGCACTGCCGCCGGATACACAGTGAGCCATAGAGGAGCGAGACACACAGTGGGCGTGGACCTGCTGTCGCCCCACATCACCCCGCTAGTGAAATGCCATTCAGATTCTAAAGAAATACTTAAAGACTTCAATTGTTGTATTTAGAAAGGTGCAAACAGGGTGTAAGATTGGACCAACTGTCGAATAAGTCCTACACAAACAAGGGCTAAAAAGTTTAAATTGTGTAAATGTGCAGATATCTTAGCTAAAAATAACAGAAAATGACTTGAGTTAAAGTCACAAAGTTGCTCAAACAAAATGTACTTAAGTATCAGCACTAAAATGAGCACATGCAGTCTTTCCCTGCAATTTGACGTTATAATCCAGAATGGGGTCGTGTTTGAATGGGAACTGGGATGGATATTCCAGGAAATCAGCACATGAAATGTTCCTGCTCCAGACATTTCCGGATCACTGCCTGTACGGCTGTGTTGTGACTGAAAGCAGTCACTTTCCCAGCTGAAAGCTTTACGGCGCTAGGCATCCATAAGACCAGAGTGAGCGAACCAATCTCAAGACTTCGCTGAGGACATATTTGAATCCGCAACTTTTTATCTCAATGAGCAAATGCCTTTGGGTGATCTGGTAACAATATCAATACAGTTTATTTTCTTTGCAAACCAGCTCCTTTTTTCAATCATTTCTGGAAACTGGAGAGGTTCCGATATAAGGTGCAACTCTGAGCCCGCAAAATTTGTGTTTATGTTTTTGCATTACCTCCATCTGCAGGCCCGTCCCCTTGCCCAAATTCCGGCATTGCTACGCCATGTGCTAACGAGCGCAAGACGGAAATGTTCATGACCGTAGCTTTATGTGTGAGTAGTGTTCCTTTGTGTGAAAGGGGCTTTAAAGGGGCTCCTTTGCTTCCGATTAGGAGAAAGTTTTAATACTGACTTGTCACTAAATGGTAAATAGTCAGCAGGGTCATTATCAAGGATAATACATTAACACGATAATACCATTATTTTTCATTTTGTAGCGAGTAACGATGAGCCCACTGCATATGTATTGGACTAAAATGAAATAATAATGTAGCGAAGTAAAATTTACAGGAAAACAGTAATATAACCAAGTAAAAATCTTCATAGGTACTTTGTTTGTTACGTTACACCACTAGCAGTGACAGCAAGGTACAAAGTGATGCTCCAAAACGGTACGACACTGCTACAGTTGTGTTAGCTGATAACTTAAGGAATTAGCTATGCAACATAAATCATAAACTTCTTTGACATATTGTCAAAATGGTTATTTCTTCACATTGTATTGAAAATTGTAGTTTCCTTTTAAATGTTTTAAACATATAATTGTACACGTTACATCTTGCCATTGTACGAAGGTCCAGTACCAAAAAGTTACCGTTAAAGGTGACATATTATACCACCAAGTGTGAGCGAGATTAGCCGTTACAAGCCGTTTTAAAAAATCGGCCACCTTTAATATACAATTGCATTGTGACCTTCTAAGTGGTCGAGATTTTCAACCAATGATTAACATTACGAGGTACAAGGTTATTCTGCTAATTAAGGTTAGAATCCCTGCACTAGTCTGACTGGGGAAGGGATGCTCACTCTGTGGCTGGCCTGTCTTTGTCCTGCGTCGTGGAGGCCCCGTCCGTCTCGGCTGCAGGCTGGATGCTGGAGCTGCTCTTCCCTGAGGTGGCGTACCACTGGAACCCCTCGTCGCTGGGACACACCAGCTGAGTGCCCAGGATCCTGGTGTAGGAACACACACACACACACACTAAAATTGAAGAACTGCTCAGAGTGATCGACTAATCAATCATGCATTTATCTTCTAGGCTGTTAAAGAGCGAGTGGAAGCGGAAGAAATGCAGAAGGAGCAGGGGCTTGGTGATGAGGAGGACGGCCTTGCTATGATGATAAAGGTGTACAGTATTTGGCATACGAGATGGATTCTTGTGGGTTTTAGAGGCAACTCCATAGTGGACAGCCGTCTTTTCAAAATGTATTTGCACTTCTAAGAATAGGCAAGGAACCAGGACTTCAGAGCTTGTGAATTTCTGATATATTGCATAATACATGCAATGCACGGTCAAATTTATTTTTATTGAGTTGTATGTTGTATGTGCACGTGTGTGTGTTTGTGCACATATATGTGTGTTTGCGCAAATATGTGTGTGTCTATATGTATGTCTGTATGTATGTATGTATGTATGTATGTATGACGCCGTATCTATACCGCAAATGTGGGAAGCGTGTGGCCCACTGCTGACACTCGTCCTGCAGCCCGCGGAGCTGTCCGCCGGCCCCGCCCCTTCCCTCGTAGAGCTCCCTGTCAATCTCCTCAAACATCTGCTGCACCTGCCGTGACGCCGCATTGTCAAACTCCTGCGGGACAAGACATATACAGAGAGAGAGAGAGAGAGAGAGAAAGAGAGAGAGAGAGAGAGAGAAACAAATAGAGGCAGGGGTAGAGAGAGAGACAACAAAATAATGGTTCAGCTACCTGGAGACATACAGGCTGCATCATGTTCATCAATTATTGGCAGCACATCGCAGAGTTTGGTCTGTTTCACAGCGAGCCGAGACGGCATGTCGATGTGCTGCTATAGCTGCCTGAGATAGCTGCCCCAAACTAGGAGGCTGTAGGACTAACTGCCTGAGCTAGTGCTGTTTTAGCAAGTGCTAAGAGGGATAGAAGAAACACTTAAAATAGAGAGATGAATGCCCAGAGATGAGGTATGTCTGTCTGTCTGTCTGTCTGTCTGTGTGTGATGGATTCTCTCGAACCCAATTAAAAATATTTTCTATATTTCTCTATCATTTTTGGCGGAGGCAATGTGAGGACACGAAGATGAATAAATCATAGAGTTATAGAAAGGTCTTTGTTGTTTTTGTGGGACTGACTGGAACTTGAACAAGGTATAAACCGAGGAATACCAACTCCCGACGGAGTTGGGTCTGGGCTGTATGTTCATACCAAGCAGATGGTATACTTATGTATACATCCAGATAGATTGTCTGACCACATAAATACCAAGTCGGTCATAAAGTCTGAAAATAAATGTGTACATACAGTAGAGTTATGAACTCTTCTGTATGTAGTAGTTTCCACAGAGAAGCAGATAGAATCAATTATAAACATGAGTTTGAGACTCATATTATTGTAAGAAGGAAATTAATACAAAAACATGTACCACCAACACAGCCGTTTCTTTGGGACGGTACTTACATCGTAGCCCCAGGAGAAGACTGAGCTCCTCTCTGTAGAGATACCTGTCCCTGTGTAGCTGTGGATGCCCGACCACGACTGATTGATGTCACCTGTGACAACCGTTGGACAGTCTGATGGTCCGGACGCAGCCGACGTCTGTGAACTAAACAAATATGTGAATAAGTGTTTGGGTGTTGCAGGAATAAAACCAACCATTTCACAATCAATGCTAAGGCATTATAAATATTTATAATATTTTAGATTATTTCTGAATCAATTTTGTCTGTAGGTGAACATCTTCTTTTGTGACTTCTTGGTTGCAGTGAGTTTGAAAAGGTATTCTAAGTACCAGCCTTCATATTGTAGGTGTAAGATCTGAATAGCCTATCAAACGTATGGTATATAGTTACATGGTATCTGACAACAAGCATGGCAGCCTGCTTATCATTTATTATTTCTACCACAGCTGCTTGAATCTGAAGACGGCAATCCGATATGATGTTTTAAATGACTTTGCTCAGGTATCAAGTCTTTCATGTAACCAGTCCCTGACAATCACTGGTCCATTCAAGATGGTGTACCATTACTGAATGTCCACAGCAGACACTGATGGATGTGGCATACATTTAGAGCCACTTACAATCTGGTTTCCTTATTGTCTTATTGATCAGTCTTTGTAAGGCTGCATATTTATAATGAATGCTTTAATTCATAAAAACTTTCCATCAGCCTTCTAACATAAAAATATTTTTTCTTTATTACATGGGCTTGTATGCATTCAACTAGCGAGTTTCACTGTCAAACCATTGGCTGCCCTAGTTTAACATTATAGCTTAATGAACGTAGCAAAGCCCATGTCCCAGTAATCTACCTGTTGTGAGTGGAGATAGCTTCCTGTAGGTCATGCAGGTAATGCTGAGGCGTACGGACATCATCTACTTCGTCTGGGTGTGGATGGTGGTCTAGGCTGTTCCGTGATAAACCACGACTGGCCCACCAATACATAGGACATTGGAAACAGTCAATACATTATGTGGATTTACATTGTTGACATACTAAACAAACGTGACAACCGTACAATGTATTGATAGTCTATGATAGATAGTCTAAGGTGTTCTGTATGGTTAACAACAAAACACATTAAGTTAACCAAGCAATACAGAATTGCAAAGCAATATGCAGCATTTTGCAATGTACAGTACATTAGTCTTGATGATGTGACACATCGGTCCTCACAAAGGCTACTACACTGTTGTAAACCTGTCGGTGGACAGATCCATTAGGTGGGTACACAGATACGTCGTTAATCATCAGTGAGAGGGAACCAAGGTCTTCCAGATGCACACAAGCAGGTGCACACGTGGGACGGTCCCGTTAGTGTCTGTCCACCTATTGACTCGGTACCGAAGACATACACCAAGACAGTTATCTGAGATGACGAGCACTTTGTTTCTACTTACATCTCTAGTTTGTGCGATACGGGTCGTCGGTTGTATCGTGAAATCATTCTCCTGTCCTCCTCCGTCTTATTTGCAGACACCCTCCTGTATCATTGCCCTTGCCCTATGTTTCTATGATCACTATTAACTCCTGAAGCAAACCCTCTGACATGTACTCCGGCAGCAGCAGACCAACGCCATTCGTGATCATGAAACAGGGCATCAGTGTGCTGCTGGGCATCTCTGTCGATGTAAGCTAGCGCGGAGATGCTAATGCTGTGTGGTGGTGGAGCTAAACGAGAGCCGCCGTGGGCGAGCTGTCTAAGGAACAAGCAGTGTGCACAGAACCTGCTACAGCTCCATGTGTCTTAAGCATGCAGTCCGTTGTATACTGTTCATACTATGTTAGCAGACGTTGGAAATCTTAAGTAGCGAGGTTGTTTTATTGCACCTTGAGAAGATTAGATGGTAAGTGGCACATCAACAATAACAAGAATACCATGGATACCCTATGTCGTGTTTCCAAAGCCTCCTGGGAAGTTGATTTTAGGATACCGCTGAAAACAGCCTGGTAGTTTGAGCTACGACTACAACTCCCTGCATTGCTTGCGGACAACGAACTGCGTATCTGGATTATGTGTCCGATGTGCGACATGGATGAAAGGTCTGCATATTGTTCTGGACGCTCTATACTACTGACATGAACGACCCCTCTATATTATTTAGATCAATGTATTGCTGTAAAATATTTATTATTTTGGGTATCTGTTTTTTTAATATTCATGTTTATTTTAATTCCATAAAGTAACATGTTAGACGAGAAACTTCCAATGTAGGGCACATTAACGTTGGATCCGTGTTTGTAGACGGAAAGATTTTTGACCGGACGACAACAATGTCAGGTTGATACAGCCATGCGTTAATCCAACGATATGAGTACGCCATGCAAATACAAACTGACAATTAATGTCATCACTCAAATAAATAATATTCAGATTACTTAAAATTTAACTAGGTAAGATTTTTGTACAACCACTTTGGCTACTAAATGTCCTTTGTTGTTTTATGTCTGTACGATAACTTTATTGTTACTTTGTTCATTACAACATAGCATTCGATTTTAATGTAATGTTCATCTCATTCATTTTCAGGTGAAATACCCCGGAACTCAACGTCGCTATGGACCCCCTATCAAGGAAAGTGGTGCAGGAAGACGTGGTTCAGTACAAACTATTTTTGATTCAGTCGGACGACACTGATTCTCAGACCCATGAAGAACGTTTAAAGCATTTGGTTGAAGATATTCTGGCCAGAATTGCCCCACTTCTCGTGAAATATATTTGGCAACACCAGTCATTCAACCTCAACTATCAGCCGGAGAAAGGTAGCCAAGTCAACAAAGCAAAACGAATGAACGAACCAATTTGTAGTACGAGTTAATATTTATTTGTGATCCACCAACAAACTTCGAATTCATTTATTTAGTCAGTGTTTCCAGGGTTGATTGTCTAGATTAAACATTTAACATGTTAATCATGTACCGATAGACGCTATTCCTGCTCACATCGGAGGCACCACTCTCTTTGGGGACAACGTGGACGATGAATGGTTTATAGTTTACCTCCTTCAGCACATCACCGAGGCCTTCCCCGAGCTAGCTGCGAGGTATTATTCCTATTTTACCTCAATTCATGAATGCTCTTTGGCACCTTTTGGTTCTGGTGTAAGACTGTTTTAAATGGTCCCTTTGGATGGGGGACCGTTTTGTAGGGCCTCTTTACCTGTGATGCTGAAATCATGTTTCTGTGTGCAGGGTTGAGGACAACGATGGAGAGTTTCTGCTGATTGAAGCGGCAGATTATCTTCCCAAGTGGTTGAGTCCAGAAACAAGTGAAAACAGGGTAGGATGTCCTGAAATTACCAACAACACTTTGCTTGTACATGTTGTGTCTTTATTATTCCTTACTTTCTGCCTATTTATTTGGATATTGATTGAATATCAAATAAACCTGCTTAGGCTCTGCTTAACTTAAAATATCAAAATGTTATCCTGACTATATTCTCCGTTTGTAGCAGTCTTGGTAACCTGATCCCTTATCTCCCCAATCAGGTATTCATTCACAGGGGACAGTTTCAAATCCTGCCATGCCCATCCCGTTCCAGTGCAGTTGGGATTCCCAGAGATGTGGTGCCTACTGTGCCGCAGGCTTTAGCTTTCCTCTCCTCCAACGTTGAGCACTGCCTTGCAAGTCCTAAAATTTGCTCAGCCCTGAGGAAGCGTTTGAATGGGTGAGAGAACAACCTTCAAAATGAAATGTCGGTTCTGTTAGTGTAACGTAACAAAACATTTCTTTAGAGTAACCGCAAACAAGAGAACCGTCTTTTTGAATGCATCAACTAGGCATAGTACATAGGGGTCCATGGATGTGGTAGACTCTACATACAGGACCTTTGGGAACAGAAAAGTGCTGAAGTAACTTTCTTAAAGTAACTTTCAATTACACCCAATTCACTGTGTGTTTGCATGATTGTGCGTGTCCTTGTGTAAGGTACCCAGAGAAGATCACCTCTAACCTTCACCGGGCTCACTGCTTCTTACCGGCGGGGATCGCCAAAGTGTTGGCCCAGCGGCCTGACCTGATAGCGCCCGCGGTTTCCGCCTTCTATCTTCGGGATCTTGTGGATCTCCAGGCCTGCCGGGGGTTTAAGACCTTTCCCCCGGACACGCGCGTCCACACCCTGGTAAACTTATGTGCAGTCCTGCTTGTCTGCCATTTGAAATGCATTGAAACACTATTAGATTACCATCCAATACATATAATTGACACAAACTCAAGGAGGAGAGAGTTGCAAAACTGTGAGACTGCATCTCTCTCTGCAAACATTTTAGCAATCATAATTATTGTTAAATCTTCCTTCTTTCTGCACATATTTTTTAGGTTACCTTCACCCGATGCTTGTATGCCCAACTCCAGCAACAACAGTTCACCCCAGACCGGAGAAGTGGCTTTACCCTGCCTATCCGCTCTCACCCCCAGCACAAATCATACGAGCTGGGCATGAAACTGGTGGGCTCGGCTGATACGTTTCCATTCATAACCGTGATTTTTTTTTTTTTTTTTTTTTGATATTCACATATTGTTTTTGTTCAAGAGGGATTCTTATTGTGTGTGTGTGTGTGTGTGTGTCTGTGTGTGTGTGTGTGTTTCAAGGCTCATGGCTTCGAGATCCTATGCTCTAAGTCTAGAGCACCTTCTTCAGAGCCAGACGCTCCAGCCAGCTGTAACCCTCAGTGGAAAGGATTCCTAGAGAACCTGAAGAAGAATGGATACTTCAAGGCAAGACTAGCATGTTAATGGTGAAGCATTAGGCCTGTTACGATAGCTAGTGTTGCATGTTAAGGCTATTATACCATTATAGTTTGTAATTCACATCAATAAGAGTGGCTGCCTGAAGGCCAAATCACACTTGTGTGTCAAGCATGAAGGCAAACTGCCGTGTTGACAGAGACAACGTTCATGCACGAGGACCTACACATACGGAGAGACGTGCGGTCTCCCCAGAGATTAGCAAAGTGTGGCCCTTCTCTGCGGGGGTTCCTATCAACTAATCGCTAATTAGGGTTAGGGAACCCTAACTACACCTGGTCTAACAAGGACCAGGTGTAGTGTTCTGTTTAAAATGCCACACAAAATCAAAACAATACACCAAGCGATTTTTAGCAGTACATTTACTGCCGTTCGAGCGGCGCTGCAAATATTCACATTGTGTCTCTCAATCCTGATGTGGAACTTCGCATAGATGATGCATGCAGAACTGTAAATTCAGCTTTGTTGTCATGGTTACAGGGTCAAATGGAAGGCTCCGTTTACTATAGAGGACTGATGACATCTGCAGAGAACTTTTTCAGACTCTCTTTCACACACGGGTAAGAGCCATGTTTGCAGGGAATGTGGATCTTTTAACTGTACAATTTATAACAATTCCGCATTCAAATATCAAAAAACGACAAGAACTGTTATTTATTTGTGTGTGTGTATGTGTGCAGAGGTCAGAGTGCAGGGGAGGAGGTTCTCGTGCTGCTAAAAAATTCAGCTCCTCTCAACAAAGAGGAGCTGAAGAAGCAGGAGTCCCAGCTTGCACCGGCTGACAGTAAGTAAACGTGGAGGTCATGTCCTATGGGCTTCCTTCATCATGGCTCAATGTAGCGCCTCAACTGGGATTCACACGCTCCAAATCGGACCACGTCATTGGTCCAACATTTCTAGAATATTGTTCTTGATTAATCTAGCAGACAGCAATGTTCACAAAATGTGTATTAAGTCTTACTCTTAATGATATGTAATATGGTACAAATGGCCGCATTTCCTTATTTTCATATTAGAATATGGGGCTTGGTGTCCCCGTTCATTTTTCTGGAATGGATAAATGATGCCTCAGCGATGTTACCCAACAGCACAGATTTTTTAACTTCAATTAAACATTGACACAAATTATTTCTACATTATGTATTTTCCTATACTTATTTGAATAAGTGTATGAAATCAGAAAGGACCTGGCCTGATGAAGATAAGCCGGCCCTGTAACCCCTCCTGGTCTAACTGCTTCTCAATGCGTGTCCCCAGGCGACAGCTGGCTGGACCTCACCTCTCAGGACTTGGAGCGTATGCTGGAGGAGAAGAGCGGGGGAGCCAGGGGCATCGCTCTCACCAAACCAACCCAGGAGAAGGGCCAGGGGAAGAGGGAGGAGCCAGAGGGGGAGGAGGCCGGCATCAGCCTGGTAGCCGTGACACAGGGCATGAAGAGCTTCCTCAGTGCCATGTCGTCCCACGAGGGTGCTGAGCTACCCTGGTGAGACCCCAAATAGATGTGGTTCATGTGAACTAGGCAGTACAGGACAGGGTTGAGAGTTATTGTGGCACGGGTGAGATCCCCAGACGAATGGTTCTGGGTTAGATCCCCAATGTCCTCAGCCTAGCTGGAGGCATCCTTGAGCAAGATGCCTAGCCCCTAGCCTGGGAACCAGACAGATAAGTGCTGGCACCCTCCCATACTAAATGTTTTGCCCAGTACGAGATAGACCGACCACTCACAACCTTTTATCTAATATGAAGCGGGATAAATATTATTATGGTGCACAGGAGCACCGTAGAGGCACTCACCGCAAATGAGTAAATATTACAATAGGTTGCGAGATTCATCTGGTTCCCAGGCTTCCAAGCCCCTACCTGCTCCTTAATGACATATTTCTCTAGATGTCCACAATCAGTGTAAGTCGCTTTGGATAAAGAATGGCTAAATACTAGAAGTAATTAGTCATATTGCTTCCTTTTAGCAGTGTTATGTTACCTCCCAATAGTTTATAACGGGATAAAGCTGCTTGATATAAATAGACGACTAACCTCCTCTTTGAAGTTATTTAGTCAAATATTTTTTGCTTGTTTTTTTTGTCTTTATTGAACACCAGGGCCCATTCAAATGATCCTTTTAGTTTTGATCCAGTATCCATGGCCAGCGCGATGGACAAATTACTAGGTATGTAGTGTGCACAGCAGTATAGCAGTAATATTCTGCTCCAGAGACTTGGGGTACAATTTCCTTCTGTTTCCTCTAGTTCTATTTTATATGATTTATTTATTCATGAAGGAAGGACCGATGAAGGATTGGACTCTGATGATCTGGAGGATGACGATGATGATGAGGACGACGACGACGACGATGATGATGATGAAGATGATGAGAAGAGCGAAGACGTGAAAGTATTCTTTGGTTCCCAAGGGGAAAAAGAAACGGAAACTCTAGACAATCTTCGTAAATACATGGACCAAATGGACCATGAGTTGATGGACACACACATTGGAAAGAGTTTCAATCAGAAGGTAATGATATCATCATCTCTTCCATAATACGCATTATCATCAACATAGAAAGAAATGGGTTATTCTCTCTTTCGTATGGTTCAGTACTCTTTCGCTTTATCTCATACATAAGAGGAACCCTTCTTGAACCGAACAAGCCAATAAAATCGGAATTCCAAATAAAAACAGGGCTGTTAAGATCAACCCAGAACATCATTAGGACAAATGTGACCCTGCTCTTGAACCGCTGCTCTCCTTCCTGCAGAATCGTGACAAGGAGCGTCCGGCCAGTGGCTCCACGCTCCCCCCTAGAGGAGATGCTCGCTCACAGGGAGAAGAGGCAGCAGATCCAGAGCAGGAGGAGGAGGATGAGGAGATCCAGCCCCTGGACGTGGACCTCAACCTGGTCACTAACCTCCTGGAGTCCCTGAGCTCCCAGGCAGGCCTGGCTGGCCCTGCCTCTAACCTGCTGCAGAGCCTGGGCTTCCACCTGCCCCAGAACAACGACCCTTCCTAAGAGAGCAGGCCCTGTTGAATGTAACTCGCTCTTCAGCTGAAGTCCCCCTTTTGATACGGTTTTGCCTTTTCCTTAAATTTCACAGGCTTTTCCTCGTAGCCCTAGGCGTCGCCCTGGAGGTGTTTAACATTTTTCGTAGTGTTCTCACTTATGGAAGACCGTAAACGTTTTTGAAGTTGTGAAAAATGTTGATACCATCTTGTAAAACTGTTTGGCATTTAATGTTAGTTTTTTTTACAGAGCACTTAAATGCCACTCTCGTAGGCCAAATAAAATGACTTTTATAAATACTTTACAGCCTTTTTTTGTATAGTTAACTAACTAGCTTTCAGTCATTTTCTAGACAGACTCCTAACAATACTTTTAAAGCATATAACTTCACATTCCAAGTCCTCAACTAGTTGAACATTAGTATTACCGATTCTCCGCTCCCCCACTCCAAGTGGTAAAGCATTAATTGTTCAATGGAGCAGTGGTTCCAAAGAACACTAGATGGGCTGGGTTATTTTACTCAATACAAGTTATACATTGCCTAGGTTTTTCTTTGATCCATTCGTTTTTAATTTTTGCACCCTTTTCATGAACCCTTGATCGTGTTCCTGATTGATGGGTTTGGCAGCAAAACACTAGTTGCATAATCAGAATTGCACAGTGTACTCTGCCAAAATTAGGTGGAGCTAGTTATGATTAGTACCAGTGTGTACTTGTAAACGTGGCTGAAACATGCAGTTATTTTCTTTGCATATTTTTATAAATTGCATTATGAGCGATCATTTGCTAATATCCTCTAACTCGGCTTTTGCATGCCTATTTATAAATCACTTGTAATGCAACTTACAAACAAAATGAATACCCCGCAGGCCGCATGCATACAGTCCTTGCCGATACAACGCAGGCTCCCTTAGTACAGATAGAAAGACAGGAGCGGTCCCGTCAGCTCGGGCCCCGTAGAGAGCAGCGCTGCAGCCAGTGGCGACCAGCGCTGAGCAGTTAGGTAGACGGCGCATTGCAGCCCCGCCCCCAGCAGGAGTAGGGCCAGCAGGTACCCATGGAAGAGCAGGCAGCACCAGCTGCCCTCTGTCAGCGCCCACCAAGGGCCATCTGGGTGGAGGAGCCACAGCAGGCCCAGCACCCAGCTCTGGTGGACCAGATGGGTGTAGTACAGGTCTAGGGAGGAGGCCTGCTGCTGGTTGTGGGGGTGGTGACGCTGCGCCTCCGAGACCTTGGCCAGCCATGCCAGGGCGAGGCCCTGCAGGATGAGGCTCAGAGGGGCGTAGAGGTACTCCAGAGGATGGGTTCCCGACAACGTGGCCTGGGACCCTGAGAGGTGAGACGGAAGGACCGGTGAGGAGTAGAGGACTGCTATATAAGTGTGTTTCCTTGTCCTTATCTGTTCAAGTCGATTGTATTTGCTTGTTACAGTTATACTACAGTCTCAACGGTTCTATAAAGAAAGAAACTGATCTGGATATAAATTAATAAAGTATAGCGTACTGGCCATGATGTCTGAATCACTAGCCCCTCCCTGCTCCTTTAAGACATGCATACCAAAAAATACTCATTTTTAATCCACTCCTTATGAAAGCACCGACCAGAGGAGTAAATAATAAACAGACAGACGCATCACCTCAGACGGGTGGTATCACCTGTGACCACCAGCGACACGCCACTCAGCGCACCGACCAGCCCGGTGGCGCGGGCCGAGGGCGGGGCGGCCAGCCTTAGGGTGTGGCTCCAGCCTGCGGTAACCAGGGGCAACAGGCACGCGGCGAGGGGGAAGAGGCCGCCGTCCGCGGAGCTGTTGGCCCGGGCCCACAGCGCCATCACGGCCTGGGCGCCGCCACAGACGGCCGGCACCAGCAGCCTCTCGCCGCCCAGGGCCCGGGAGCACCTCTTCAGAGAGACCAGCCTGAGGAGGTGGAGGAGGTTCAGCACGAGGAGAGAGAGCACCACCTGTGGAGGACGTGAAGAGTGAAGATCATGACACTAGGAGGTGAGAAAGGAGACGTCATATGATACAAATGGGATATGTGTCTTGTTGCACAGAGAGGTTCATTTGATTTGGACTGATATTCTTTTCATCCGTCCTCATGAGCATGCATTTAACAGATTGAACGAAGACAGAAATACTTTTCAAACTGAATTCGATATGGCTTTCTTCATTATCCAAAAAAGGCTGCATAAAGAATACAATGCGATGAGAGTAGGTCATTGCCATACCTCCATCACAAACACATGGATACACTACTGGCTACCTTCACCCACTAGTCAAACCCAGAATCAGTATAAACAGTGTGTGTCATCAGAGTAGCGGGTACCGACCTGGGCAAAGCAGAGAGCCACCACATACGGGTAGTGATACTGCGGGATGAAAATTCCTGCCACAAAACGGTGGAGCTTGTCAGCTAGGACATAGATGACCAGCAGTGGGACCCATAGGACGGGGACTGTGGTGGCCTTCGCTGAGGGGTAGAAGGGGAGACTCTGTAGCATTGGGAGACACCACCTCCAGCACCAACACCCCTTCCTGGACTTCGGAAGAAGACAGGGATGTGATACAAAGTGTGTCTGCAGCAGAGGCATACACAGTAGAGGACATATTTGCATACTTCAACCTTGATTGTATTTCAGAGTCATCCCTATGTTTTTGCCAAAATATCTTACATATTCTAATGGTATTTCAGAGACATCCCTATATTTTTTCCAGAATATCTGACATATACTATAGTAGACTAGAGAAGAATACATTTGCAATACAACTCATAAGTATTTTGATGACTAATTCCGTTTTCCGTTAATGAATAACCAATATTAAATTCATCCAACCATTCACCTTTATTCCAGTGGCACAATACAAAAGCAGAATTATAACAATTTGTTAAGAATGGGATTTTGCCAATATATCTGACATTTAACGTGCATTTATATAATAAATATATAATAAATTATATAATCAATACTTCCACAACAATACAAAACAGTTCTCACATCAAACATCCAACATACATATGAACAAAACAAAGACACATGTGTTCATAGATCTTTATGGATCTAAAGCATTTTCATAGACCTACAATACTAGAACCTAAGATCAACAGCGTTGCTTGACACGTGTCACCTTGCTTCATCAAAGTCATTTGAGGCAAGCAGATGGCCCCAGCACGGAGGACTGTGGCGCGGTGTGCGACAATGACACCCATAAGAATCTTGAATCTTTAGTTTGAATGTGTTCTGGTCGGTTACTAATTGGAAAGCAGCCAAACTGATAACTAACAATATGAGTGTCCATTATAAGGTTGCATTCCACAAAATAACAAACCATGTATTTAACCCCAAAGTGAGCATTTGAACTAGTATATTGGCTACAACAGGAGTTATACATGTTGGTTACGAAAGCCTGTAAAGTTTGCCAAAGTAGAAAACCAAAACCTCTTTTCAATGTCCTTCAATATTCAATACTTCCCATTGTTATGTGTATGAATAGATATTATGCATTCAAACTAAATTCCAAAAATGGTATGCAGTTGGGAAGAAAATATATAAACTGATTGTATTCCTATACCCACTAAAATTTGAAAAGTGGATGAAATAAAGAACTAATTAAATAGGTAAAAAGCAAGCACACAAGCAAAGATATACTCACCATCTAGCCGTTGTCAGAATGTTGATCCCCTTTCAGATTGTTTTGAGCTATATTTCCATTTTTACGACTCAATCTGATAACTAAAAATAACTTAAACAGATTTCTAAAGACCATTTCTTTAAAAAAGAGAAATATCACCTCTCTTGCGGGCTGTCCTCTCTGTTAAAGCCTGCTCGGTGAAGGACATCCTTCATTCATTACTTTTCCCATGGACTTTGCTTTGTTTGTGTTCCCATATATGGGGCCAGTCCTTTGGGCAGTAGGCTGACCAATCTCCACACCTGGCTGGAGGACGGGCATGACAGTAGATGGAAATACTTATCGAAATGGGTGAGGTTTTGTTGGCATGAGTTAAAGAATCCGTTTCAGCAATAACGACAATTTATAGAACATTATATGGGGTAATAAATAAGCTTTTTATTAATAATTATGTGATGATATAACATCATTATTTTTGTTTCATTAACATTTCTTTCGTTTATAAATAATATGTTTTTGTACTCTAACTAAGCAACATTCCTAAATGCTGGCCCCCCCAATACACCACCACAACAAAGAGACCGAGGAAGGTAATCAGAGCCCTGAACTAAGTCACTCAGTAATACCGGACCACTGGACAATCCCCACACCCATCCCCCCTGCACACTGACGCTTTAACCCTGGCCATATTGCACAATACAATTTGTACATCGCCCTGTTTATCCAGTTTTCATTGCATACATATTCATAATATTCTTCATTTATTTTAAAACTTTTTTCCTATTTATTATTTTAAAACTTTGTATTTTTATTCTATTGTGGGGTTTTTTACGTCACACAAACATTTCACTGTACGTACTACGGAACCCGTTAAGGGACATGGGATAAGAAAAAAAAAGTAACGTTTCTCGTGAGCACGAGAAAGTATCTGGTGCTCATGAGAAAATATCTGGTGCGCACGCGAAAGTTTCTGGTGCGCAAGCGAAAGTTTCTGGTGCGCACGAGAAAATATCTGGTGTGCACGAGAAAGTATCTCGTGAGCACGAGAAATTTGTCGTGCGCACGAGAAAGTATCTGGCGAGCACGAGAAAGTATCGTACGCATATCACTGGCTGTGTGTGTGTGTGTGTGTGTGTGTGTGTGTGTGTGTGTGTGTGTGTGTGTGTGTGTGTGTGTGTGTGTGTGTGTGTGTGTGTGTGTGTGTGTGTGTGTGTGTGTGTGTGTGTGTGTGTGTGTGTGTGTGTGTGTGTGTGTGTACTTTAAATGTGAATAAGTGCGCATGTAAATCTAGATTTTATTTTAATAAAGTAGCCTATTTATTGTTCAGCATGATGCAGTCTAGTGGGGGGCATCCCTGGGGGTCATCCCTACGTTCCCCGGGTCCTATGTAGGACCCTTTTTTTTTTTTTTTTTAAAGGTCCTATGTTCCCCGTTTTTCCCAAAAAGGGTCCTATGTTCCCCTGTAGCAATGCATACCGGGGAGTATAGGACCCTTTTTCTGAAAAAGGGTCCTATGCTCCCCGCAACAGTTCGGACCATATTCCGAACTACAAGGCACACTAACCATCTCGTAGTTGGAGGCAAGAGATTATACGCGCTCCAATAGTGTGTGAGCTAAAAATATAAGACATTCATTTGAATGATTTTAGCTTGTGTGTGCCCGTGCCCGCGATAAATCACACACAAGCTAAAATCATTCAAATTAATGTGCTTTATTTTTACATCAAATTATTGGATCACGTATACTCTCTTGCGCTCCGCCTCCAACTACGAGATGGTTAGTTACATCTTTCCTGCTGTCGGCTCCCAGACCGAGGAGCACAGGTGATACGTTCCCTCCAGGACCGATGCTCTCTCGGGGGCAACACCCTTCACTTTGACCGACAGTGGGTCTCCTTAAAGGTTGGAATATGGTTGGAATGAAGCGGCCACCGATTCTTGACAGGCTGGGTAGGCCTACTTTATTCTTACACACAACCGGACTCGTTCATTACTTCACTAAACTGACACGCACACTATTGCTCGCCCTCCTCGCTCGTCCACACACACACACACACACACACACACACACACACACACACACACACACACACACACACACACACACACACACACACACACACACACACACACACACACACACACACACACACACACACACACACACACACACAACACACACACAACACACACAGTGGCGGTTCTAGGTCCAGTTACGCCCCGGGCAAGACTTCCTACAAGCAGGTGTTGACTGGGGGGTTGAAAGCGATATTCCCCACACAATGTTATGTCGTACTTCATTGATAACCGCTGCGCAGCGCATTTTTTTTTTATACTGCTCGTGGCGCCCCCCATGTGATTTGCCGGCCCCCACAAATATGCCGCCCCGGGCGGCTGCCCGGTTCGCCCGTGCCTAAAACCGCCACTGCACACACACACACACACACACACACACACACACACACACACACACACACACACACACACACACACACACACACACACACTGATATGCGCAAGATATGTCCCCGTGCTCATGAGATACTTTCCCGTGCGCACGAGAAACGTTTAATTTTTATTTATTTTTCCCGCTGTCCATTTACGGGTTCCGTAACATCCTGTATTAGTAGGCTATGTGGAAAATAAAATCCTTTAAATCTTGAATCTTGAACTACTTAAAGCGACTTGATAAGACTCTTCAATTAATATTTTGCCATAGCAGTTAAAGAATGTAAATTAGACCTATTTTCACTCTCTCTGTTCAACTCTGACATCTGTTTGTGACATTCCTGACAGTTTCCCCATAGGCCTACTTAATAAACCAAAACCCCTTCCTCTCTCCCAATGGCTGCCTGCCCTTCTCTCCACCACTGCTTGTGTAGCCCATGTGGCCGTATATATGAGCGAGGCCGTTAGAGTCAACACAGGCTTCTGACGGCAGGGAGTGAGCAGCTAGCCCTGCTCCCCCTAGAAGCTTAAACAAACAGCGGCACAGATTTCACCAGACACGTTAAGGCACCATGGAAACGAGCCTGGGAGCTACTGCTGCATGTAAACTGTTGACTAGCTTTACTCCCCAGCCCCTTTACAGCTGGAGTTATTTTTGGCTACAGCTTGATTCTGATGACGATTACAGTTGATCTGTAAAATGTTGTGTACATTGTTGTTGGAACTGATTCATGAATGCATACCATAACACAGACTACAGAAGGTACAGCAGTTGAAGTGAAACTTCCTTAGAGCACAATAGAGGGCAGTGAAGGCTTTCGATCTTACATTAATAACCTGAACAGAAAAAAAGAGAGAAGAAAGGATTTATTAAGATGCTTTATTTGGACTCCAAACGTTTCTAATCAGTGTAACTGATCGCTAACCCCAGTGTAACTGTAACTGTTTTTGCTGCCTGTCCACAGAACAGATATTTAGCTGCTTCATTAAAGACCTTTTTGTTAGTTTGTGAGTCGTCTATATTTGGAACAATACCTCGTTTTTCCTGCAGCACCCGACCCTGACAGACCGAACCGACACGAGAACAAAGGAAGTGAACATATATTCATATTTACTTATTTTAACCTTTTTCCTCTGCGGCGAGTTGTTCTTCTGAATCAAAAGCTTCAGGGGACAGCAGAGGTACTGCTACATGCCTCGGAAAAGAAAGGTGCAGTACTTACCAGGGGAGTGAAGTATACAGTAAACAAACCCCATTATCGTAAAGGACCTAGTTTGTCTCTCACAACTCCACGTTGAATGTTGGGAGTTGTGCATTGAACATTAACGTGGGATGGTTTTTTGAAAACAAACCAAATGTCTCTGATGAGAGGCCAACAGCGCTGACTGTAATCAAGATGATTCATGTTTTCATTCTCCTCTATTTATTCCCTAATCCTATCGTTTTTATGACCATGACAATGTCCTCTCTGCTCTGTTCTCCTCCTGCACAGCATGCAAGGCTCATGGACTAGGGAGGGGGGGGGGGGGGGGAGGGTACCTGCCCTTCTGGATATATCCCCCCTCAGCAGGTGTTGTAGGCCAGCAATCTGCCGAGCTCGGAGGCCTGCTGGCCAGCCCTGCGTGTCTCCCAACCACTACATTCTGCTCCTGGGCTGTCGCCGTGCAGACAGGTGGGTGTCATTGTCGCACACCGCGCCACAGTCCTCCGTGCTGGGGCCACCTGCTTGCCTCAAATGACTTTGATGAAGCAAGGTGACACGTGTCAAGCAACGCTGTTGATCTTAGGTTCTAGTATTGTAGGTCTATGAAAATGCTTTAGATCCATAAAGATCTATGAACACATATGTGTCTTTGTTTTGTTCATATGTATGTTGGATGTTTGATGTGAGAACTGTTTTGTATTGTTGTGGAAATCCAAATAAGATATTCTGTTTTTGTTCTATGAATATTATATAGTTGTATGGGATATTAAAGAAATAGTTCTTTAAAGTAGCTGCCAGGGTTGCAATGCACATTCCACAGGTTCTGTGTGTGTGTGTGTGTGTGTGTGTGTGTGTGTGTGTGTGTGTGTGTGTGTGTGTGTGTGTGTGTGTGTGTGTGTGTGTGTGTGTGTGTGTGTGTGTGTGTGTGTGTGTGTGTGTGTGTGTGTGTCAGAAATACCTGGTAGCAGCAAGGGATCATGTGACAGTGATTCAACCCTAGTGCTAGATGCCTGATCCATTTTGGGCAGTATTCTAGGAAATATGCAATTCAGGTTATAATTAGCAAAGCATGACACACGCCTTACCAAGGTGACGAGAATACCATGTGTGCGACAGGATACTAGCTGCATTCCCTGCACAAAGGGGTGAGTCTTTTTTTTAAGTTTAGTTTATTGACTTCACTTTAAATTTACAATTACATGGTTGCTTGCTACACCACTGTACATGCACCACTAAAGGACAGCAAAGACAACACAAGCAATCACCCGACTTATTGTGTGGTTTATGTTGTAGTTAGGCAGTGAGTCAGGCTCCCAACAAGCACTTTTTTGTGGTTTGGAGCAGACTGGCGTTTCTGGGTGAGATCCGTCTGTGATGAGAACATACTCTATCTCACTATGATTTAACGCTGAGGCAAAGGGAACTTACTGGAATAAAGGGCCTTGCACAATCCCTCCCTAATAACTTGGAGGATACGTTGTTAATCAACCATGGGGGAGCCTTTGGCAGTGTCTGATTTATTCAATGATGATATTATTTTGATGTAACCCAGGCTAAAGTTCTGATAAATGCCCCTTAAAGCTGCAGTACAGGTATGATTTTTGGAGTTTGTTTATTTATTGTAATTTTGCTCCAAAACATTTCTTAACGTGTAAACACTGTCTACTGTGAGGGAGTTTTATTGACCAGTCAAGCAGCAATAGTATTCTATCCAAGAGAATGAGAATAAACTTGCTGTCAATCAACTTTGTGCATGTGATTCAAGACAAGCATAGCTTTTTGGGCATACAGCTTGCTAGCTAATATAACCCTAACCCTAACCCTAACCCTAATTAAAAAAATCTGTTTAATGCTGCTACACTGGTCAATGAAACCCACTCACCCCTCTCTCTCTCTCTCTCTCTCTCTCTCTCTCTCTCTCTCTCTCTCTCTCTCTCTCTCTCTCTCTCTCTCTCTCTCTCTCTCTCTCTCTCTCTCTCTCTCTCTCTCTCTCTCTCTCTCTCTCTCTCTCTCTCTCTCTCTCTCTCTCTCTCTCTCTCTCTCTCTCTCTCTAGGAAAGTAGGCCTGTGTCCAAACTAAATTGCAAATAGTGTGAATCAACAGTTTACATAGGAGATGCCATTTTAAACAAAGTTGGAAACTTTGCTCACTAATCACTGCATACCTCTAATCTGCACTATTTGTCTGACACACAGGCACACGCACACCACACCACGTTCCACCCTTTCCAACTCCGCAGCGTGCTGCAGGAATTCCCTCCCACCAGTAGTTTTTTTTTTCCAACAGTCGAGGGAAGTTTCTGGAATGCTGAAACAAAGCCGTAGCTCTGGCTGCACAGTCTAAAGGAGATGACTAGGGTTATTTTGTCACATTATCCATCCCTAAACTTGTAAAAGTGCATATTAAACGGAAACAGAGTCTATACAGTTCAGTACCCCAGCATTGATTAATAAATTAGTGAGTAAATGTCAATACAATTAAAAGGAATGCAACACAAATCCAACACTGGCTCCAACCTCTCTGACGATTCAGTAAACTTTGGAGAAGATAGGGAGAGGTAACATATTCAGCCCATTCTAAGCATCATCCTAAAAGTGGGGATGATTATCAACATGACTGCCAAAATTCGGGTCAGGACACCTCCCATCGAAATTTTTGTGAGACGAGACGAAAAGTGTGGTAGGACAGCAGTACCACGGTGTATGTGTAACTCTGCACGTAGCGCTTCTCCTGACGGGAGCTGAAGACCAGCCCACTCCAACAGATGGCGAGCACTGTCCCGCAGCAGCGTGGCTAAGTCAGAAACACCGAAAAGTATGTGCAGTCAACTTTAGCAAGTCATCTTTTTTTGGAGCTTACTAGACCTACGACTTGAGCCTTGGATTGGAGCTACATTTATTTATTTTTTGAAGGATCCGTTTACCACATCAAGATGTTTGGGTAAATATTCACGCACGGATTATCGTTTTTTGCAGCTGAAAGTCTAGTAGTAATGTTGTGGTAATGCAGTAGTAATAGTGTAATGACCGCCGGTGTTTACAGCATGTAGCCTGCATCATAAAGGGGGGTGTGGGGGGGGGATGAAAGCGTTAAAACATTGGGATGGTTTAAATGAACTAATTTTCCTCATTCATACGATGATCGATCAGTCGTCATCATCTGAGAGTGGGATGCTTCCGCCTATCAGCTTGACGACTACGCACACATAGCGGTGCTTTTAATTTGAAAATATCTTGAATTCCATGTTGTCCATAAAATTGTTGTTTTCGGGGCGGTACAATTCATTGAAATATATACTCCAAAATAACCCGTGTGCAGCAAAATGCAATGTGAGGAATAGTATAGACCCATACAATCAGTGTTGTATTGAGAATAGTCGTGCATTATTCTGATGTATTTTATTTTATTTTGATATTCTGCCTACATGCTGTGCCACTGTGAGTTTATGAGAATAGGTTAATGAGGCGAGTTATTATCCCCGCTCACCCGCAGTGGACCTAACCCATCCCATCTGGCCCATAACCTCAAGAGGTTCTCCCAGGAAAGAAGGTACCGGTCCATGCAGAGCAGGAGAGCCCGCTCTGAGAGTTCACTCTCGTTTCTCTCTCTGCGGGGGAGGGGCGAAGACGTGGCAGTCCTTCCTCAGCTCATTCAAGAACTTTCCCTTAAGCTCTGCAGAGACACCCAATAATGATAATAATGAGGAGCTTCTGTGTTTACAATGATAAGCATTCTCACGATGTTTGTTGTGAGGAACAACGGTGACTTATTCTAGAGAACAGAACTTCCAGGTATTTAATTGATATTCCAGTGCATTTGAAAAAGAAAAGCAACATAGATGTAATTTTAAACTGTATTAGCCTAAAGCAGTCCTAAAGCAGTACTACATCCCAGACCTCAGCAAGGCAGTTTATTGAGGACATGTTCAGAAACTGGTTAAGAGTTAAAGGGGATTATACATTATGTGTTGCTAGGTTCCAGATGTCCCCTAAGGGTTTCTGAGCCCACTCATGTCCATTCATTATGAATACTTCACTCAAGCTTGCGAAAAACCTTTTGACTGGAATATCCCCTGGAGTCTTGGGTCATACTAGTGTGTTGCAATTATTGGTATCCATAAACCTTAAGTATAATAACTATAAAACTCAGTCCCTCTAAACACAGGAGAACCGAATGGTACCTAATGTCATAGATAAAACATTCTAAACCTATAGCGGATAGCTTTATGGTCATCATGCTTGTGGAGACAAAGTATGCTCATAGCTCTGCTGACGTCTGCGTGGGCTTCTGCATGAGAGCCTTCGCTGCATGCATGCAGACAGGACCTTTCTTTCATTGACTTTCATTAGAGTCAGGACTTGTCTACGAGGGACCTGCCCAAGCCTGTGGGTAAGGATGGCTTCTTAGGGCAACACATAGAGGAGGTAGCCACAGGCTGCCCACGTATGCATTCATTTGTCACCTTTACTTTGTGTGTGTGTGTGTGGAAAAAAAAAAAGATCTAAATACAACTCTGGCTTTCTCATATGGGCATTGAATATGGCCAGTTTATGTGAAAGGATTTATTTTTAATTGTGAATTGTGCTGATGTTTTATTTCTCAGAAAGGTTTTCTTAGTTTAGCCCAGTGTGTGGTTGGAGCGGATGTTTTAAGGTAGTTGTTATTACTGCAGGCAGTGGCAGGGCAACCTCAGGACCAAGGCTTCAATTTGTGATGTCACTAAAGTGACCAGATGCTAGGGAACCTCCCTGTTCATTAGAACAGAGTCTCGTACGCTACAATACTGTCTACCCTGTGCTGCTACACATGTTCTTCAAACTTTGCACAACATTGTCCATTTTATTATAAATGTTTAATATTCAATTCCTACTTCGAAGCATTGCAAGGTTAGCTTATATGTTAGCTTAATAGAGTTTAAATCGACCGATCCAAACAGGAATTATCTCAAAATATATATTTTTTAACAACTATTGTAACTGTGTTATAATGCAAATGTCTTGCATTTGAATTAACCACTCTATGTATGAAGTATGAATAGTGTTTGTATTTCTTATATTGCCCAACAGTTGTTGAACAGATAAAGCAGTCCTCGTATTAACCTCTAGCCTCTAGTTGACTAAGATAGTTTATCTCAATTCTGCAAAGAATGTGAACCCTGTCAATCAAAAGTATTTTCCAAATTTCCTTTTTTGTCAGATAAGGTTTGAATATCTACAATATTTAAGAGTATTCTAAATTACATCTCACTTCCTGCCAGTTGGTCCCTTTACTCTTTCCATCTGCAAACTTGAAATGAACTCCCTACCCTCTCTCTCCTGCTCTCTCTCAATTGCACACGCCCAGTGACACTTTGCTAGCGGCCAGGGCTACACCAGCGTAACCAGGGGTTTATATTTGGCCTGGTGTGGTGGGTGGCAAGCTGTAGCTTGACAGGAATTACAGACATCCTGCAGTTGATGTCAATCTGGTCCACTGGCCCTATCACTCCATCTCCTTTTCAAATTCAAATCCCTAATTTCTTTGTTTATCTATTGCTGCATCACAGTAGTTTTGAATCCAACTTTTAGATTATTTGATTTACTTGGCTTGTATCCTTGGCGGTGCAAAGTGTGGCCCCCCAAACACTGTAATGCCATTCAGCCTCAACAAACAAAAATGAATTTTGATAACACTATGCATTGCAGTATCATTGTTTTCTGATATTTGGAAACAGCAAAAATCATTTACATAAATAGCCAAATTCATGCATAGGAAATTGTAATTAGAAACAATTTTTAATATTTTTCTGTTTGTCTGTCTGTCTGTCTGTCTGTCTGTCTGTCTGTCTGTCTGTCTGTCTGTCTGTCTGTCTGTCTGTCTGTCTGTACCATATTCAGGATGAGACTGCAGTTATGTATTTTTCTGAGCTTCCTCTTGAAGTCCCTCTCAGCCCACAATGACTTCTACACCTCAATAGGTACGTTTAGAAAATAGATATATCTGTTGTACATGCATGTATATCTGTGCATGTACAGTGCATCAGTCCTTTATTCTCTTTAGATTGAATGGAGTCATCTATTGATATCAAATGGTACTGCTGTGTGTGTGTGTGTGTGTGTGTGTGTGTGTGTGTGTGTGTGTGTGTGTGTGTGTGTGTGTGTGTGTGTGTGTGTGTGTGTGTGTGTGTGTGTGTGTGTGTCCTTCAGGTCACATGACAGACCTGCTGTTCACAGAGAAAGATATGGTCACTTCTCTCAAGGAATATATCAGAGTGGAGGAGAGCAAGCTGGAGCAGGTCAAACGGTACTACATATACGCACATACAAACACACACACACACACACACACACACACACACACACATTTGTGCACATGTGTAAATTAACAAACAAGAGAGGCACAGTTAAGCACATTTACATGAACACACACACACACAAATAGATGCAATCTGTAAATATTGCTTTCAGTAATGAGCTGGTTGACATTATGTACTTTCATCAGCCCCAGCATCAACACTATATGAACCATAACTGAACCCCCCTGTGGTCCCGTCTTGTATCAGGTGGGCCGATCAGCTGGAATCCCTGTCCATCACGGCCATCCAGGACCCTGAGGGCTTCCTGGGCCACCCGGTCAACGCCTTCAAGCTGATGAAGAGGCTCAACACGGAGTGGGGCATGCTGGAGACCCTGGTGCTCTCTGACACCACCGAAGGTCAGTGGGGTAGAAAACACCACGACTCAAACCCGGATGGATGCATGGGTGGATGGATGGATTGATGGGTGAATTAGTGTGGATGGATGGATGGATTATGGGTGAATTGGTGTGTCGCATGACACAGACGTTTAAACGAGGAGAAGAGAAAGCTATATAGAGAGACTAAACAGTGTGAAAGAGGAGGAATCAACGTTTAGAGAGAGAGAGAGTCCATTTGAAGGACCAAAAGGACCCATTTTAAAGATGGGGATGACGTTGAAGCTGCCTTGGGTAACTAATTAACAAATTGGGAGGTTTACTTTTTTTGTACAGGGCTATTTAAAGGCAAAACATCCTCATTTAAGACAAACAAGAAATGTCAGCCATGCATTATAAAAAGAGGACAATTTTTTTATTTGTAATCGGTGTCGGATGCTGTCTTACCCACATCCCACACAAACGGTATTTCCATGGATGACTTGATTCGATCAGTGGAGGTCGAAATAGACAGTTTTACAAAACAGTGAACCATGTGGAGTATGGCTACTTGTAGACAGTATGTAGCTCTGATCCAGTACGATAGTGAGTCTGCCTCATAGTGTCCCCTCCCTCCGTCCTGGGCTCCAGCCTTCATCTCCAACCTGACCATGCAGCGCAAGCACTTCCCCACCGAGGACGACCAGACGGGGGCGGCCAAGGCTCTGCTGCGGCTGCAGGACACGTACCATCTGGAGACGAACACCATCGCCACCGGCAACCTGCCTGGTCAGTAGGCCTCCGCACACAGACACACGCACGACAATACACACACACACATCACTGCTGCTGGATGAAAAGAAAAAAAAAAAAAAAAATCATGGTTTCTTTTTATTTTTTCCCCTTTTAATTCTGTTTTTTTTTTTTTTTCTCTGCTTTTCTCCACATTCCTTTTCTTGATCGTTTTCTTCTTTCTCCTTCTCAATGTCGGCATCACCATGACAACCATCCCCTTCATCATCACTATCCTCCTCCTCACCTTCATCATCACCACCTCCACCATCACCTTCATCACCACCTACTAACATCACCCCCCACCACCATCACCTTCACCACCAACATGAACATCACTATCACCACCACCATTACCTATACCACCAACATGGCCAATATCATCCCACTAGGCGTGACGTACAAGAGCCCCATGACGGTGGAGGACTGCTACGAGCTGGGGAAGATTGCCTACTCGGACTCAGACTACTACCACACAGAGCTGTGGATGAGCCAATCCCTGCAGCAGCTGGACCAGGGGGAGGAGTCCACCATCGACAAGGTGACCGTGCTGGACTACCTCAGTTACGCCATCTACCAACAGGGAGAGTTAGAGAGAGCGCTGGAGATCACCAAGAGGCTGCTCTCACTGGGTGAGTCTAACACCAGCCCACAAGACTTGTGTTTTTTGCATTTTTTCTTAATATATTTATATTGGGATGAAATAAAATGACATGGACGATACCAAATAGGTATTTATCACTGTGGAGTTCAGCGAAAACATAGTTTATTATAAACATTGGTCATGGAATGTAGACAGACCGCAGGAAAGAGTCATGCCAGAGCCTCACTGGTTGTGTAACACTTGGTTCTCTGTGCCCGGTGTCTTCTGTCCCTGTCAGATGTTATTTCAAGGCTTGACTGAAAAAGTTGTTGCTCCATAATATGCACTTAGTCCATATTTTTTCCCCAGATGTTTGGCTCATATTTAATACACCACCGAATGAGGGAAAGAAATGGTCACTGAATAACTTGAAAGATCTCTAGAGATCTCTATAGTCTAAAGCGAAAGCTCACAAATGTTATCACATCATAAATTTGCTGTTTAATCCTATGACATGTTTAAATTACTTTACAAAAATGAGTAAACAATATTTAACATTGTGATAATAAGGTGATGAGATGATCGTGTATTAAATAAAACTGCATAAAATAATATGTTGCATTTACATGTTAAACTTTTCTATATATATGTATCTATATATATCTATATCTATATATATATATATATATATATATATATATATATATATATATATTAGGGCTGTCAAGCGATTAAAATATTTAATCACGATTAATCGCATTAATGCCATAGTTAACTCACGATTAATCGCGATTAATCATATTATTTTTTTCTATGCTAAATATCCCTTGAATTCTTTGTCCCATTAATTTTTCTCATTTTAATGCTCTTATCAACATGGAGAAGTGCATCGGCTTGCCTTGTGCAAATGTTTTTTTATTGATAACAACATTGGCATATACTGATCAAAACAGGACGGTACAAAAAAAAAGCCTGTAATTCAATTAAACGATGAACATACAAAGATATGCCTTTTACATAGCAGTCAGGCTACTGCTTCTTTGTTTTGAGCCCAAAAACAACAACAAAAAAAAATTATAATTTTGGTTTAAAAAATAAGAATTTGCGTTAATCGCCGTTAAAATTGGTTTGCGTTAACGCCGTTAATAACGCGTTTAACTGACAGCTCTAATATATATATATATATATATATATATATATTTGAATAAATAAAATAAATGATTGAATAAAACCACATTAAATAATATGTTGGATATACATGATTTCCTGTTCTGTGAATGTATGTTTACAATCATATCCAGATTCGGAGCACCAGCGCGCCCGGGGGAACCTGAAGTACTTTGAGTTCCAGATGCTGCAGCAGAGGAGCGATGAGGAGGAGGCCGCCCAGAAACAGAGGAACGAGGGGACGGTGGGCAACAAAACAGAGGAGAAGAAGAAAGGCTTCAAGGAGCCCATCCCCGAGAGGAAGATGTACGAGAAGCTGTGTCGGGGCGAGGGCATCCAGATGGTGAGGTCCCCACTCCCTGACACCCACTTGACACCCATGTTGGCCCCCCCCCCCCCCCCCCCCACCCTCCACGTGCAGTTGACGCCGCTGACTCATCGCCTTATTGCAATCGTTGTCCTTCTATGGATTTTTTGTTTTAATGATTTTAATCCGCACACAGACACCGCGCAGACAGAGCCGGCTCTTCTGCCGTTACTATGACAACCACCGCAACCCCATGTACCTGCTGAGTCCGGTGAAACAGGAGGATGAGTGGGACCGGCCCTACATCGTCCGCTACCACGACATCATCTCCCACAGCGAGATCGAGAAGGTCAAGAGCCTTGCCAAGCCCAGGGTAAGGGACGTCTCTCTTGTGTCTTCTTCTGTAAGCTGCTCTGGTGCCATGAATAGATCAGTTTCACCCAACAAATAAACAGTAGAAACTCTGCGTAAAGAAAGCTGGTAACAGCAAGCAGGTTAACAAGTCATGGTTCAGTGACACATGCATTGAGATTGCCTTAATGCAAATTGAAATGTATTTTAGTTATTTTATTTCAATGCCACGGGTCTAGAATGATTTTGCCCGTAAACTCATTAGAAACCGATTAAGTGGCCTGAGCACAGACACACACTCAGATGCAAAAGCGCACACACACACAGATGGGTTGAACGTGTCCCTGGCTCCACAGCTGCGCAGAGCCACTATTTCCAACCCAATCACCGGCATATTGGAGACCGCTCCATACCGGATCAGCAAGAGGTAAGGCTTCGGGGGCGGGGAGGAAGGGGAGAGGAGGAGAGGCTGTTCTTGTAGAAATATATACATGATATATTTATCTCAGCCCCTCCCACCCCATCTCCTCTCTTCCCCGGTCCGGGCCATGTAGCGACACATTGAACTCACAGCACGTGTCCTCTCCTGCTTTTAACAAAACCTCTGGCGTCATAGAGCAAAAGAAAAGAGGGAATGGAAAGGAAATGCAACCTACATCATGTGTGATTGGCTCACACAGTCACGTACCTTCCGTTGAACAGCAATTGGTTCATATGGGTGTTTTTGGAGCTGCTGCTGATAGCCAGTAAGAGATTTTTTACTACAAAAATGTTTTACTAATTGGAGGTTGGCTACTGAACTATAAGAAAATCAAAAAATCGATTACATTTCTTTGCTGTAGATCTAATGATATTTAGTTAACGCCATGGTAAAATCACAACCAAAATGATTATCATAATTCATTCATCATAAACATCATCAAAAAACATCAACAACAAAAACCAAGGCAACCTCTTACTCATAGATGAAGTTCCATTGAAGCACCAGTGACCACATCTGCTCTTCTCTCTTTCCTTACCTATCCGTGTCCTCTCTGTATTCCTGTGTGTTCCCTCCCTACGCCGTCCTCTGTGGTGTCCTGAGCTAGTTAAGGCGTGCTACGGTGCATGACCCCCTTACCGGGAAACTGACCACGGCCCTGTACAGAGTCTCCAAGAGGTAAGAGGTCACAGGTCACAGCTCCTCTGCATCACCTATCCCGTTCTTACCCATGGATGGAAGCCAACACCTATGGAGTGAATATGTCAGGCATGCTGACCAGGCACCATGTATAACACTCAGGCACCCGGCTGAACCTCTACTGGTCGAATCCAGTCATCCATGGAAGTACCGTTTCTGTGGGATGTGGATAAGACCACAGCCGACACGATTACAAATTGACCATTTGTATTTTTTCTATCATGCATGGCTGACATTTTTTGGGTCATTTTTTGGTGAAGTTGCAATGGAAAGCTTTCAACTGTTAGAACTGTTGTTGAAGCTTTGGACTCTATTTGACCTGGTTATTTCCTCTGGAATTATCATAAGCACTTTTTTCCAAGGCTATAAAATCGGTGAGCTTTCAAGATGGCTGCTCACTCTCCCTCTCCCAAGCTTCTCCTGTTTTTTAGTGGAGCTCCTCGCAAGTTCATGGGGTGACATAAGCGTGTTACAGATGCATGCATTCACTGCGAGGGTGCTTTTTCTTATCTATTTCCCCATCTTAGACTTAAGACTCCTACAAAGCTCCAAGGAATTAAACCTTCATGAAAGTATATAACACATTCATAAATGTACTCCCACAATGCATTGTGAGGCTTCATTTCATCTGTTTATAGAAGCTCTGGCATGTGAGTCAACAATGTCCCTTGTAAAATGCAGGAGAGTTATGATACAGAGTTATGACCAGATACTTTGGCGATCACATGGCAATAAAAGTGAGCTTCCCCCCAGCCACATATTCCTTGGTCTAATTCCACGGCCTTGTACCCTCACTTGAAAGGGTTCATTGCTGAAACCCTGTCAGGAAGTCATTCAGTAAGTCCTGAGTGCTAGACTCTCAGAGGGTGTCAACCCTCTTGATGAAAGGTGTCTAGTGTATAGGAGGGGAGAGGCTACCCCTATGAAAACACTAGCGGTAGTTAATGTAGAGCCATTCTGAGGTCCTGAGTGAGACCCTCTGTGATCCGGCCTCAACCGCCTCGGTTGTACACATTGGGAATTGTGCTACGTGCGTTCCTTCTGTGACATTCTGTGCAACCTCAGCCAATTGGAGATTCTGAATTCTGGGCCGTCGTCTATAGTTTGTCCTTCTCTTGTGGATAAACTTCATGCATTGTGTTGCCACAAATTCATCATGTAATTTCATTCAGTAGGCTTGACTAAGCATGACGATTTCTTTCTGCATGTTTTATGTTCTCCAACTCTGACCTTTAGTGCCATCTTGTGGGAGTTAACCCGCAATGCATGTGACACATGTTGTTTTCTCCCAGTGCCTGGCTGACTGGCTACGATGACCCGCTGATCGATAAGATTAATCAGAGGATTGAAGATCTCACCGGGCTGGAGATGGACACTGCAGAAGAGATGCAGGTAGAACTCAACTTTGTGTTTGGAAAAATACACAATAACTTTAATATTTTTGTATTAGCTTTTCATAAAACCATGTATAAACTTAATCACTCATAATAAATGTGTAAATATATTGTAAAGCTTGTGTCTTGTACATCGGTGTGTATTTGATTCATATTTATTCTTGGTTTTCACCCTTTTAGGTTGCAAACTATGGTGTCGGAGGTCAATATGAACCACACTTTGACTTTGGAAGGGTTGGTAACTGATTATCCCGAGACACCTTTCTGTAATCATTCTTTGTTGTTGAGCTGTGAGTGTTTAACTCAGTCTGGCCTCGGCAGAAAGACGAACCGGATGCATTCAAAGAGCTGGGCACGGGGAACCGTGTGGCAACGTGGCTCTTCTATGTGAGTATGTCCATACGGCTCTTTTTTTCTTCACAGGTATCTGCTCACAATTCACCTTGTGAAATATTTCCGTTATCAGACTATTTATTTTTTCTTGATAAAATAATTAATCATTTTGTAAGCAGGATACTTTTTTCCATCATTCATGTTCTGATAGTTTTGGCACTCCTATCCCTTAGCGGGATAGGAGGAGATTTGAGCGCATCCAGCTGTAGTTACATAAAATGGAAAGTTCTGAGTTCACAAAGTAAAAGTCTGGGCCTCTTCATCACCGCTCCTCTCTCCTCCTGCTGATGGGTTCACTCAGTCAATCCATCCCTGGCAGGAATTAATGAACCCGTCAGATAGTCCAACTATAAAAAAGGCGAGGCCATAACAATTTCACATCCTGCATCGAAGGTTCAAATGTTGTCCTTCATTTCTCTGTCTGCTGCAGATGACTGACGTGGCAGCAGGGGGCGCTACAGTGTTTCCAGACGTAGGAGCAGCCGTTTGGCCCAAGAAGGTACCAAGAGGATTCCCATTTTTGTCCTTACCACGACTTGATTTGTATTATAATAACGTATTAAATAAATGATTAGACTCCCGGTCTAAAGTGTACATTACGTGTGCGTGTGCGTGTGCGTGTGTGTGTACAGGGAACTGCGGTGTTCTGGTACAACCTGTTTGCCAGCGGGGAGGGAGACTACAGCACGCGGCACGCAGCATGCCCAGTGCTGGTGGGAAACAAGTGGGGTAAGTCCAGAGCCAATGGTTAAAATGGATCAGAAATACTATAGGATATCTATTATTATCGTGGTTATGTTCCTGAGAAATACCCTTTTACCTTGACCGAAACAACATGTTACTGCATTTATTTCGAGGTCAGCTTAATTAGTAATCTAAAATGAGTCGCCAGTGTACAGTAGTTGCAATGCGTTACTCCCTCAGCTTCGGAACTCTACCACTAGAGGGCGTAGGTTTCTACTCTCCTCACAATCTGTCTTTGATCGGCCATCCTCGTTATGAAAATCCAACCTATTCCATACCATCCAGATGAAGATCAATTTCAATTAAAATTGAAAGGTTTAAAATGCCACAGTTGGCGTTTTAGGCAAAAAATCTACAATGTCTTCATTCCTTTATTTTAGGACATTAAATGGTTCAATAGTATCTCCTCCAACATAAACCATTACATCAAACTGCTTCTCCATCACATAGCTCAATATATTGCTTATCAATAGTATCTTCTGGATACATCGATATACCTTGCAAAAAAGTAGCATAGAAGGATATTTGATTTATAGGTAACTACTATAAAACAATAAAAAAATATATAGTAAAAAGGAATTCTCTGTATGATAAAAGTTATCTTAAGTTAGGAAATCCTATATTGTAAAAAGATTTTGTAGTATACAAAATATACAGACTCTTAAGATTGTAAATAGTCTGTTCAACATCATCATTTTCAAGCCTCATAGACCTTAAAACAAAACAATATGTTTCTATCTGCAAAATATCATATAGGCCTATTGTTTGTTGAAGCCTCATAATTGTAGTTTAAACGAAAACCAACCAGAATAAATAACTTGCTGTCTGAAGTCATACATTTGTTGTTAGTTTCAAGGGTTTAATGTCAAAGGTGAAGTTGGGTTGAAGATGGGGGCAGGCGGCTCTGTGGGCCCTTGCTGCCGGACTGTGCCGGATGCCGCTGTACGCTGGCCAGGGGCACAGCGGCATAGGCAGCCCTGCTCTAGTGAGTTCCGTAGAACTACCTACCCCTAACTCCAATTACGATTTCCCGTCGGTTTCACGATTTGTGAGTTTAATGATGGAGTTTTACGATTTACAATTTCATGTTGGACTTACCATTTAATACGCTCAGACACTATTATCAAAATCCAGTTACAGTGAGTTACAACTCATGTCCTCGGCTCAAATGTCCGGCGCGATAGGATACACACAGGCAGCCTGAGGACATTAGTGATGACCTTAGTGGACCGTTTGAAAACGATGACATGTTTTTGCGTTTGCCCTTCTGCTTCTCAGTATCGAACAAATGGATTCATGAGCGCGGCCAGGAGTGGAGGCGGCCCTGTGACCTGGACCAGTCTAAGTAATAGGGGTGTTTATCACGACTCCCAGTACCAGCTCCTCGCGATACTGAACTCTCCGACCACCACAACACACAGAACGATGACGGTTGCCATCACCCGGCCCTCCGGTCACTCCTTCTCCCCTCCGGTCCGCCCGGGGCGCACGGATCGTTGATTTGTTTGTTTGGGGTGCGTTGTGCATTCACAAGCAGCGTTTGGGAGTGATGTAGTGGTCTTTTTGGCCGATGTCTTCCCCCCCCCCCCCCTCCTGCCCCCTCCACCGAGGCTACCGCACATGCTGTCTTTGCACTCCGGGTGAACTGTTTTTGTAGAGCCCTCTGAGAGACCGCAAGCTCCATCCAGGCGTTTGGCCGCCTGTTCTTTTCAACGATGAACAGGCTGCAGAGGGTTTTTTTATGTTTTATAATAGCCCACACTAAATTCTCTCTAGTCCGATGATATAGATAATATATTATGTATGACATAAAAAAACTATTGGATTATGCTTTAAGAAAAGGAATAAAGGATGAAATAATGTTCCCAATACAAACAATGCAGCTAACATATTTTTGGAGTGTTGTTGAACAATTTATGGTTTCAAAAGGCCAAAACCTTGATATTGTTTATGAAAATCACTACGCAATATGTGAAAGTAGGCGTATGGGGTTACCTACTCCATAAGTTTAGTTTTTTTTGTATTTATATTTTACATTTTCTTTGTGTCTCTTGTAAAAATAAGAAAGTTTGTTTTTGCAATAAAAAATACTTTTGTGTTGCTAAATTACTGACATTGTCCTGCTGTGTGCGTGTATGGTGCGTCTTTATGTTTGAGTGTGTAGGTCTGTTGTGTGTTAGAGAGATATAGACATAGACATAGAGAGAGAGAGAGAGAGAGAGAGAGAGAGAGAGAGAGAGAGAGAGAGAGAGAGAGAGAGAGAGAGAGAGAGAGAGGGAGAGAGAGAGAGAGAGAGAGAGAGAGAGAGAGAGAGAGAGAGAGAGAGAGAGAGAGAGAGAGAGAGAGAGAGAGAGAGAGAGAGAGAGAGAGAGAGGGTGAGTGTTTGTGTGTGTGTGTGTGTGTGTTCGTGTGTGTGTGCGTGTGCACGCGTGCGTCTGTGCCTGGGGTGTGTGTGTAGAGTGTCTGTTGTGTGTGACAGAGACATAGACCATGAGAGTTTGTTTGTCTGTGAACGCGCGCTTGACAGAGATATAGACCATGAGAGAGTTTGTGTGTCTGTGTGCGTGGATGTGAGAGAGAGAGAGTTTCTGTTGTGTGTGCGTGAGAGATATGGACCGAGAGAGAGAGAGAGAGTGTGTGTGTGTGTGTGTGTGTGTGTGTGTGTGTGTGTGTGTGTGTGTGTGTGTGTGTGTGTGTGTGTGTGTGTGTGTGTGTGTGTGTGTGTGTGTGTGTGTGTGTGTGTGTGTTTGTGTGTGTTTGGGGTGGTTTATAGGGGTGTGTGCTACTGGGTTGGGCGGTGGGTGTGCAGACTTTGCGAGTGCCCTGTGTTTGCGTCATGCGTCCCGCCAGTACTAATTGTGGCTGTCCGGTGTTCCGCTGCGGCAACTGGGGCCAGACGTCGCTCGGGTAGGAAGGTTCAGGGAGAGTTGGAGAGGCAGTAAAGAGAAAATAAAATAAACTACAACCAAACCAAAGAGAGATTTTACTACAGATCATCCTCTTTCTCGTGACAACAACCAGCTGAGCTAAAACGCTGAAGGGTAATATCGATTTGTTGTGTGTGGAGGAATTAAAGCAGGACGCCAGGATGATGACCCAGGTGGAGACCATCGTGCACTACGACAACGGCTACGGCTACGAGGAGGAGTACATGCTGCAGGAGGATGAGTGGGACAGGGACATGCTGCTGGACCCCGCCTGGGAGAAACAACAAAGAAAAGTAGGTTGTGAGTTGGTTAAACGCGTACCCTAATCACATATTTCGTAAACCTGCGAGATGAAATTCGCCCAAAAAATTAAATTATTTGTAAAGCATAAAAAAAGGTTTTACGTTCCAAAGTTCCATGACGTTCCAAAGTTCATGTGCTTTATGACCATCATTAGTATGGTTTGTATAGTTCTTTGTATGTGGTATGAAGTCAGAGCCCCTGGTGGCTGGTTTAGCTCCATCTGACTGGAGGGGTGGGGTGGGGTGGGATGCTTTGGGTACCAGCTAACAATAGAAGCTATGAGCTGCTCTCGAGACTGTTGCCATTCCACTGATACGCCCGGAATGCAAACTGTCAACAGATGCTTCTAACACATGATGACGTTCACGGGATTAGAAAGGATGCTATATCTAAATTTAACCTGCGGAGCGAAGGCATTATAGTAGGTTAATCCAGTGTCCTTGGAGCAGAATTCCTTTGTTGATGGAAACCACACTAAAACACATTGAACCCAACAGTTGGTCTGCAGGCCCATGAGGCCTACCAGTCCCCAGGTTTTAAATCTGTCCCCAGCATTAATTTAAGTTATTGATATGGAAGGCAATCCCTACCTAAAGCACCTAAAGCAGAATATCACATATCACTAACCACATATTTGTGATAATCCTTCATTGCACGTAATGTCAAAGAAACCTGGTTCATGTAAAAATGTGAACTTTATGGCAGGCTAAATTCAGGAGGTTTCTACATGCCTCACACTCCTCCATCACATTCAACATCCACCCTACCCCTGCTGGAGACCTTTATTTGACATATTGAAGACATTTCAGCTTTCATCAAAGCATTCCATTAATAATTCATTTCAGTCTCCATGTGACACGCTTCCTGAGTAGACATTGGATTTCAGTGAACTCTGAAAAAAATCACAAACAGATTGGATTATAATTCCCGCCAGTCTCTCATTTGCTCGTTGACTCTCTCCGTTTTGATTGGACAAGCTGCTTGTTGACCCTGTCAGCCCTCAAAGACATCAGGCACTTGTGACAGGGTGACAGGGTGGTCCTCCGAGCTGTATATGATTCATATTGTATATTTAGATCTTATCGTCACACTTGGCAGGGCTGTGGGCTCTGGTTGGATTTAAGAAACACTAGCTGCATTTTTACAGTGGTTCAACACCACATGCACACTGCGGACTCCTTTTTGCCCCTCAGGAATTGGCAGGCCTTTGTTCCAAAGCCTCAAATATTCCCCTTTTTAGACAGGCTCCTCCCACAGGGGGGTCCTTGGGTTCCTAGGTGGCATTGGGATGCATGTTAGCTGCACTTTGTTTACCCCCCCCCCCCACCCGCCCTTCAAGAGAGAGACAGGGACAGAGCATTGCGTGATGTTCCACAGGAAACTGATCACTCCCCTAATCAGAGTCATCAATCACTGCCATCACCCACTGACAGTATATCTCCTCGGATACCAGCTTATTAGAAACAAGTATTCACATTGAGTCTCAGAGTGAGTTTACCAAATCTAAACACACAGACTGAAGACTATGTTACTCGTTGAAACGACTATGCTAGATATGAGGTAACAGGCATCTAGGATAAGCTGAAGGATGAAGGATTCTGAACCGTATCATCATTCATAGAATCAAATATGGATTTGTAACGATTTCAGAAGCGTTAATAGCAAATCCTCAGCATCATGTGTCACACACTTTCAGATAGAGAAGGCTTTATTTAGTCACAGGGAGTATTGTATCGGTCGGAATAGCTGTGGTTAAGATAGAATGGGCTGCGTGCCTTTGTTCTTACAGGCCTACTTGGGGCTCATTTAAAGGCTGCAAAGGGAGAGAGTTGGGAGGGAGTGACAACGGGGAAAGATCCAGTGTATAAACCACGTGACATTTCACCTCACACTGTACGTGAAACATTTTGAGGTTTTTCCTTCCCCACGTCTATCGTGATGAACACCAGAGATGGCTATATTTACCCCCTTGTATCAGCTGGAATGTGCAGCGGGCCTGGGCCCCGCACGCTGTCTCTGTGTGCATGGATGCCGGCCCCTGAGCTACAGCTCTATCGCAGGCCATTGAAAGACACGTGTAAAAATAGGAAGAGAAAGACAATGATCCAGTCTTGAATTACATGTATCTCTAAATGGCGCGTAGACGGCCACAATGCTAAGAGATATTGTTGTGCTGTGAGCTAGGAAAGTTTTAAAAAAGACCTGCATTTTCGCTGTAAATGCTTAACCACCACCACTTATTTAAGAATTACTTTTTCCACTGACGTGGCAATTTCTGTATCAGATATTGCGTCTAAGCAGATGAGATATTTATATGCAAAAAGCACACAATACTGTTGACAATTAGTGGTTATATATATTTGTATTAAAAGTACGAACAAAGATACATCACAACATGCATCAACAAACAACATAACAGGCATACATTACAATAATCTGAGGCCTCAGATGAGAGCTTCTCTTGGCGTGTTACTTCATTCTCCGAAGGTACGCTGGGGAGAAGTCCACTGAGTGTTTGAAATCAATGAGTTCTTATTCACTTCGACCAGATGGTTATCTTTACAACTGAAGCTCCCCTGGATGCCATTGGAGGGGGTAGCGGCCGTGCCACCTAACCCCCTCTTCGTTTACGCTAGCCAGGGGGTCGTGGAACAAGCCCATACATCAAAGCGTGGCTTGAAAGCTGATTTACAACACACGAAAATATAGGAAGAGGCAGGCAATAAAATGCATCACGCGACCCTCTAACGTTCACACTTTAAATGACCCAAAAGGAGAGCAGAAGGCAGTCAATATATGCATCACACAAAATAAGTTCATAGATAGACCAAAAACGTAACAACATGTAGATTTTCCATCACACCACCTAAATGACATGTCTGTGTTTATAAGCTTATACCTCAGTACCCGGGATGACCACTTTCACACATTGATATTATTTAAACGACTTTTTAACTAAACACATAATGATGAGAATATGAAATCAAGTCTGCGTTGTACTTTTTGCAGAGAGGTTTATGATATAAAATACTACCAGTCATATAATATACTGCTCCTATATGTGCCAAGTGGGTTGGTGGTATAGAGGGTATAAAAGTGCTCCTTTTTTTACTACAGACACTTTAGTTTGCATTATGCGTAGCAAGGGATCTAACTATGTACTGTGAGATCCAAACACACAGACCCAAACCAGCTCGGGGCAACTTATGTTTTATTATCATGACACGTAATGTGATGATGATGATAATGGTTAATATTATTTGACACTTTATCACATCACAATACACCAATACCAATTTATGATTTACACAGAAGGATGAGGTTCATATGGGGACAATGCATCCCCTCCCATTGGATTGACTCATGGCCGCTCTGTCCTGTTAGACCTTCACAGCCTGGTGCAACTCCCACCTGAGGAAAGCAGGGACACAGATAGAAAACATAGAGGAGGACTTCAGGAACGGCCTGAAGCTCATGCTGCTCCTGGAGGTCATATCAGGTAACAGAATCCACTGTTGATTGTACAATACTGATACAACCGGTAGTACTGCTACTGCTACTACCAATACTGCAAGGTAGTACTATAATAATAAGCATAATACCCATAATATGCATAATAACACATATTATGACCATAATATATATTAAATAATAATGTAGACATATCTTTTGTTGGGTTTTTCTTTTCTCTTATGCATCCTCTGTAGGAGAAAGGTTACCCAAGCCAGACAGAGGGAAAATGCGTTTTCATAAGATTGCCAACGTGAACAAAGCTCTGGAGTTCATCACGAGCAAGGGGGTGAAGCTGGTCTCCATCGGGGCTGAAGGTACCGGGCCTCCTGCCTGTTGATGTAATGAAAGAACTACCGATAAAAAAATAACATCTTCTCCTGGTTATTATCATTATAATACATTTTACTTGATCACACTTTACAGCAAAGTGAGAACACAAAACATTTTACAGAAAATAAATACAATGAAGACGCTGCAAACATTTTTTATGATATTTTATTTCCTTTTTTTTATTATCTTATTATGATTTTGATTGCCACCGTAACTTGTCCATTAGTTTCTATAAAAGTTTATTCATATCAAATCTGTTAATACGATTTAGATGAAGATGAAGATGATGATGATGATGATGGTGATAGTGATGGTGATGTTGATTATCTCCAGTAAACCACAGGAGGGTAGGAGAAAGACAAACAGGGCAGATGCGCTTCAATCTTACAAACTAGGGTGGGAATATGAACGCCAAAACTTTTAGTCATCATCATCATCATAAGGCTTTTATTTTCTGATTTAATTAGGAACAAATTCTTCATTACAATAACGGCCTGGAAAGAGGCAATTACCTAGCGTTGGACCGGGGGCTGGGAAAAAAACATAATTTGATAAAGTTCTGTAAAATGTTAAAGTCAGCTTATAAGCAAACATGCTTTTGTGTCTTCAGAGATTGTGGACGGGAACGTGAAGATGACTCTGGGAATGATCTGGACAATCATCCTGCGCTTTGCAATCCAGGACATCAACGTAGAAGGTGAGCTCATCACTTTAAGGACCTCTCACATAAGGTGAGGGATACATGTGGTTAACTGCATTTCTTTGGAAGTCAATTCCACCAGTGCCATAGCAATCTGGGAAGAGCTTGTAGATGGCAATCCAATTGGCACGATAACATTTATCTTCCCAATATATTTTGGGAGTGTGCTTTTCTCAAAGGTCACAGACAAATGTAGGCCTCACTTTCATCTGTCATCCTCTTCTTCAGAAACATCTGCCAAGGAAGGTCTCCTCTTGTGGTGCCAGAGAAAGACTGCCCCCTACAGGAATGTTAACGTCCAAAACTTCCATGTCAGGTAAGGTCATCAACTACTGCTTGGTAGCCAGATATTTCATAGAGGGTTTAACACATTGTCATGGGGCTCAAATACCAGTTCTAAAATATGTTATGTTAAGTCATGTCTCTTTTTTGTAAGTGAGGACAAAAGATCTGCCCCTTGATCTACATTTATTTTTGTATTTTTGTGCAGAAACTGTTCTAATTATGTCTCATCAAATGATGTGTCAAGCTGAAATTAAACCCTATTTCACGGTTGTCATTGCTGAATTTCATTCTGACAACATCTAAATTACAGTGTCACTTTTGAAATGATTACATATTCCACAGAGTCTGAGGTTAATCGTTTGGGGATGTTATGCCTGTGTGAATCTTCCTTTGGACCAGTATAGTTTGTGATTGAATGCAAACAAAGTGGAAAGTGGCCAACGTGGATGCTACTGTACGACTATACCTTTATGTTGAGTGTAAGCTTGATGTTTGACATGTGGGTTCTCTCTGCTGTTTGGCCGACGTAGCTGGAAGGATGGCCTGGCTTTCTGCGCCCTGATTCATAGACACAGGCCCGACCTTCTCGACTACTCTAAGCTCAACAAGGTTCTCTCGCGTGGCTGTAACAACCATAATGGAGTGTGTTTCAAACACTAACTGATTAATGTCCTCCACACACCTTTTCTATAACTCCAGTTTTCACCAGAAAAAATAACCCTAGAAAAATATTTAGGAAGACAAGCTAGGAAGACAATGACTTATCCTTGTTTTCACTTTTACCTCCACCCATAGCTTCCTTTGCATGTTTTTCTTGTGACCTGTCATGGATTCGTTCTGTTAAACA
>NC_044062.1:18871151-18916151 GCF_902167405.1 Gadus morhua | reverse complement strand
AACTCAATTAAATTCAATTACAATTTTGTTTGAAGGGAATATGTGCAATTACAGTTTTTGCCAATTGCAACAGTATTGACACATGCTTAGACCAAAGTAACACAACTTGAAGTTTTTGTTACTATACCTTAAACACATGTAACCATACCTTAAACAAAAGCGCTGCTTTGCAGTCAGTGTATCATTGGGAAAACACATCTATTCAAAATGCAAAACAAATTGGGTAATTGAAAATACTTAAATACACATCTGAAAATACTTACTTACCAAACTGAATACCTATCAGCCAGCTACAAAAAGTCCAAAGGGCAATGGTGCACGTCCCGGGGCAGCACGGGGGAAATATATCATTGTGTGCCTCGATAAGTCTTCGAGAGTAACTGCACCATCATGCAAAAATAGGTCCCTACAATACCCAACATATCATCACATTTCTAGAAGCACTTCATGATGCAGCTGGACAGGACAGATCATAGAGACAGATCATTGCTGCTGATCTGAAAGTGTATTCATATGATACAAGTGTGCATGATTTTGCATCAGAGTGATATTTTGACAAAGGATGGTTAGGTTTCGATAGAAGAGTTGCAATTTGACATAGGTGTGAATGGACTATATCTCAGTGTTGCGTCTTATTTGCTTGTGTGTTGAGTTTTGACACAATGAGCCAAGTTTTGCTAAATTTGTTCAAGCAATTAAACAAACTGTAAAACATAAATGTAACCATTTTATGCATCGCACCAGAGTTAGCCTTAGGTTAATTTACCTATGCAGTCCCTAGGTAAAAATAAATACAACACATATCAAACTTTATCAATGCTTTTCAATGTGTATATGTGGTTGTCTTTATCTCATATACTTATAGAATACAGAAAAAAATGAATGCTACAATTTGAATATGATTTAATTCTATTGGAATTTAAAAAGAAATGTATGCTGGTGGAATCAAAGTAAGAGTAAGAAGCAAAAAAGCAGGGTTTCCTTCATTTTATGATCTGTTTCCCCGCATGTATTCCACATTGTGCAAAACAATAACCATCCCAAAGTCTGCCCTACATTGCGATGAAAGCCTTCCGATAGAGTTTCTCTCACTAACCTCCGTGACTCCTGCCACTTTCCTCAGCAGCAAATTAACAAGTATCAAACCCCCAGAAATAGCATCGGGGTAGGACCCAAATATACTAATGCTGCTGTCTTCACCTTCCCCCCGGGGGTTTCAATGCATCTTCCAACCCTGCCTTGTTCTAGTTTTCCTTTACCTCATCTTCTGTGTCACCCCCACATTCTCCACGCTGCAGATATCATCAACACCCCCAAGCCTGACGAGAGAGCCATCATGACCTACATGTCCTGCTTCTACCACGCCTTCGCTGGAGCCGAGCAGGTAGAAAATAAGATGACAAAAGGCGGTTTAACCACCCTGATGGGCGGACCATGTGGTTAGGGTGTTTTGACTCCCAGCTGAAACGTGGTTGTTTTCTACCAACTAAAGCCTAGGTTTATGCTCCTACATGACATGTACAGACAAAATCAAACTTATCCAGCTTGGATAACAGTTTCTGCAAGATCACTCTAGGTCACCTTGAATAGAGGGTCAGCTAAATGGTAGATTCATTTCAGTGCAGTGTGTCAAAGGTTCCCTCAAATCAAGAGGATGAGTGCCTATTCCTTATCATTCCTCTCTCTCTCTCTCTCTCTCTCTCTCTCTCTCTCTCTCTCTCTCTCTCTCTCTCTCTCTCTCTCTCTCTCTCTCTCTCTCTCTCTCTCTCTGTGTTTCCATGGTCAGGCCGAGACAGCAGCTAACCGGATCTGCAAGGTACTGGGGGTGAACCAGGAGAACGAGAAGCTGATGGAGGAGTACGAGCGACTTGCAAGTGAGGTAAGAAACTGATTTTCAGACGCTATTGCCTTAAGACAAAGCCTCAACCATAAAAAGCTCCTAGCAGCAAACTCGGTCTCAAACATTTATATGTGGATGTGTACATTAAGTCCTATACTTACCCTCCCTTCCATCCTTCCATCCTCCTCTTCTCTTTCCTCCCTCCCTCCCTCCCTCCCTCCCTCCCTCCCTCCCTCCCACCCTCCCTGCCTCGCTCCCTCATCCCCCTTCCCTCCCTCCCTCCCTCCCTCCCTCCCTCCCTCCCTCCCTCCCTCCCTCCCTCCCTCCCTCCCTCCCTCCCTCCCTCCCTTCCATCCTTCCTTCCTCCTCCCCTCCCTCCCTCCCACCCTGCCTCCCTCCCTCCCTCCCTCCCTCCCTCCCACCCTGCCTCCCACCCTGCCTCCCTCCCTCCCTCCAACCCTCCCCCTCCCTCCATCTAAAGCTACTGGAGTGGATCCAGCGCACCACCCCCTGGCTGGAGAACCGCACGGCGGAGACGACCATGAGCGAGATGCAGCGGAAGCTGGAGGACTTCCGGGACTACCGGCGCATGCACAAGCCCCCCAAGGTGCAGGAGAAGTGCCAGCTTGAAATCAGCTTCAACACCCTGCAGACCAAGCTGCGCATCAGCAACCGGCCCGCCTTCATGCCCTCTGAGGGGAAGATGGTGTCTGTAAGTCTGGCCCAAGTCCTCACACCACCCCCACCCCTACCAGCACCCCCAACAGCCCATCAGCCTTGATGGACAATCCATAGTCACACACTGATTGCTACTGTATTGGATTCTTGGTGCGCATTGAAACGACCATTTGATCGCTTTGAAGCATCTTGAATTGATGTGTGCATAACATAGGGGAGTTGCATATCTTCAAACCGTATGTTGTAACATTGTTTTCAATGCACATACAACAGAGTACTCTCGTATTTCTTAGCCCATGGGTTTGGAATGAGCTGTTGCATGGGCTGTGTGCGTTGTGTCCTCACCCAGGACATAGCCAGTGCCTGGCAGGGCCTGGAGCAGGCAGAGAAGGGCTATGAAGAATGGTTGCTCACAGAGATCCGCAGGCTGGAGAGGCTGGACCACCTGGCTGAAAAGTTCAGGCAGAAGGCCACCACCCATGAGACCTGGGCCACCGGTCAGTCCCCCCCACGGGGGTTTTTTGTCTCTACTTTTCCCCGTGTGTTACGTCCTCCCCCTACAATACATGTCCAATGCTAGCCTAAGACATCATTATATTTGAATGTCCTGCATGTCTCCTGCGTCTCGTGTAGGCAAAGAGCAGATCCTCTCCGAGAAGGACTATGAAACGGCCTCGCTGACAGAGATACGAGCCCTGCTGAGGAGGCACGAGGGCTTTGAGAGCGACCTGGCAGCCCACCAGGACAGGGTGGAGCAGATCGCCGCCATCGCACAGGAGCTCAAGTATGTACTCCAGGAATAAGGACAGCTTTTCGCTTTTTGTGCCGGTGTCGCCGTAAATTTGTACCAGCTGCCAAATTTGTACCGGGCGCGTCATCCATACGTAATCCACTCCAAATCTGCCTGGCAACAGATGATCGCTTCGTCCGTTGGCTGGCAACGGACGATCGCGTCGAATGACGTGAAAGGTTCACGAACATTCGCGAACCTTCTATCTAGCGATCCGTTATCTGTATTATGCTATTTCGTCCTTGACTTGCTTTAAACACTCAGTTTACTTGCTAAATTTGATTAAAAAAATTAAATACAATACAAATATAAAGTAAAAACAAGTGTTATCTAGATCCGTTTTCTGTATTATGTTATTTCGTCTTTGGCAACATGAGCGCGAATGTTTTTGAAACCCGCTTTAAACACTCAGTTTACTAGCTAAATTTTATCAAACAATTAAATACAATACAAATATACAGTAAAAACAAGTGTTATCTAGCGATCCGTTAACTGTATTATGTTATTTCGTCTTTGGCAACATGAGCGCGAATGTTTTTTGAAACCTGCCCGGCAACGGACGACGCGATCATCTGCTGACAGGCAGGTTTGGAATGAATTACGTATGGATGACCCGCCCGGTACAAATTTGACAGCCGGTACAAATTTAGTGTGACACCAGCTCTCTGGTTGCTCATTCATTACAGTAATTACCTGTTCACTTCAGGGTTATGAAAGGACAGTGATCATTTTTATTTGTACCAATTTTGTTCAATATATATGTGTGCTATATATATATATATATATATATATATATATATATATATATATATATATATATATATATATATATATATATATATATATATATATATATACAGTACACATATATACATGTATCTATAAAAATATTTATAGTACATATATATATATTGAACATATATATATATATAGATATAGATATATTTATAAAAGAGATATATAGATATAGATATTATTATTATTTGGTGAAGACTTCCATGTTTTGGATGAATTCAATTTCGTCAATGTACAGGGACATTGTAGTTTGTCTATAAAGACAGATAATTCGGCAATATTTTCGGCGCTGTGATCATTAGGTACCTGTGATGCTCTGTTGCAGTGATTATATTATCAGCTGCTACTTGCTGGGTATCATCATCACAGGCATCGTTTATTAAAGGTGTCAAACAAAGGTGTGTTTGTAGTCTAACTCCATTCTGGTTACTGAAACTCGTTTTAAGTTAGTGAATATTCTGAACACATTGGGAACCTTTGAAAAGTAATTAAAAGTGTATTCCACCCACATTAAGAGGAGATAATGTCTCTGTAACTCTGCCAGTCAATCATATTAGCTAACGTAAATCAAACCCTTACCCAGAAAACTCTCCTCCGATGCACATTAATGTATTTAGAATTGAACAAACCCAAATAAACAGATATCTCGGCGTACCCTTTAAGCTCATGAGCATACCGAAAAATTTAGGTTCTCTGTAAACAATACCAGTTATTCAATACAATACAATACAGTACACCATACAGTACACAAGTAAACATAGGTTGTGTTTTTTTAAATGAGAAATAAGTAGGGCATTCCATGCCAGCCCAAACTTCACAGCACCCTTCAACATCAGCAGAACCCCCATCTTTTGTAGCAACAAGAATCGAGAGACGATGTTTTGCATTACGTTGAGCTTCTCTCCCGGTGAGGGCATCACTTTAGCCTGGCGTGTCAAGGAACATTCAGGTGTAGAGTGCACAATCCCAGCTGCATCTGCCTGCAGGTGTTATTTGAGGTTTCATCCTATGTTGCAATACTCTTTGAACTGTGATTGTCAAAACAAGTAGAGAGTGAGTGAAATAAATACGATCTAATTGGCTCCATCCCAGTGTGTACACACACACACACACACACACACACACACACACACACACACACACACACACACACACGAACACACACACACACACACACACACACACACACACACACACACACACACACAATAAAGGCTGTACATGCACTCTCAGTCATGTCTGTGTTTGTTTGTTTGTGCCCAGAAAGGGTATTTGTGTATGATAAGAACATAATGGGTATGATCTGGAAGAGCAACCATCAAAAAATATAATTCTGTCAGATGATTAGGATGAAAGGCCTGATAACAGATTGTTCCCAATGGAGGTTGAGTGAGAGGCAGAGAAGGGTCTAGTTCAGCTGTACTAGTGACTGCTGGCACTGAAGAGGAGCCAGCTGCAAAACAACAGATTCGTTCAGACTTGAGAGTTCACAGCGGGGTCACACAGCCAGACCAGACAACATATACCGGGCTACGGTCACATTGAAGGCCTGGATGCTCAATTCAGATGTCATTTGCCTCTGATCTGACTTTCCATATTATGATCGCATGGCCAGAGTTTACATATCATATGCATATCAAGGGCAAGATTTTAGATGACCAAATTAGTTTGATGATATCTAACGAAGAAATCATAAACAAGGACTGAGGCCACTTCATTGTGATTTGAGGTAACATGTTTTTTTCTAACCAGAATTTATCAATTAGTAATCAACGACAACAAGGCGTCTACTTTTACCTTGCTGCACTTTGATTGGACAAAGACAACTTCCTGGTTCATGTTAAGATGATCCACTTAAGTTGGGCTTCCAGCAGCGTTGTATCTTGGTGGCATAATGTCTCTGTGGATATTAAGGTAAGCAGTACTTTTAATCAGTTTATTATGTACTGTGATATTTAATATTTGTGATATTTCTTAACTATTCTTATTCAAATACTATACTCTTCAAAATGTATATATTTCCAGCACGTGGCTTTTAATTGCGGTGTTTGGACGCCTGGCCCATAGCTACCCTCTTAAAAATGGTAATTATAATAAATATGCCTTATTTTTCCAACATTGAAACAATGGCCCTGTTTGACTTTAACTTAATTGTCTCTATCCTCTTACAGAATGGAATCTGAATGAGGCTGATTTTGATGGCCCCTTCACCAACATGGACTCTTCTCGAAGCTACAACAATGGCTATTCTAAAAGTTCTTATTCTGACCCTAGATATGAAACCCAAAATGGTGGCTACTTCCCCCTTGATCCTGTAGACGGTTATGATGGATTTGGTGGTTCTGAAGGTTACCAAGAAAGCTATAGCCATTCTCCAGTAGCTTCACTGGGTGGTGGTGGTGGTGCTTCTTCTGGGTGGGTTCCTCGGACTACAGATACCGGCACCATCCGTCTTCCGAAACAACAGTTCCAAGCTGGTGAATTACTGCGCTCTGAAGCAATCCATGAAGATGGGCATTCAGAAGGTGAAACGCAAGAACGTAACTACGTAGACGATCCGACGTCAACACCGTATGGCTTCCAGCCGGGCGAGCTGACCAACATTGAGGCCTTGTATGAAGGGGGACATTTCGAAGGGGAAACCCAGGAACGGGGGTTCAGGCCTGCCAGACAGACGGAAGAAGGGCAGACGGCTAGATCAGTAGGTGACGAGCCGGCCGACCCAGCGTTGTCTGCTGATGATGGTAACCCTACAGTCCTGTCTTCGCTCCGCCACTTCTTGCTCCTCTACAAGAGGGGTCTCCTATATCCAGGAACGATGGAACACTACGCGTCAGAGTACACAGAAGGCAAGAATGAGCGGGAGGAGCTGCAGAAATGGCGACACGGCTTGTACTGATGTGAACCACAGCTATACAGACTCAATATAGCCGCTATATTGATGGTGCTGTTACCAGTAAAAAACAGCCGAAGGAATGTCTCAATGAAGGGGAGTTTCATTGCTTGGCTGTTGTCTGTCTACAGGAAATGACTTGTCACTGTTTCCTGCTTGTTTACTTGGAAAGAATAAAATATTGATCAACCTGGCTTTTCAATTCATTTTTATTTTCTATGCAGTTTATATGCCACATACTATGGGCTAATCTATTTAAATGATTATTCCCATATCAATAATTGTATACAGTTCAACAGCAATTTGTTAATGTCACGGCCCTCCACCCTGGCCAGATGTAAACTAAAGCATTGTTATGCTGTGTTTTCAGTGAACTAGACTACCATGATGTGGCTGCTGTTAACCAGCGCTGCCAGGCCATCTGTGACCTATGGGACCAGCTGGGAACGTTGACTCAGAAGAGGCGGGAAGCACTGGAGGTGAGGAGGAAATTAATTTCAATGTGCAACATTATCTGGATTTAAGAACACATGACAAACTATTCATTAAAAGCGTTTGCTTTTATGTGATCTCCTCCCTATACGAACTTGACCCAGTCAACTAAACCATACAAAAGGCTTCACTCCATGCCGGCCAGATTCTAGGTGTAAATGGTGCAGGCATGACTTGATTCATGTGGGGATAAATGGATTCCCTCCCACAGCCTTAAGCCCCCTTAACCTAGATCGGGGGGGTGTAGCAGCGGGGGGCTGTCTGGGGACGGTCTGTCCTGGATGTGTCTGGATCAAAGCCCACTGGCCACTACATCTGAGCTGCTCTGATCCTTGGTGGCACGGCGGCCCTGGCCCAGTGTGTGGGATTAGCCTGAGTGAGTGACAAGCACAGGGGCCTACTTTCTGTAAATCTCCCTCTGCTGGAAGCCCTTGCTGGTTGGCCGCATCTCAGATGTGTGCCAATCTCTGGGCAGCGGGGGTCAACGAGGCTAACAATGAGTTGTATCCAGGATTAGCCATCCAAACAGGTGAAGGGGATGTTGCTTTTCAGAATAGTCTCGGCTGATATTTAGATCTGTCCTCATCGCCTCCAGTAATGAATGTCATTAAAGTGGACCATGCAAGTCTATTATTAGTGTACTGTATCTAATGTAACTGTTTCCATGCATTTGTTTCATACCCATGTCATGTATACACAACTCCCAACACTGCACCACTAGGGCTCCATTTGCGAAAAGGTGTTTGTTTAGGTGGTTTTTTTACGGCCTTGTCTCTGGTGATCCTCAGCGGACAGAGAAGCTGCTGGATACCATAGACCAGTTGTTCCTTGAGTTTGCGAAGAGAACGGCTCCATTTAACAACTGGATGGAGGGAGCCATGGAGGACCTGCAGGACATGTTTATCGTGCACACCATCGAAGAGGTCCAGGTATGTCATAGGAACCAAACACTGTCCAATAAATCTGCTCACTCTTGATTTTTGGTGTGTGTGTATTGCCTTACCACCAGTTCATTCTAGGTATACTTTTATGAGTATTCACTTTTGTTTATCCTCCCTGTTTTATATCCCTGTTAAGAGTATTCCTCATGGGAAGTCACTTTCCTCTTTTATAAAACACTACAGCAAGTCACGAAAGTGCATACGTGACTCTTCTTTCTGAGGAGATTTAAACCTGTTGTTCAAGGTCATGGTGCATGAGTCACGGTTGTGTTTTGGTCAAGCCTTCCTTCGTCTTCCTCCCCTTGCCTCTCTAGAGCCTCATTGCAGCCCACGAGCAGTTCAAGGCCACCCTCCCCGAGGCGGACGGAGAGCGGCAGGCCATCGTGGGGATCCAGAACGAGGTGCAGAAGATCTCCCAGAGCTATAGCATCAAGGCCAGCGACATCAACCCCTACTGTACCATCACCATGGAGGATCTCATGAACAAGTGGGACAAGGTAGCGGGGACTTAGTTAGTATAGAAATGTGTAGATTGATTGATTGTCTGCATGTATGGCATCAAAAAAAGTAATGAAACTGAGGTGGATCTATGTCAATTGGCATTTCATATGGTCAGTAATGCTAGGGATATTATAATTATTAAACAATTATATATCTTGGAAGAGTTGTAGTTCACTCCAAAGTTTGCTGCATTTTATTAAACTAAAATACAGACTTTTGTTTTCCTCTAAAGAAACCTGCCTTCCTCAACAATGTCTCATGTGCCTGTGTGTTTAGATCAAGAAGTTGGTTCCTGGGAGGGATGGCTCCCTACAGGAAGAGATGGCGCGCCAGCATGCCAACGAAAGGCTGAGACGACAGTTTGCGGCCCAGGCTAACCTCATTGGACCGTGGATTCAGACCAGGATGGAGGTGGGTCTTCAGCCACCTGGCATCGCCAGACGAATTGAAAACTAGAATTAGTCAAGAACTTCTCTGCTCATTTTTGCTTTCCAAGCCTGACGACCAATCACATCAACGAGATGGGTGTGCGTCAGTGAGCCAGTCTTTGTTTGTAGTAGTTTGTTCTTCCTTTTGTGAAATACATACCCTCCTGTTATTTTTATCTTGAAAGTGGAATCAACAGACTCCTTGGTGAATAACTTATTTTACAACAGAAAAAAGTTATCCATCTTTGAAATGCCCTCATGCACCTAATTTTAGACCAACAGTTGTGATTGGTCAGTCTAGCTCGTACCGGGAAGAAAAGGTTTTGTATGGGAGGGGAGCCAGACCTTTTCTGCAGAGCAAATGAAATATGATTTGTCAGGTTCCCAGGCTAGGTCTTAAGACATAAGCCAGAAAAAAACTGAGCCCAAGCACGAAGAAAATCAGCTTTCTTTCTTTCTTTCTTTCTTTCTTTCTTTCTTTCTTTCTTTCTGATGAAGGTGGAACTTCACCAGTTGTATCATTAATTGACGTGTCAAAAAGGGTTGACGTCACCTATGCTGTCTTGGCAGGAGGTTGGCCGCTGTTCCCTGGAGATGGGAGCCCTGGAGGACCAGATGACCCAGCTGAAGCAGTTTGAGCACATCATTGTTGCTTATAAACCCAACATTGACAAGCTGGAGGGAGACCACCAGCTCATCCAAGAGTCGCTGGTGTTTGATAACAAACACACCAACTACACCATGGAGGTACACTAACACCCAAGACAGTTTCGTTAACACACATGCACGCACACTTTTTTTCCACCTAGTCTTTAATTTAGTAAAGCTACTTAAGTCCTTGGCAGCTCCATCAATCTATACCTAGAATTGCAGTACATAAAAAATATATATTAGCAAGTTGTTGTGTATTCAGTCCTATTATGTGGTGTTCCTGTTATTCCACCACACATCAGAGGGGCGCACTTACCCAGTGTTACTGATACTGTGTAGTCTGATGTAGAGTGAAAGGAGAAGAATACAGTGATCCACGTCTATTGAACTTACAGTGCCCGTCTCGTTCTTTATTTCTTTAAATTAGCAAGTACAAGTCTAGTATAGAACACAAGTGTTTCGCATACACGTGTCCTCAGAGGAAAAAAGAGCAGCCATCCTTAATTAATGATTTATTGGATTCGTTTTTTACCTCAGAAGTCCTCAATCACCGTCCACAAACTATCAATGGGGTCTGAATATGTGCATATATTCAGATGCAGGCAGTCTGCACTCTAGCATCATCAACATCTCTTATTTCGGTGTAGCAATTCTTTGGAGGGATACAGGAGGAAATACATGGAGGAATACGTGTCTTCATCTGACCTCTGAACCCTGCGCTCAAACAGCACATACGGGTGGGCTGGGAGCAGCTGTTGACCACCGTCGCCCGCACCATCAACGAGATCGAGACCCAGGTCCTGATCCGGGACGCCAAGGGCATCAGCCAGCAGCAGATGAACGAGTTCCGCTCCTCCTTCAGTCACTTTGACAGGGTAGGGTGCTGCGGCTCTCACTCCAATGTATATAAGGAGATCAACAAGATGGCAAGAGAGGGCCTAATGTTTCCTTGAAGATATTGGCCCAGGGTTAGATTCTTATGGTATGTAAGAAATGAAATGAGTATTCATTTGCTGTAGAGGAGCAATGTTGATCTGGGCAGATAAAAAAACAAGCACTATTCAGAAGTATTTTTTATTACGTGTGTAACCTATTTTGTACGAATTAAAAATATTCTCCATCTTATAACTGTGACATCATTTTTGTTTTTCTTTCTATAGGTTTAGGTTATATATTTGTTAGGTTTCATTCTGTTTACCTAAACTTGTCTGACTTCTCCCAAGTCACTAATGCTCTTAACGCTAACAGTTAACACATCTGAACTTTCGCTATTAGAAGAAGAACGGAGCCATGGAGACAGATGATTTCAGAGCTTGCCTCATCTCCATGGGTTACGATCTGGTAAGAGCATGGTGTTGCTAGGGTACAACAATTTCGAGATCTAAAAATGGTTTGTTGTGTTTCTAAAACCAATGCACCTGTTACCCCTGATAACTTATTAACAGGGAGAGGTGGAGTTTGCCCGTATCATGCTGCTGGTGGACCCCAATGCCTCCGGAGCCGTCTCCTTCCAGTCCTTCATCGACTTCATGACCAGAGAAACCGCTGACACAGACACTGCTGACCAGGTCGTGGCCTCCTTCAGGATCCTGGCAACTGACAAGGTAGATGGGTTTGGTTTTGCCTATTCTATCTGTCTAGTTTTCCCTTTTCTTCTGAAGAACGACTCGGATGGTGAAATACCACAATTGTTTTTCTTCAGATTAAAGCCCAAACCAGTGTGCCAGGCTCTGACGCATGCAAATAAGATTTTTCCGCCTCATGTGCTTTGATACATTAAGAAAATCTGTTTTATTTATTTATTATGTCACACTGCAAATGTGATTCACACTCCATATGTTGTGTTATGTTAGGTTAATTATATTCAAGATTTAAAGACAATGCAATATATTAAAAACGGCATATCTTGCTTCTAGAATTTGATATTTGCAAGAAGCCTGTTAAAGGAGATGTAAAGAAGATGTTCGGAACAAAGTGGCAGAAATACTTGGATCGAGTCCTCATCGAGTCCATCATTTCGATGGTTCCCAGAGATTCAGTCATTATTTTATTCTAATTTATTTTATTTATTTTTTATTTTTTTGAGTGAGCCAATATCATTGTAAATAATACAGTAATAAAGTGGTTTGTTCATGTTGTCTATAAAATGTCTACCCTCATCATATTCCCTTCACACAGTATACTGTATTTCTTTAGCTTTGGTTAGCTCTGCGGAACCTCCCTCACCCATGCAATCTCATGCTATCTCATGCTAGCTCATGCTATGTCATGGTATCCCATTATCTCATGGTATCTCATGCTAGCTCATTTACTCCCTTTCTGTCCCAGCCCTATATCCTTGTGGAGGAGCTGAGGAGGGAGCTGCCCCCTGACCAGGCGGAGTACTGCATCATGAGGATGCCTCCCTACAAGTGCCCTGGGGCGCCACCGGGGGCGCTAGACTACACTGCCTTCTCCACTGCGCTTTATGGGGAGAGCGACCTTTAACCCCACCAATCTACTCTGCTAATGGTTTTATTTCCCCCCCCCCCCCCTCCTCGTGGGTGGACTCTTCCTTTTTTTGATGATTTTTTTTTTGTTGAAAATAGCAGATGAGTTTGAGTTTGAAAGGAAATCTGCTTGTGGTGTCATCCATTGATATTTGTATGTTGGTCTACAATCATGATGCACATTATGAAATTGGATTGAATGTTCTTTTTTGAATCACGTTGCCCCTTAAATTAATTAAATTATTAAATACTACAAAAATGTTCAATTCCATTCGCATCCAAACATGCGTCACGATTTTATAAATTATTTTTGGTTTAATGCAAGTTCATTTTTCAGTTGCTTTAAATTATAGTTTTTTCAGGTCCGGTTGAAAAGCCTTATTTTTTGCAAATACAATGCCAAACGCAATCAACATGAAAAAATATGCAATAAATAAATACACCACAAATGTTAGACACTATCTTGTCACGATCAGAATGTTTTAGAACAGCTGGATATCTGTAGCACTCGAAGCTTCTCTCAATGATGTATCCTCAAGCTACAGAATGTTAACTTTTAGAAGAATTTGACCTTTTCTGAATGACGAATACAGCCGTGTTGTGGAATTTCTAGTAGGTAATTTGGTGGATAGAAAATTAAATAATTTTAGTAGTCTAATTGTTGGCTTTGGCAAAGTAGGGAGATGAAAATTGTACTGAAGAGGGTATGCATTCAATAAAACTAACTGAAAAAAATGTCATGCTTGTTTATTAGTTGCATTTCACTAGAGCTCTAGAGATAAATGAAAAAAATGGTGAACACTGGACATTAAATATTCATTAGGAATTGTGTAGGTCCTTAAATGTCACTGTACGGAGTACAGTGAGATACAGTGACGATACGGAGTATTAACGTCCTGGAGGTTGTTTTGTTAATTGCACCAAATTAAGTTGTGCTCTCGAGGAACTTTCCTCATTATGCAAATTGTATGTTATTATAATTTAGGCTCCGCCCACTGCTGAGCATCCCGCGAGCTGCGCTCCAAACTTTCACCGTCTCCTTCTCCTTCAAAACTCCCTTTAACTTCGGCTGCTTTATTTGTTCCTTGGTTAAAATGACTGAGGCCAGAGAAAACGAAGAGGAAATTCAGTTTCTGCGCACGGTAAGGCCGTTTTCAGTTGTGTCTCTGGTTTATTAAATCATTTAGCGTGTATTTTTATGATGGTTTCCATCCAAACGACTGTAGCACACATGCCGGCTCGCTATCGTTATCTTGTGATGCGGCTGTCTTTATTAAATTAAGAACTGAAACCATTTTTTTATTTACTTTAATAACCAATACATTCATTAGGTTAGAAAGGATGGGCTAGCTTATATTTTCTGTTTCATTACATATTTTATTGTTGACAAATGCACTGTATGCTAGTGGGCTACTGTAAGTTAAATCACATGCATGCTGCATTAACACTAGTACAACTGTTATAGGTTTAAATGTTAAGTATCATGCAACATTACTCTATTTCTGCACATTGTGATACTATACAATACTTTACTATATTGTGTTAGCATATTAAACCTTTTAAAAGGTGTTTCTTATTTTGTGTTTTTTCCAGACTAGAGATTGTTTTATCATGTTATCATTGTTCCAGTGTTTAGAGTACTCGATAACATCTTGCTATTTATACCCTATGATAAAGACTTGTCAGAGTGAGCGTGTGACTGATGTGCAAACACACACACACACACACACACACACACACACACACACACACACACACACACACACACACACACACACACACACACACACACACACACACACACACACACCACATCAAACAACATCTCGGTGGTAACATTCTATTAGCACTCACAGTTATTGTTTACATGAGCATGAACCTTTCTGTCAATTAATTTAGTTGATCTGAGAGGTTAAGTCTCAGATTACAATTCCTTACAGCAGTTCATCATCAATTTGTATAACATTCCTGCCAAAGTCACTTTAGCGTTGTCAAAGCATTGTAAACATGCTAGGGAACGTCATTAGCGAACGACACAGTAGTAAATGCAACGTAACCACTGTCAGCTCCAGCCACTGGCACTGAGAAGGCCCCTTACTGTCTGTGTGTATGATGATGTGTGACTGACAGACTCCAGGGTTCCGTTGATATGGGAAGTGGAGGGGAAGGTGAACGTAAGGTCAGGCACGGCACTGCACTACTGTCCCAACATAGTGCCATGCAGCCTGGTTGCAGAGGTGTTGGTGGTCTGGTTTGACTGTGGAAAGCAGTCATCTGACCTTTGCATCCAGAATCTCCTTAAATAGACAGTGGAAACGGCTCATTCTGTTGACTTGGATATCTGTCCAGGATAGGAATGAAAAGGAGTCGAGCTAGCTTTCACGGCTGATGTGTCTATGCATTTGTGCTTCTTCAAACCTGTGGCTTCTATGTTGATTTTGGCTCAAGCAGTGATCTTTATTAATGTTTGTGTGTATATCTGTGCGTCTGTGTGCATGTGCGTTTATCTGACATTTGTGTCTTCACGTATTTCTGTGTGTGTGTGCGTGTGGGAGAGACTTGTATGGGCATCTCTTTATGCATTTGTGTGTGTGTTTGTGTGTGTGTGTGTGTGTGTGTGTGTGTGTGTTTGTATATGTGTTTGCACGTGCACTTGTCTGTATGTGTGTGTTTGCGTGTCTGCATGTGTACTTGTCTGTGTGTTTGTTTGTATTTGCGTGTCTGTGTGTGTGCGTGTCTGTTTGCGTGTGTGTGTGTGTGTGTGTGTGTGTGTGTGTGTGTGTGTGTGTGTGTGTGTGTGTGTGTGTGTGTGTGTGTGTGTGTGTGTGTGTGTGTGTGTGTGTGCGCGCTGGTCGTCTGTGTGTGCCTCCATGTCAGGGGGACGAGGTGGTGTTGCAGAGCACCTTCAGCTCTGAGCAGGAGCAGCTGAAGTTGTGTCTGGCGGCTGAAGGCTTTGGCTGCAGACTCTGTGGTCTGGAGCCCACCTCTAACTGCAAGGTGCGGACCAAAACATCTCCTCTCCAACAGAGATACACCAGGACTAACTAATAACGCAGAACATGCAGTACTACTCTCCAGGAACAAAACAACAATTAGAAATTTTAGAAAAATTGATAGAAAAGGGAATGCTGCAGCAAGCAGATTACAAATTAATAAATTAATTCATTAAACAGTTAATTAGGAAATGTGTTACCTTTGAATAACCTATTACATATTTATTATGAGTAGAGGTATAATTCCGACTGCACCACAGTTAAGGAAATTGTTAATAGTTATATGATTATTAATTATCAAGAAACATTTTAAGTCAATAATGAATCATTTAGAAGTGTAAATGTCTAAGTTGTATATTTATGCAGATAGTCATAATCTGCAAGTCATAATAATATTTGTATTAACCTCGCTTCCTTTTATTTTTCTATATATACTCCAGAATGTACCACCGGACCTCTCTGTGTGTGTATTTGTTCTGGCCCAGTGCCTCTCTGTCCGAGCCCTTCAAGAGATGCTGGCCTCTAGGGAGGACCCCACCGCAGGGGTAAGAGTGTCTCTTCACTCTCCTTTTATTCTATCCATTTCTCTTTTCCTTGCTAAATTCTTATTCCTCATTCTTCTCTTTTCCTCGTTCCTCTCTATTTTTTCTCTCCTTCTCATTCCTCCTCTCCTCTTCTCTGTGTTTAACTGTCTTGCTAATTCATAAATGCCCCCTTGATAAATAAGACGGTACAGTGATGACCATTGTTTTTCCAGGCAGTCCCAGACTGTCATCGAACACTGTTGTATGGCCAGGCGGTGTTGTTCCGACATTCATACAGTGGCATGGTGAGGCATATAGATTATGTTAATGGATGCATGTTGTGTTATGTATGGAAAGCAGTCATTATTTAATTAATTGCACTTCAAATCTTATGCATCATGGAGAGTTCTAAAAGCTTCCACTTGATTTAACCCTTTATTTTTACCCACAGTATCTCAGCTGTTTGTCCTCTTCTCTGTCTTCAACTGATAAGCTTGCATTTGATGTTGGTCTGCAAGAAGATAAAGAAGGTAATATTTTTATTGCAATAAAGCATTTCAAACTGGATAATCACGACACTTCCATGAGGAGTTTTACACCCGGCTGCAGCAGAGTGACGTCTATGTATGTGTATGTGTGTCCGTTTGTGTGAGTGTGTGTGTGTGTGTGTGTGTGTGTGTGTGTGTGTGTGTGTGTGTGTGTGTGTGTGTGTGTGTGTGTGTGTGTGTGTGTGTGTGTGTGTGCGTGTGTGTGTGTTTGTTTGTATGTGTGATAGGTGAGTCATGCTGGTGGACTGTCCACCCAGCGTCCATGCAGAGGTCAGAGGGCGAGAAGGTGCGTGTTGGAGATGACCTCATACTGGTCAGTATCTCCTCAGAGAGATACCTGGTAAGTGGATGCATTTGAAAAGGTCAAACGTCAGAGTAATGTATTTATAGAGGTCAAACAGTGACATGTAAATTCTATTCCGATACCATATTAACTCAAACACAATGATGTCGTACTTACTCAAACACTATAAGAATACTAAAAGCCAAGCTTCTCTCAGTTCCAGGCAGAAGTGAAAATATACAATGCTTTATATTTGTTATGCTTAATCTTTTTTCTGTAAATGTAAGTATTTGCTGGACAAGGCTCTTTGTCATCATCAGGTGAACCAGTCAATTAGGGTCAGAAGCAGAGCTGAACCTAAAAACTATTCTAAACTGAACCTTGAATCTGTAGTGTTATAAATAGGTCTGTCACGGTTAAGAATTTTCCCTGTGGTAATGTAAGTTGGCTGAGCCAAGCCAAGTTTCCAAAGACGTGGCTTTGGAAGAATGAGAGATCGAATCATTGGGCCTAAGATCATTACAATGCTTAAGAGGTGGTCTGTTCATTGTGCAAGCATAAATGAAACCGCACAGCAGAATTAGAGCTTTGCACGAGGATGGATGTCATGCCACCAAGAAAAGAAAAAAACACAGTCGTCTAAATATCTTTTTGTGTTTATTAAATCTGCATCCCCTTATTAAGTCAATGTTTAGCTTTTGAATGTACTTTTCACTTGTTTTAACATTGAAATAGCTGCTAACCCTAACCCTAAACCCAAATGCCTTTTTTATACTACCTTTTTTTAGTGTTTAAGAAAGTCTATTTATCTTTATCTTTAAGTTGGAGTTGCCAGCTCAAATCTGCAGGTCATAGAAATGGTCCTGAAGCCCTGATTCTAATTAAGTGGTGATTAGGAACGCATGAAGATGAGTTTTTAACCTAGTTGTGTGCTATCTGATCAGGGTAGTGTTGTGATGCATCACGTGTTTTTAATTTTTTTTTGCCAGGCACATAAAAGTTTTCATGTGTTCAACTTTTGGTGCGTGGCACAGTGCAGCAACGCTCATCAGGATGACAAAACCTAACAAAATATCCTAGTTGAGTTTCCCAGTCTTTGATTGGTGCAATTCAAGTTTGAATGGGGTTGAGCACAGTGCTTGGTATGGTGATGAACATGTTGTAATGGTCTTTGGTCTCCTTCAGCACCTGTCCTATGGCACTGCGCTGGACAACAGGCAGAGTGGGAGGGTGGTGGTGGACGCAGCCTTCCAGCAGACTCTGTGGAGCGTGGCGCCGGTCTGCTCTGCCGGTGGAGTGGCTCAAGGCACGGTTTACCCTATTTTTCTTCTCCTTATCACCGCCGACAGAACCAAACTTCTGATTAACGAATCAATAATCCCAGCGTGTCGCCCTGTTGCAGAACGTCTGCGGTCTGTGAATAGAGCAAACTAATTGCTCCATCGCTATTTCAGTAAATTGGAAGACGAAAGAAAGAAGGAAATCTCCTCCGTTATAATTATGCATTACACAGAGTTTGATGATGGCTTACTGAGGTTATCCTTCCACTGATTTTTCTCATCAGTACTACTCTCAGATGTTTAATTATTCATCTTTACCTATCGCAATTATAACTGCAGATTTCACATTAAACAGCTTTATCCCATTATACGTTAGCTTTAGTCTGACTCTGGTCTCAGGTGGTACCTGCAGTCTACCTGGAAGCTTCAGCCTGACTCTGGTCTCTGGTGGTACCTGTTGGCTAACTGAAAGCTTCAGCCTGACTCTGGTCTCTGGTGGTACCTGTTGGCTAACTGAAAGCTTCAGCCTGACTCTGGTCTCTGGTTTCTGCTGGTACTTGTATGCTACGTGAAGGCATTAGCCTGACTCTGGTCTCTGGTCTCTGCTGGTACTTGTATGCTACGTGAAGGCATTAGCCTGACTCTGGTCTCTGGTCTCTGCTGGTACTTGTAGGCTACGTGAAGGCATTAGCCTGACTCTGGTCTCTGGTCTCTGCTGGTACTTGTATGCTACGTGAAGGCATTAGCCTGACTCTGGTCTCTGGTCTCTGCTGGTACTTGTAGGCTACGTGAAGGCATTAGCCTGACTCTGGTCTCTGGTCTCTGCTGGTACTTGTAGGCTACGTGAAGGCATTAGCCTGACTCTGGTCTCTGGTCTCTGCTGGTACTTGTATGCTACGTGAAGGCATTAGCCTGACTCTGGTCTCTGGTCTCTGGTCTCTGGTGGTACCTGTAGGCGACCTTAAGTCTTTAGCCTGACTGGTTTCTGGTGGTGCCTGAAGGCTGCCTGAAGTCTTTAGCCTGACTGGTTTCTGCTGGTGCCTGAAGGCTGCCTGAAGGCTTAGCCCGACTCTTGTCTCTGTTCTTTAATGGTACCTGTAGGGTCCTTGAAGGCTTTAGCCTGACTCTGTTCTCTGATCTTTAATGGTACCTGTAGGGTACCTGAAGGCTTTAGCCTGACTCTGGTCTCTGATCTTTAATGGTACCTGTAGGGTACCTGAAGGCTTTAGCCTGACTCTGGTCTCTGATCTTTAATGGTACCTGTAGGGTACCTGAAGGCTTTAGCCTGACTCTGGTCCCTGGTCTCTGCTGGTGCCTGTAGGCTACCTGAAACATACGCCTGACTCTGGTCTCTGGTCTCTGGTCTCTGCTGGTGCCTGTTGGTTACCTGAAAACAATAGCCTGACTCTGGTCTCTGGTCTCGGTTGGTACCTGTAGGCTACCTGAAAGGAGGAGACACACTGCGGCTGCTTCACGGACACAGCGACGCCTGCCTCACCCTGCCCTCCAGAGAGTATGGAGAGGAGCTGCAAAGGTCAGTCGGGAGGCTAAGGTCGAAGGCCTAACCCTTAACTTCCACTCCCATCCACACTGAAGACAACGTTTACTGTGTCAGCAAGGATATTTAGAGCTACTTTATTGTTCATATCATTTCTATATGTGTGTGTGTGTGTGTGTGTGTGTGTGTGTGTGTGTGTGTGCGTGTGCGTGTGCGTGTGTGTGTGTGTGTGTGTGTGTGTGTGTGTGTGTGTTTGTGTGCATCCAGAACAATCCATTATGGGATTGGCTCAGTGTCCAGCCAGGCCTGCTCCCTCTGGAGACTGGAGATTCTGCGTGTCATGTAAGTAGTATTAGCAATGACCCCATTATTATTTGTATATGTAATGTTATGCCCACACTGGGGTGTTCAATCTGTATTGGCTTAGCTATTGTGATGGTACTTTTTCGTCTGCTGACAAGAAAAAGCGTAAAATATGTATTGTTTTGTCCTAAAATAATAAGGGTTATATCATAATTTTGTTGTCCTGTTAGAATCTGTTACTAATTCTGAAGACAGTATCTCTGTATCGCATTGCTTTTTCCCCACGGCAACGCCATAGAGGTCCCTCTTTGAAACAACAGGCGCTGTGGACTGGTGTTAAAAACATTTAATCACTAGAATGTACTTTTGGAACTATTTTCACGGAGCTATTTATTATTGAAGCATGCTGTTCTTCAGTTCAAACATGAGATATGCACAGACTCTTTGCAACTCCTTTTAAACTCCTTGCAACCGCCTCTCGCTTTTTGCCTGTGAACCATCACATATTTTAGCATTCGCCTTGCAAGGTAGCCTGCACCCACTATCGTCATTGAGAGGGGAGCGAATATACAAGTCTCCTTCAATTAATAGTAATAAAAAAGTGCGCAAAAGTACCCACGATTATATTTTGGATATGATGATCTTAAGAAAGACTGCAATTAAAAGTAAGTATTCTGCAATTAAAAAAATGCAATACAACTCACAACAAAAAGAACAACATGACATTGTTGTTGTTTTGTTGTTGGTTGTTCCGCTTCTTAACAGGTGGAGCGGGAGCCACGCCCGCTGGGGCCAGCCCTTCCGCCTGCGCCACCTGACCACCGGGAGATACCTGGGGCTGACGGAGGAAGGCGGCCTTCATCTGGTGGAGCGCAACAGAGCTGACGTCGGCACCTCCTCTTTCTGCTTCCAACCCTCGAAGGTCAGAGGTCACACGCTCAACTATACTTTATGTTGTTTGCCTTTTTATTGTTTGGCATAGCATTTTCAGATAAATTGTGTTTACCTAATCCCCTCCTAGTTTGACCTTAACTTATGTCCATTTGCTACTGACAAACAATAAAGTATTCATTTATGTATCTAGGAAAAGGCTCAACCATGCTCTAAAAAGGATGTTGAGGGCATGGGCACAGCAGAGATCAAGTATGGAGACTCAAGCTGCTACATCCAGCATGTAACCTCCGGCCTGTGGCTCACCTACCAGGCGGTGGACGGGAAGTGTGCACGCATGGGGTCCATTCAGCGCAAGGTAGACTACTGCTCTTTTGCTGATCGTTTTCGGTGACTTGTGTGGACGTTCTTAGAAAAAAAATACAACACACTGTCAAATGCCATGCGTCTTTTAGTTAGATATGTTAACAATTATCTTAGATAAACCTAGTTTATTAAACAAATGGTCTAGATGTGGTCCTCAATTATTTTAAGTTAATTATAGCTGTTAATTGGCGTTGGCCTGTCTTACCATCATGTGTTTCATCATTGTGCGTCTAGAAGGGGAGAGTGCTGGGTTAGCGTTTGCTTTCTATTCCATTGACATACAGAGTGTTCTGAATATTCACTCAATTCAGAACCCTCAAAAAAGGGAGTGCCAGTAAAAACCTGACAAGATTGTAGTTTGTCTACAAACACACACATAATTCGGTACTATTTTTGCAACTAGTGCAATTATAGAATCTGTTGCTTCTTTTCAGCGGTGCCTCACAGGTAGACAAATAATCACTGCGCCAAAAACAGTGCAGTGTTACAAATTACAATGTTGTTGGGTTATTAATGGCATCCATTTTGAGTAATTGACTATTTGGAACACGTATAAATCTTTGGAAAATAATTACAAGTCAAGTCAACTTTATTTATGTAGCAAATTTCATGCACAAGGCAGACAACTGCATTCCCCTCACATGAACAGGAGCTAGGCTAATGTAACTCTGCAAGTCAATAAAAGCTACGAACGGAAAGCCAACACTAACCCAGAGAACTCCCCATCTGACCGCACATTGATGATTTTGGAATTAAATAACTTGTCTTAATCTGGGTAAAACAGGCAAACAGCTATTTATAGATATCTTTGTTTATCCCTTTAAATAATTTGTTATTTTGTACCAGAGCTCTGTCTGGTAATGTGATTGAGATTTCTGTGCAAACTTTAATTAAAGATGCTGTATGTAGAATTTAGTGTTATTGAATCCTACACACCTTTAAGATCATTAACTTTAGCATGTGGCTATCAAGCAGCTCTAACCGAGGTTCCTCTGCAGGCCATTCTGCACAGCGAGGGTCACGTGGACGACGGGCTGACGCTCTCCCGCTCCCAGAGAGAGGAGTCGGGCATCGCCAGGCTCATCCGCACGGCGGTTCACCTCTTCACTGCATTCGTCAGGTTCACACACTCAACCATACTGGCCTCCTGTAGTCTCAGTCCACAGAGGGCAAGAGCCGTGGTGTGTCAGTGGCAGGGATGTCATGGTTAGATTGACGTTGTGACACAGTGATCTGCTATGCATGCTTATTAACGAGTGCCGCTTGATGATGATATGGCTAACTTAAAAATATTTCGATTAAATGTTTAGTAAAAAAAGATGAGGGATTGATTTCAACTGACTTTACAAAACGAGGTATGGAAGTTCTGCGTGTTTTGGCCTCCATTATGTAAAATTGTGCGTAGTCACGCATTTTCCATATCACCTTTTATACATTGGATAATCAAACCATGCCTTTTCGTAGTGTATTTGTCAGATTATATATTTGATTTTTATAGGAAACTGGACGGTCTGGATCAACAAGAAAACGTCTCCTCGGTAAACCTCCAACTAGAGACAATACAACTCTGTCTGGGGGATCTGATTCATTTCTTCAAGCCCCCAGAGGAGGGACTGGGGCATGAGACCTACCAGAACGGCCTGAAGACCTTGAAGAAAAGACAAAGCCTGTTTCAAGAGGAGGTACACAGAGTGAACATTGTTCATAACATTACATTTACACCCAACGTTGTTATGCTAGTAATCTTACATCGAAGGGAACGTTTTGTGCTGTTATTTGGCATTTCTATGTGTTGTCTTGTATTTAGTTTGATCATTTGCGTTGTTTCTGTCGAAATGTTATTGTGTTGTACTTGCATATTTTGTGTTCCTTTGTGTTTTTCTATTTCCTGTTGTGTTATTTGGGTTGTGTGTTCTAATGTTTTTTTGTGTTGTGTTTAATTGTGTGTTATTTTGTTTGTGCGTGTGTCCTTCCTGGCTTCCAGGGCGTGGTGAACCTGGTGGTGGACTGCCTTGATCGTCTCCATCTGTACACCAGCGCCGCTAACTTTGCTGAATCTGTTGGGGGGAGCGGAGAGGGAGAAGGCTGGGAAAGCCTCCTCAATGTTTTCTATCAACTACTGGGTCAGAAGGAATACAAACCACACACATTGATCTTGCTTTAATGAGGATCATTCATCACCATAATGATATGAACTACATAATAACGTTTTATTGGTCAGAAAACAATTAACAACAATGATGGCTCCAGAGAATAATAATATTTTTTATTTATTTATTTTTCACCAGTACAATTATTGAGAAATGGTTGTATCTTAGCTGCAGATAGTTAATCAATGTTAATTAATGAGATTCATCCTTCATCGTGAATTGCTATTACTTAAGGTCTACTGTCTTGCATTCCTCTCCAGCGTCTCTGATCAGGGGGAACCGCAGAAGCTGTGCCCGGTTCTCTTCCTCACTGGACTGGCTGGTGGAGAGGCTGGAGCGAACGGAGGCCTCCACAGGTGTGTGGACCTTTGGGGCACTTTTAGCAAATCTAAAAAGGTCAAATCTAAATTTGTCTTTTACGTAATGCTTCAAGGAATTTATTCTTATTTCTGTTCTGTTTAAGCAGTTGATTTCATTGGTGTAGTTGTAGTTTAGCGTTTAGTCTGCTGGAATCTGTCGATGAAACATTTGGAATTAAAAGTCAAAGCAGCCTCATGTTGCTACGCTGCAACGCTGATCCTCCAGTTGGATAAGCGTTGCAAAGCAAACGGAAAAGGTCTATCTTCTTCCATTTATCTTGGGAGATATTTTGACGGGCATCACTCATGATCAAATACCACCTTGGACAGCCTACATTAATCCCTGATGTTTGCTCGGTGGGGTTTAATTAGCAGTCATTATCTGTGCAATGAATACAGAAAACAGCCACAGTGCCGTGGGTGCTCCCTGTAATAGGCGTACTCCTGTCTGTCATCTAAAGGTGTCTTGGAGGTTCTGCACTGCATGGTGCTGGAGAGCCCAGAGGCCCTCAATGTCATTAAAGGGGGACACATCCAATCCATAATTTCCCTCCTGGATAAACATGGACGAAATCACAAGGTCATGCATGAATATATTACTTGGGGTTTGGGAGCAGAGAGGGGAGAGACCTAGAAAAGAAAAAAAGCAATTATCCAATAGCTAATTGTTTTTGTCAATCTCTGTTCTGTTAAATAGGTCCTAAATGTGTTTCTTGTGTTTCTTTTTCTTTTGTCAATGCACACATGTTTATGTATATAGAATATATTATATATATATCTGCAATATATGTACTTTTAAATGTGACATATTTTAAAAGACTTACCGGTATATTCTTTCACAATACAGCGGTTAAAACTATTTTAGATAGTGCCATGGCCCCAATTGTATCGTCTAGATCTGCTGCCTCGAACCATTGTACCATAACCCTGTCAACGTGTCATTTGTGGGACACCGTGACGGATACCCCCAGGTGCTGGAGGTGCTGTCGTCCCTGTCTCTGTGTCACGGCATGGCCGTGCGCTCCAACCAGAACCTCATCTGTCACGGCCTGCTCCCCGACCGAGACCTGCTTCTGCAGAGCCAGCTGGTCAACCAGGTCACAAGGTAGAGCAGCAGTCGCCCTCTTATGTGGAGGTTTTATTTATTTCCAAGTTGAATCAGAGAATAAACCCCTAGAGAGGCAGCATCTCGTTTTCAAGGGGGTCCTCAGGCACAGAACATTTAGACAATGTTAAACAATCAACATTGTAGCATCAACCCACCATCCCAAATAATTGGCAACAAGAAATAAACAAATGAACAGAACTAACAATAACATGTCAAAGTCTACTTATAAACTAAAAGCGAAGGTATATACAATCCAAAACACGTGGTAGTAGTAGCAACAAGTAGATTTAAGGTGAACAAGCAAAGAAGCCTTGAAGTCATGAAAAGAAGTATGGTGCATTGTATTCTGATGGTGCTTCAAACTTAAGTTGTGATTGTCCTCGTTCTATACCCGCTGCATTTAAACCTCTGTGTAAGCGCATGGTTTTCCTCTTGTCTTCCGCCCTCTTACCACTAGCATGAGGCCCAACGTATTCCTGGCCCTTGGGGATGGGTCGGCCCAGCATCGCAGGTGGTACTACGAACTGGCAGTGGACCGTGTTGAGCCCTTCCTCACGGCCGAGCCCACCCACCTGCGCGTGGGCTGGGCCTGCACCGAGGGCTACAACCCCTGGCCCACCGCCGGCGAGGGCTTTGGGGGCGATGGGGTGGGAGATGACCTCTACTCCTATGGCTTCGACGGGCTCCGTCTCTGGTCAGGTGGGCGAACAGGAAGAACACAGGATGGATCCAGTTTGGGTGCCGCTGGTACAGACAGATTAAAGGTCCCATGGCATGAGAATCTCACTTTATGAGGTTTTCTAACATTAACATGAGTTCCCCTAGCCTGCCTGTGGTCCCCAAGTGGCTAAAACTTGTGTTCGGTGTAAAACGAGCACTAGGTATCCTGCTCACCTTTGAAAAAATGGAAGCTCAGGTGCGCTAATTTGGGATGTCCCAAATGTCGTCATTAGGGGCCAAGTTACTTCCCCTTTCTCTGCCTTGCCCGCCCAGAGAATGCCATGCCATGCCAATGAGACAATGAGCGACCCGCCACATGTGTGTGTGTGTGTGTGTATGTGATACACACACTGTAATTCAAGTGTTGTACACTTCTTTGTTATTTGGATAACCGTTCTGCTGTTGGTGTTATGGCGCATAACACGTCGGTTCTTTGACGTCTCTGGTATTTCCACAACAAGACTGTAGTTGGGGTTATCTCAGCCATGGTTTAGAAGGAATTGAGGGAAAGGAACTTTGGCTTTGACTCCCTGAAGTACATGAACCACGACATGGAGGAGAAAGGGATTGCTGCCAGCGGGCAGCGGGCAGCAGGCGGTTCAGTCTACATCAGATTGATGTGGGAGAACCTGAAGCATTGGTTGTGATACATAATATCATCTGGAGGCGCACACAGCTTTTGGCCGTGATAATATGCATTATATGATATAGATATCTCTGTATTATATGATATTATTAAGTTAAAGAGCTCCAGGACTGTAACGCAAGTGTTGTATACTTCTTTGTTATTCTTTGTTATAACCGTTCTGCTGTTGGTGTTATGGCGCATAACACGTCGGACTCTCGTCTCTGGTCTTTCCACAACAAGACTCATAGTTGGGATTATCTCAGCCATGGTTGAGAAGGAATTAGGGAAAAGGAACGTTGGCTTTGCCTCCATGAAGTACATGAACATGGAGGAGAAAGCGATTGTTGCCCGCGATTATTTAGATATATTTCAAATTCAATTTAATTGTCTCCCGCTTGAGCCCCGCTTCCCGCTGTCCGCTGCCGAGGGACCACCGCCTCAGCGCTGCCCGCTGCAGAAGGTGGTGGTGCCCAAGCGCTGCCCGCTGCCGTGGCGGTGGTCCCTCGGCAGCGAGGCTCCGGCGGGAGACAATCAAGGTTAACAATCGCAGGCAACAATCCCTTTCCCCTCCATGTCGTGGTTCAGTCTACTTCAGATTGATGTGGACGTGGAAGAACCAGAGACGTCGGGAGAACCTGACGCATTCGTTTGAGATTTATAATATCGTCTGGTCGCGCACACACCTTTCGGCCGTGCAATATATATTATATGATATAGATATCTATGTATAATATGATATTATTTAGATAGAGATGCAGGACTCCCGCCGGAGCACCCGGAGTGTTCTAGAATATTTACAGAACACGGCCAAAGGCTGTGTGCGCCTTGGCATTGTGATACATCCACTGTAAACAGAGCGCATGGTACCACGGCCGCAAGCTGCTCAGGGCCACACCCCCACCCTCCTCCTTGACCCGCCTCTCTCCTCCTCATTTGCATTAAAGCTACAGACACCGAAACGGCGCGTTTGGGGAAAGCTCAATGTGCGACTGGCTCCTAGCGGCTTTTAATTCTGCACCACAGCTGAATTTTGGGAACATCTTCAAATACTGTATAAGGGGCCCACTAATATCTATATTAAAGCATCCATAAAGTAGCATGCCATGGGACCTTTAATACAGTTTAAGGGTGAAACAAGCATTTACTGACAATGATCAACACTCACTCAAATGCTGCATTCACGTAACATTCGCTGAAATGCTACATTCTCACACTCCATTCCACATTTGAAAAGCGTAATTTCAAAGTGATATCAAAATTCAAATATGGCAAAGACACATCGAGGCTCTGGGATTTACTAACGATCATTAGCAGAATGTTTAACAGTTGCCGTAACCCTCTGGACCCCCCATGGTGCACTGTGCAGGTTGTGTCAGTCGCCGGGTGAGTTCTCCCTTCCCTCACCTGCTGAGAGACGAGGACGTGGTCAGTTGCTGCCTGGACCTTGTGGCGCCCTCCATCTCCTTCCGGGTCAACGGGCTGCCCGTGCAGGGCATGCTGGAGAACTTCAACAGCGACGGCCTGATGCACCCTGTGGTCAGCTTCTCCGCTGGAGTCAAGTCAGTATGAAGGATGTGCATCCATTCCTGATGTTCTGTCTCACCCCATCTCCCCATTAGTTAGTGTGCCTGCTTTTTCAGAATGCTAATTGTAGTGATTATTATCATCAACAAGTCATTGAAAAGAAGCTTCTATCTAAAACAACTTACTGTGCATCCTTTAAATACATGACATTAATGATCAGGTACAAGTTGGGCATCAGAGAGAGGGACTGGTATATTACAGATGTTGGGGATGAACCTATAACCCTTTGGTTAAAGTTGATCACCCTCTTGACTCATTCTTGCTCCTCTTTTACCCATCTGTGATGAAACATTGCATTCGGATGCCAATGTATTTGTATAATACATGATTGAGTGTTTCAATACAATTATTTTGTCAATGTCACGAGCTCAAACTCCTTCTCCGTCCGGTCCGAACTCTGACCCCCAGGGTGCACTTCCTGTTCGGAGGACGGCACGGAGAGTTCCGCTTCCTGCCCCCGCCGGGTTTCGCCCCGTGCTCCGAGGCCCTGCTGCCCGGGGGGGCCAAGCTGAAGGTGGAGCCCTGCCAGCGCTACAGCCTGGACCCCGAGGACGGGGGGCGGGAGCTCCTGGGCCCCTCCATGGCCCTGCTGCCGCCCACCTTCACCCCCACACCCGTGGACATCAGCAAGGTACGCATGGTGTGATCCCATAGGGGTGGACTGACAGTGCCATGGATCTATGTTGGAGATCAGGACATGCTTTGCGCTGGTATCTTTTTGGTTGCAAAGCAAAGAGCAGTAGCCTTTCTTTGTGAATGGAGTAATGGGAAACGTTTTGTTTTAGTATTACACTTAATAGTACAAATACAAATGTAGCTACCATAAATCACACAGTCCAGAGGTAGTAGTGCTTATATTGTTTTGTTTTATTGTAACAGCTTCTCTCAAATGATATCTATAGGTGGAATTACCTGCGCAACTGGAACACATCCGGGAAAGACTGGCCGAGAATATCCATGAACTTTGGTCAATGGACAAGATAGGACTGGGCTGGGCCTACGGATCTGTAAGAGCAATACAATTAGCAGCACTATGGAAGCAATAATGCATAGGACTACAGACCCTTCTGTCGTATCTTAACATGTTCTGGTGATGTCCATAAAGACAGCATAAAGTCAAACAGTCCAGAAACTCAGGATTGCTGTTTGGTAATAGAACTGCATTTCTCCTCCTTTCAGATCCAACGTGCACCACTTTAATTATGCAAGCCACATACTGCATGCAAAAATCAAATGTATATAGTTAATCTAATTAACCTCCCTCTCTATGTCTGTGGCCTCTTCTGCACCAACTACATTTGGTCTGCCTCGGTTTCTCAAAAACGTCAGGGTGAGGTTGTGTCTGCTGTGTTTGATCTACAGGTGAGAGATGAGGCTAAGCGTTTGGACCCCGGCCTGGTCGAGTTCCAAAAGCTTCCTGAGAAGGAGAAGAACCAGAATCTTCAGATGGCTCAGATAACAATCAAGTACATTTCAACCCTTCTGTCAGAGAGTTTAAGATTCTAATCTAACTATGATGCACTACGATGCACTGTTTCTCATCGTTAAAATTATATATTTTTTGCATTTGATTTATGGATTATTTTGTAATTTGTTAGGTAGAGTTTCAATGAGATTTGGGTAGGGGATGCTCCCTCTTTGAGAGAATGTCCTCAAGACAAACACACACACACAATATTGGCATTGCCACCACGCTCAGTGCGCCAGCATTGTCTGATAAACAATATTTCACCTTAAGGACGCTCCTCGCTCTTGGATTCCACATTGGGCTGGCAGACGACCACGCTGAGAAACACCTTCAGTACATACGGCTTTCAGCAAAGTAGGTATCACAGCAGAGAACACATTGTCCATTGTCAAGGTGGCTCGCACCCTGACACCATTTCTGTGCCAATACAGAAACTCATGAGTTAGTACTTCATATCAGCCACGGCTGACAAAATACAGACTGTGATAACGTTTCGTCATTTCGTCATTCTTGACACGAACAGCAACCGCGAACGTCTATAAACAAGAGGCAGGCAGAGGCGCTGTCATCCGTCTGTCTGGCAGCTGGGACCCAGACATATTGATTCCCTCTAATTGATTGTGATTTGTGGTTGATGTGAGGTATGAGCAGCACAGCGGCTACCGGCCCGCCCCGCTCGACCTGAGCCAGATGGTGCTGGGCGTGGCCCTGGTGACGGCCGTGGACGCCCTGGCCCAGAACGAGCACAACGCCTGGGCCGAGCAGCTCATCGCACAGGGCTGGACCTATGGAGCTCAGCGGGTAGGCGCTGCACAACAGCACCGGAGCGCCTGCACACGTCTAGGATCAGAGTGTCATATAGTCAACAGGGCGGTAGTTGGGAAGATTGGTGAAAGCAGCGATTTTATTATGCAATTTTCAAAGGTTAGTTGTGTGGTAATCGAAGTAATTATATATATGGATCAAAACGGTTCAAATCGAGGTTACATCATCAATTTAAAGTAGTGGAAAGCACTTGTTTAAAGTGTCTGCGTGGGGGTGTGTTCAGGAGGGGAAGGCCAAGAGGAGCCCCCAGCTGGTGCCGTACGGCCTGCTAGAGGAGCAGAGCAGGGAGGCGGGCAGAGACAGTGCCCGGGAGGCGGTCTGCACCCTGCTGGCCTACGGATACAGCCTGGAGCCCCTCGCCCTGGAGCCCGGTACGTCCCCCCCCCCCCTGAGAGCCATCACCCACCACCTTTATCCCCTCAGACCCATGATGAGGCCTCTTTCATAGAGCAGACCACAGCCATCACGGTTTATCGCATGGACCCTGATGGTTGTAAGGACAATCTGAATAGCTTACTTTTTTCGATAACAAAATTGCAATTTAAGCCTAATGTATTTTAGAAAATGTATTTTGTATTGATTTAAAATAATACATTTTGAATTGAATATTGAAAGTTTAACTGTTGCTAATTATATGAGCGTCATAATTCATTTTATGCATTTATTTTATAGTATTGCATTGCATCCTTTTTTGGGCAATACTACTTTCTTGCTTTGGTGCTGCAGCTGCTCTGAGCGACCCGTGCAGTCTGCCCTCCGCCGAGGGGGGCCGGATGTTTCGTGCCGACCAGCGCTACGCGGTGACCCAGGGCCGCTGGTACTTTGAGTTTGAGGTGCTGACGGCGGGGGCCATGAGGGTGGGCTGGGCTCGACCGCAATGCTCCCCGGACCGAGAGCTGGGCTCTGACGACTTGGCCTATGTCTTTGACGGCTCCACGGTGAGCTGGAGTTTCATCAGAAGTTTTATGAATGATGATTTTCAAAAGGATCCATATTGGATGCCTGCGCCATGTAACCTTCTCACTGCAGCGTGTTTAAAATAATAAAACCCATCCACCCAAGGTCCAGTCCACATCGGACATCATATCCTCTCTAAATCAATGTGGTACGTCGAAGAAAAATAAGAAGCAAGAAAATCCCATTCTGAAGAAAAAAGCGATTGCTGCAACGAAAAGGTTAAATGGTGCGGGTGTAAGGGCGTGGGCCGACGTCGACGAGTGTACAAAGTAAGCATCTGGGGCTTCTTCCTCCAACCCTCCAGGCCCAGTGGTTCCACCAGGGGGGCGAGCCTCTGGGCTGTCCCTGGAAGAGGGGTGACGTGGTGGGCTGCCTGCTGGACACGGCCCAGCGCACCATGGTGGTCAGCCTCAACGGGGAGGCACTGCTCAACCACCTGGGCTCGGAGCTGGCCGCCAAAGACTTTGACATCGGAGACGGTGTGTGGCGGGTTTCAAACGATAATGCTTTCTGCACGCATCGATAAGTCTCTCACCAATAGCCCTGTAGCATGCCCCTGTTTTTAGGTGCTTAAAGTTTGGCTTGCTCCGGACAGCTTTGACACAGTGGTCGGATTTTGAGTGGTATAGTAGAAACTTGAATACTAATACTATACTAATACTATAAATAATACTGACTTCACTGATACTGAAAAAGTTCACTGATACTACTCAAAGTTCCATATTCTTGGAATGCACCACCCATTAATATATGATGTAGACGGTGTGTAAGAGTTTAATGTCTGCTCTCCCGCTGTGTCTCTCCACTGCTCTGCTTGATTTCACTCATTCCCCTGATCCCACCTCACAGGCCTGCTGCCTGCGGTGAGCCTTGGGCTGAACCAGGCGGGGAGGCTGAACCTGGGCAGGCAGGGGGCCACGCTTCAGTGCTTTGCCCGCTGTGGCCTCAAGGAGGGCTACCAGCCCTTCGCCGACAACATGGCCAGAGAACCCCCCCTCTGGATGAGCTGGAGGCAGCCTCAGTTCATCTCCGTCCTACCCCACCACCGAGACCTGATGGTTAGTCGGCACCTTTATTGTACTTGTCTGTAGGAGAGGTGCTGCGGCCGCTGGACTGGGACTATTTTTATATTTTCTGTAATGCTTGCAGAGTTTTTCTCTGTTTTCGTACTGGCGTCAGTTTAAATGTTGACCGTAAAAATGAGATGCAAGTGAACGATGCCTTGCTGAAAAGATTGTGAATTCCTACATGTTCGATGAAGGCAATTAGAAATGATTATACCCTGCATTGGAATTACGTGTATTTCAACCGGTTCGTCAAGGTCACCAGAGACAGTGGGAAGGCCGATGCTTCCCCAAGCCTTAAGGTGTCTCAGCGAACGATGGCGTTGTCTAACCTCGGAGGCAGTGAGACGGGCTTCTACCGACTCAGCATGTCTGTCCAGACGGCTGCAGTACTCGCCAGTCCTGCAGGGGGTGCTCTCCCGGGGACCACCAGCCCGGTGTCTCCAAGTAAGTATTCCACAATTCATATTGTTTCCTATTGGTTAAAATTCCCATGCCATGCTACTTTATGGATGCTTATATATAGGTGTTAGTGGGTCCATAATACAGCATTTGAAGACTTTCAAGAAATTCAGCCTTTGTGCAGAATTACAGCCACTACGAGCCAGTCCCACAATGAGCTTTCCACAAACGTGCCGTTTTTTTGTGGCGGGTCAAGGTGAAGGGTGGGGGTGAGGCCATGAGCAGCTTGCGGCCACGGTACCATGCACTAGGGTGTACAGTGGATGTATCGCCATGGCTCGGATTCATCATCTGGAGGCGCACACAGCTTTTGGCCGTGTTCTGTAATATTCAAGAAAACTGTGGGTGCGGGAGTCCTGGAGCTCTATTTCTAAATAATATCATATTATACATAGATATCTATATCATAATATTTATTATTACGGCCAAAAGCTGTGTGCGCCTCCAGATGATATTATGAATCTCAAAAGACTGCGTCGGGTTCTCTGACGTCTCTGGATCTTCCACTTCCACATCAATCTGAAGTAGACTGAACCTCGGCATGGAGGGGAAAGGGATTGTTGCCCGCGATTGTTGACCGCGATTGTCTCCCGCCGGAGCCCCGCTGCCCGCTGCCGAGGCACCACCGCCTCGGTAGCGGGCAGCGTCGAGGCACCACCGCCTCGCGGCGATGGTGCCTCGCCGCGGTGGGGCCTGGCTGCAGTGGGGCCCCTGATGCTAGTGCCTCACGGCGGTGGGGCCTCGTAGTGCTAGTGCCTCACGGCGGTGGGGCCTGGCTGCGGTGGGGCCTCGTGGTGCTAGTGCCTCACGGCGGTGGGGCCTCGTGGTGCTAGTGCCTCGCGGCGGTGGGGCCTGGCTGCGGTGGGGCCTCGTGGTGCTAGTGCCTCGCGGCGGTGGGGCCTGGCTGCGGTGGGGCCTCGTGGTGCTAGTGCCTCACGGCGGTGGGCCCTCGTGGTGCTGGGGCCTCGTGGTGCTAGTGCCTCACGGCGGTGGGCCCTCGTGGTGCTGGGGCCTCGTGGTGCTAGTGCCTCGCGGCGGTGGGGCCTCACGGCATTGTCTCATTGGCGGGCCAAATTCTATGGGCGGGCAAGGCAGAGAAGGGGAGGTACCCCTTCTGACGACGTATGGGACCAAATTCGAAATCGAAGCATCTGAGCTTTCAAGGCGGAGCAGGATAGTGCTTGTTTTACACCTAACACCATTTCTAGCTACTGGGGGACCATAGGGAGGCTAGGGGAACTCATATTGATGTTAGAAGAACTCATAAAGTGAATTCATGCGGATTCATGCTATGGGACCTTTAACATTGGAATAACATTTAGCTAGGGGCCAGTTTGGCTTGTATTGGTTGTATTATTTATGGTTCATGCAGGTTGGTTTCCTGTCAATACAGCGCAATACAAGTGCAATGGTTAGGTCATCCCTTTGTGTGGATTTTAGTGAAGATGGCATATAAATGACCTTTGCTTCGTTTATATGAAATCTTTTGGAATATAAATTAACTTTGCCCTTAAAGTACAGTTGTCCATATGACTTAAAAAGGGCTTCACATTGGCCTATTTTACATAAAATGTAGATTTAAAATTACCATTTGGTCTCACTGATATTTAGGCCCCATGGTATCATCGTCCTCTGTTGTCTGTCCTTAACCTTAAAAAGAGGTCACAAACGATATACTGTTTAACTTAGTTTCGGTTTTCATTTTCTCAACTATCTGGGTCTGCCCACAGGCAGGAAGGAAATGGAGGAGTTTGAGGTGGACTCAGACTTTGAGGTGCTAATGAAGTCTGCCCATGGGTTCTCTGGATCGAGGGACGAGCTGAATCAAAAGGACCAGAGCCACGACAAAACATCCAGGCTCAAGCAGCGGTAGGTTGGGAACGGAGGGTGAGCAGAAAGGAATACACAGCGGAGAAGCCTAAGAGCCTGAGCGTGTTTGTGTGTGTGTGTGTGTGTGTGTGTGTGTGTGTGTGTGTGTGTGTGTGTGTGTGTGTGTGTGTGTGTGTGTGTCTATTTGTGTGTGTCTGTTTCTAAGGTATTTGTCCATGTGTCTGTGGGTATATTTGTGTGTGTGTTTGTGTGTGTCTGTTTATGTGTGTGTGTGTGTGTGTGTGTGTGTGTGTGTGTGTGTGTGTGTGTGTGTGTGTGTGTGTGTGTGTGTGTGTGGGTGTGTGTGTGTGTGTGTGTGTGTGTGTGTGTGTGTGTGTGTGTGTGTGTGTGTGTGTGCGACTGGAGCGTAGGAGGTCACTAGACCTCTCTCAGAACTGGGTATACTGCATGTTGGCTAGAGTTAGAGTTGGAATGGACCTCTTTCACTTTGGTGCACTTTACTCCTGGAATAAGCTGCAAAATACTTTTTGCTGCAAAACAAGATTTGTACATCTTTGTGCGCCTTCAATGGTAAATGTTTTTTTAGCGTTTACAATGTGTAAATGTAAGGTTCTAACGCTATGTGTGTATAATATTGTTATGGCATTCTCTTTGTAATCTCGCCAGCATTTAAATAGGTTCTCCCTCGATGTGTCTCAGAGACCTGAATGAGGAGTCAATAACAAACCAAAGCCTGTGTGTCCTGCAGAAGGTTCATGCTGAAGAAGAACAAACCGGGCTTGGTCTGCAGCAACTCCTCCGCCCGGCTGCTGGAGGACGTGCTCGTGGAGAAGGAAAACAACGGCTGTCTGGTGCAGAGCTCAATGGTAGGAACCCTTTAAGAGAGTTTTCACTGGAACATGATGTTCTTCATTTGTTTAGTTGATATTCATTTATGAATACATTATTCATGTTGTTTGTGGTTTTATGTTGTTAACCCTATGAGGGTATGGGGCAGGAATGACTCGTGGCTAGAGTGATAATTTCTGAGACAAAGCTAGCCCCAACCTGTTTCTAAACGAGCTGTCTCCGAATTAACTGATTAACTATTTATTTTATACTCTTATACATTTCATTATCAACAATAAAAGATCATGAGAGATCTTCTTATAATTTTTTTTCCAGTATTACTACTCAGTACGGGTGCTTCCTGGCCAGGACCCCTTCAATGTGTGGGTGGGCTGGGTGACCTCTGACTTCCACCAGCATGGGCCCACCTTCGACCCTGACAGAACCCGCACCGTGACGGTGACCTTGGGGGACGACAGCGGCAAGGTGCAGGAGAGGTCAGCATGAGCACACTTTTAATCATCAGCACGTGATATTTGTCCAGAATTGAACAGAATTCTAGATGTCGCTGGAGGTTAGGCTTGAGCGGCAGCTATTATTTCACCCTGTCACACCTGGGTAGACAGTATATGACAGTATCTGTCAAAAATATATATATACAAGGTGTGCTGGTGGTGATGGAAGTCATTGCAGAATGTGTGACATTTTATGGTCTACAGTGATCTGTGTCTAAAATGCAATTTGCCTCCTTGGACCAGTTTTTCTGGGTTTAAATACTGAAGACACATATAATAATGGATAGACAGGAAAAAAGGGCCCTTCTTACATATAACCGGTCCAAATCTCAGGCGTGTTCTTGTTTTTGATTAAAAAAAAACACGTAGGACTCATACTTGTAATCAGGTTTAATTTCCCCGGGTCACATCGCTGTATTCAGGAGCGTGAATATCTGTTGAATATCCAATATCTCTGTAACTTTAGAATAAATACTTTGAAATTAAAGCTTACCAGCCAGCCCCTAAACAGACATTTTGGAAGACGTTGTTATCTAGTTGAAGACTAATGATACCCAGTGTGTTAATTCACAAGAATGAATAAAACACTTTTTTTATTATGAAAGTTTTATCATAATAATTCATCAAACTGATATCCAGTGTGTCACGACTACGTGCCTGTGGTGTGTGTGCTCAGCGTGAAGCGAAGTAGCTGCTACATGGTGTGTGCGGGAGAAGCCACCGGTCTGTCCCAGAGCCGGAGGAGCGCGGGCCTTGAGATCGGCTGTCTGGTCAACAGCGCCAGCGGGCTGCTCACCTTCACGTCCAGCGGAGTGGACATGGCCACTTTCTACCAGGTGGGAAGGACATAGAGCGCTCGGGGCGAAATTCACCTGTTCAAAAAGCATGACACAGACCACATAGTGTCACACTACAATCTGGTTCCCCTGTTTCTGATGTTGTGCCATAATGATGATCCATACCCCTCTTGCATATTGCCCAGGTGGAGGGAAGCACAAGGCTGTTCCCTGCCGTCTTCATCAAGCCCACTGCCTCCCAAATGTTTCAGTTCAATCTGGGTTGTGTCAAGGTAACCACTGCTGCCAATTGATCCACTGGCTGTTATACTTTCTCTCCGTGTTTATATCTGGATGCTTTGTCTCTGTTCTCATCGCCCTGCAGAACGTGATGCCGTTGTCAGCGGGTCTCTTCCGCAGCCAGAGGACCAACACGGCTCCTCAGTGCCCTCCCAGGCTGCACGTCCAGCAGCTCTGCCCCGTCTCCTGGACCCGGGTGCCCCAGCAGACGCTGAGGGTGGAGGCGACGCGGCTGGACGCCCGCCACGGCTGGCAGGTGCAGTGCTCCGAGCCGCTGCAGGTCATGAACCTCCACATCCCGGATGAGAACAGGTTGGGAAGAGATGCCCTGTATTTACTGTTTGGTTTGAAAATTTTGAATTCTTCTTTGAAGGAAATGAATATTAAGAGTCATGTTTTGGGTGCTCTTGCATGATGCATCTAATCAAAACTTGGTTGCTGAATGGATTTGAACTACACATTTTAAATAACGTGGTATGAATTAACTGATGGAATATCCTACTTCCTCTCGCAAAGCCAGTGTGGTAGCAGGGAAAACCCATTTTGAAATACTTCATAATGGGTGCAGTCCATCTGTGATGGACTGCAGCGGTCTGCCAAGGCATGCATAACAATCAGATTTTGCGGATTACAAAGAAATTTGAATGAAACAAACACGTTGCAAATGATGAGCCGCTGAGAGTTGGGAGTAGAGGTGTCACGGGTCATACGCAAATGCTGCAATGTAGTATAACATTTAAATCTGTTGTAACCTTATTATGTAGGATCAGAGTGATGTATACGTAAGGTTTAATGTTACGTCAGGGATAATGGAACCCGACATTTACCCAGACACGGGTATCATTGGTTCGTATGGTTTATTGCTTCTTCTGAGTCTAAAACATATAGGGCCATATTTTAACGGTCTGAAACGCAAGTTAGAAGTGCCAAGCGCAAGTTGCTTTGTGGGCAGTTCTATAGCGACTCTTGCGCCCTGCGCAAATCTAAAAAGGGTTGGTCTGAAGTAGCCTAATTACCTGTAGGTGTGGTTTGGGCGTAACGTGCAATAAACCAATGAGAGTGCCAGCTCCCATCCCCTTTAAGAGCCATGACCGATTTGAATCTGACGAGTTGATATTTTGACAGCGCGTCTGCAGTCTCCGATGAGACGGATGCACATGAATTTCAAACTTCAAATGGCTCAGTTTATGGCCAAATAATATGGCCTAATTCACACATGGAATAAGGTTTTCTTCCACAACTTCAGAAATACTGAGTCCTCAAATAAAATTTGTCACAGAAAACACATGCGGTAACTGTGGTTCTATTTAATGATATACGCAATACATTATAAACATCGTTTCTTATCAGTATTGTTTGCATTATCGTTATCAACTTGTGTTCCTAAAATATGCTTGTGTCCCCCCGTTAATATACATTGCCATGGACTGTATTATGCGCTACGTGTTTAGTTTGCGTGTGTTTAAACAGATGGACGCACACACGCGCGCCCGCATTCATTAATTCTTTTACACATGCGCGCCCGCTTTCATTCATTCTTTTTAACACTCACTCGCGGCAAAACAATGTTTTCTCACGATCAAATACTCATCAATCCTAAAAGTTATGTGCATGTACACGATGTCTGTGTCAAGAAAATATGTGTTTGCTGTACGGTGTTTGCAGATGCATTGATTTAAAAGTACAACTTATTACGGCTGTATCAGCTGTTCTTTCCCAAATAATTGACCAAGAATGTTTGGCTAGGTAGATGAGAGAGGCAAAGTATATGCGCAAGGTGCACAAGCGACACTATGCATGCGCCCTTAAAATAGCATCTGAACAACGCGCCACTGCCTTTAAACCAGGTATTTCCTGGTTTGTGGCGCAGATGATTTCTGAAACTGCAAAACTGCAAACTAGCAACGACACATGCGCCAGTGAGAAAGTGAATTGCGCCGGATGCAAGATAGGGCCCTTAGCGTCCATAGCAACAGTATGTTATTCATAGCAACTCTATTATTCAGAAAGGCATATCTTGATTGGATTGCCTTGGAGATTCCTACCCATTACTCAAGGCCGACTTCGGATTCAGTATAGAATCGAACCTCTAGTAGGAATACAGGTGCAAATCTCAATGGCAGGTTTCTGTTAATTAATGGAATTGTATTTTTGGAAAACACTTAAATAATAATCAATAAAGTCATCAAAATAGCCAACACAATTTTAAATCATCAACATCTTACTGATAACCCTGACCCTGTCCATAGGTGCGTGGACATCTTGGAACTGTCGGAACGTCATGACCTCCTGACCTTTCATCACCACACCCTCCTCCTCTACTGCTCCCTCTGTGCCCTTGGCAACGCCAGGGTGAGCCACGCCCTCTGCAGTTACCTGGACCAATCCCAGCTCCTCTATGCCATTCAGAATCCCTATCTCCCTGGGCCGCTGCGAACAGCCTTATATAAACTCCTCATTCAGGTAACAAGGCTTTTTTCTGTCCTCCCCTGTTTTATTATTACGTTCGTTTTAACTGTGAATTGTTCAATCAATAACACATTAGAGATGCTCTACTTCTCCATTGATTTAGTTTGTCCAGTGTTTTCAGTGAATCCAACAAATGAGGTGCACAACCTTTAACACAGTGAGCCTACAACCTAAAACAATGATGTTATGCCCTGCTAAGGTTTACCTCAGCTCCAGCGCCACCGCGTGCCTCATGACCAACCAGGAGTACGTCATTCCCCTGACGGAGCAGGCCAGCTCCCTCACCCTTCAACCAGGCTCGGGTACCACGTGTGCGGGCTCTTCCGGTCCACCTAGTCCCATTCCGAGCATGGCCCTCAGCACCTCCCTCAAGCCCAAGATGCTCCTCTCCTTGACCTGCTTTGTGCGTGCGAGCAACGGGATCGCGGACGCTAGCGGAGAAGGTAGCGGCGGCGGCCCCGAGCCCTCAGTCTTCACGGGCAGCCCGCGCATCCCCCTGGAGCAGCTGAAGAGCCTCACCGTGGAGCTGCTCAGCGCGGCAGTGGGGGCGGCGGGGCAGGGCGTCCGCGACCCAGAAGGGGGCAGTGTTGAGCTGCTGCTGGTGCCGCCACTCCGGCTGTTCTACAGCCTGCTGGTCATGGGGGTGTTTGGGGACGAGGATCTGGGTAAGGTGCTGGAGCTGATCGAGCCCGGAGTCTTCCGCAGGGATCCCCGTGGCGAGGAAAAGGGGACGCTTGATGACCAGGGGGGCCGTGGGGGTGGTGATGATGATGATGATGATGAGGATGATGATGATGATGATAATGATGGATTTAGGAAAGAGCAGATGGGCTACAAAGGCGGGAAGGAAAACATTCCCAAACAAGGGCTACTCAAGATGAAGCTGCCCGAAGCTGTCAAACTGGAGGTAAATGTGCATACATATCTTTCCACTTTGATCTCATAACACCTTCTTTAGGCGATATTTACTCTAGCCTTCTTTTCTTTTATTGAATCCCCAAATTTCCCATCTGGGACTCATAAAGTGTACCTTCTCTCACTTAGCTCTGAAAATCCCTACAAGAGCAAAGCTAAACATACCACATTTCCCCTGCAATTACCTCCACTAAATTACCTCTCTATCGCTCTCTCTCTCATTCTGACTGTCCATCTCTCGCACTCTCTCTCTCTCCCTCTCACTTACTATCTCTCTCACTGTTTGTCTCACGCTCTCTCTCACTCTCGCTGTTGATCACGCTGTCTATCTTTCACATTCTCTCTCACTCACTCTCGCTGTCTATCTCTCACACTGTCTATCTTTCACGTTCTCTCTCTCACTCTCGCTGTCTATCTCTCACGCTCTCTATCTTTCACACTCTCTTCCTCGTTCTCTCTCTCTCTCCCCCTCACTCTCTATTTCTCTCTCTCTCTTTCTCTCTCTCCCTCACTCTCTCTCTCTCTCTCTCTCCCCCTCACTCTCTCTTTCTCTCTCTCTCTTTCTCTCTCTCTCCCTCACTCTCTCTCTCCCCCCCCCTCCCTCCCTCCCTCTCCCTCACCCTCCCTCCCCTCCAGCTGTGCCAGCTCCTGTCCTACCTGTGTGACTGCCAGGTGCGCCACAGGGTGGAGGCGGCGGCGGCCTTCTCGGAGAGCTTCGTGGGCCGGCTGCAGGAGAACCAGCGCCTGCGCTACAACCAGGTGATGGAGGCGTTTAACATGTCCGCCGCCCTCACCGCCCGCAAGACCAAGGAGTTCCGCTCCCCTCCGCTGGAGCAGGTGGGTGGACCCCTCCCTCACACGCCGATGGCATTAATATTGAATATGACATGGCAATATGATGCTATAACAATTTGCTGTTAGTGGCAGATAAAGGAGGCTATTTTGTGGAAATGGGTTTTGAGAAAATTGCAAAGCTGTTCATAACGAGCAAGATACGAACAAAGTGTTTTAATATGCTTAAACTGCAGTTTGGCTTATTATTCAAATAATTCTAAAACCGGTGTGAAATGTTGGTATCTGGTAGTATGTTGATGTAACGGCGATTGCAATCCCTTCGTCCATTCATCCATCCATCTGTCTCTAAAACCATATGCGGTTCAGCCGAGCAGCGGCGGGGAATGTCTCTGCCTGCTCACGCCTTTCATGGCAGCACGAGGCTGGATCCGAGCCCGGCTCATTATTTTTGCTCGGACATGCGTCACCGTCCTCCCTCTCAGATGAACATGCTGCTGAGCTTCAGATCGGATCAGGACCACGACGACTGTCCCTGTCCAGAGGAGATCCAGGACCTGCTACACGACTTCCACCACCGCCTCACCGCACACTGTGGTAAACCGCACGCACACTGAAGTTGTTGTTTTGTTTTTTTTTGGTTTGTATCTCGTGTTTCTGCACCAATACACCGCAGTAAATTGCTTGTGTGTGAAAGCTTACGAGGCAATAAAACCTGACTGATTCTGAAAAGGAAACCCAATTACCGATGCACTCTGAATGCGCAATGACCTGTTCTGCCCCGAACGATCCCAGAGGAAGCACTCACCACGGGGCTGGTTGGTATTGAAGAAGACACTTCCTATTTTGTGTGCGCCTCCTGTCCCCGGAGCAGGAATTGACACAGATGGTGATCAGGAGAGCGATGAGGGAACAGAGAGCAACATTAAAGACCGACTCGTCAGCCTGATAAGGAGGGTCATCGGCAGAAAAAAGAATTGCACAGACAGCGAGATTGAACGCAGATCAAAGTCTCCCAGTGGGTTTTAAGTTACAAGACCTTTTTATTTTCTCTTTGGGTGTGCTTGTGTGAGTTTGAGTGCTTTTGTGCATGTGTGTGTGTGTGTGTGTGTGTGCATGCGCGTTTGCAGTTTTGTTACCACTGATGGCATCATAGAAATGATGATGAAAATAACCAATGCAAAGAAATGATGTAACAAACCGCCCATCAGCATGTGCTCTTAACCCACGATCACAACTGTTTATTCAGGTTTGGATACCACATATATAGCATTAATCCTAGGGTAGGCCTTTGATTTTTGAAACATCTTTACAAAATGCATATACTGTTATATAGCAATTAATAAATCATATGCCCTGACCAAAAGTGATTGAATAAGCCTGTCCAATCATTTCACTCGGGAAGAATGAAATGATTGGACGGCACCCCTGTCTATCAGAGTCCTCCTCAAGGCTAGGTGGCTAGTCATGCGATTTTGGGGAGTCACTTTGATTTAAATCAAGTCATGATTTAATTACAATCTTTTCATTATCCTAGCAAACGATTTTTTACAAATTGTTTGCATCATGCAAAAACATTATACTTCAATTACTATTCTTATCTCTTATAAATCAGCAATAAGCTCCCCCAGCTCACTCGTCTGACTGGTAGTAATCTGCAAACAGAGCATCATTCTGTTAACTACTATTCCCACCCCCCTCCCCCCTCCAGTGTCCCTCAAGGAGCTCATCTCGGCGACGGTGGTCCTCTGGGCCCAGGAGAGCGAGGTGGGCGACCCGGCTCTGGTGAGGGCCATGTTCTCCCTGCTGCACCGCCAGTACCAGGGCCTGGCGGGCCAGATGGGAGCGCCGCTCCGCAGGGCCTACACCATCAGCCGGGCCTCGGTGGAGGACGCCGTGGGCCTGCTGGCCTCGCTGGGGCAGATCCGATCGCTGCTCAGCGTCCGCATGGGGGGCGAGGAGGAGCGGCTGATGATCCGAGGGCTCGGGTAGGTCTCGGGGACGTCGTGTGTTTCTTCCTCGCCGTGCGTCAGTGAATCTAGATTACATTTTGGCTGAATTACCCTGGAGGGTCTGCTGCTCTGCTGTCGTTATCCGAACCTCAGCGGGGCGTGCGTGCTGAACGGCGCACGTGGGGAGTGGGGTGTACTCATACCTACGGAAAACCATCAAGACAGTCAGACAATCAGAGTCACGTCCCTAGTCTGATCATAAACCGTAGTATACTACTAGAGCCAGTAGAACGGACAGTAACAGCCTAGTAACAAGGCCCTGTTGTATAGTCAGCCTGCCGACATTAACTGATGCTTTCTAGAAATTGTAGCAACAAACATAGAAAACACAAAAGATATTCTTGTAACTTACTTCTTCACAGACTTGCATTTTTAAGCTATTAGTGTTATGTTTCTAGCTGAAGTAATGTTCATAGTGATGACTAATATTCATTTCTGCACGATCAGGTGAGCTGTACGCTCATTTAATCTCGTTCTAAGAGGTCTAGTGGACCAATCAGGTTGATACTACAGTGGTATAATCACATGCTTCTGTCAGGGGAGACGTTAAAGGGGACCTATTATGCTTTTCGACTTTTATGACCTATAAACGTTGTTTTAATGATTGATAGTCATGTTTATCCGTACACAAAAAACGATGTAGATTTTCGGGAAACTCTTCCTCTCATCTGGGCGCTTTCGGCATTCTCTGTCAATGCTCGGTTTCGTCCTTCTCCGCCCCCTCGCCCCCCTCCTGCCAACCCAACTCCGTTGTGATTGGTTACCTTCCTTGAAGCGCGCGCGCGGGCAGATTTGACCATGCCTATGGGGGCGCGGCAGGAGTGCATCTACGTAGATGATTTCCCGGAAATGTGAATCGCAAACGTTGTCCCGAGTGTTTAGCGCTCTGCACAGCCACCCCAGACTGTCAGCAGGGAATACGTCGAAATGCATGTACGTCATTATTTTACACTTAAGTATGGTTAAACATGACTATCAATCATTATAACAACGTTTATAGGTAATGAAAGTCGAAAAAAGCATAATAGTTCCCCTTTAATCACTTATATTGTCATCTGAGTGCCCCGACGTCACTGTTTACCTGCAGGGATATCATGAACAACAAGGTGTTCTACCAGCACCCAGACCTGATGAGGGCGCTGGGGATGCACGAGACTGTGATGGAGGTGATGGTCAACGTGCTGGGGGAGGGAGAGTCCAAGGTAAGGAGCGGTCATCATGGTCTTCATCATCGTAGAGTTCACCACATAAAGAGCTGTGACATTGCTTCACCACACCGTTCCACCATCAGAGGTCGTTAGAAAATGATCCATTGTGAAGTCACTCACAGTGGGCTATTAGCGCGCTTTAAATTAGGAGAATCTTTTCCCTTGACTTGCGTGACTAAGTCGTCGCTGATCCGCTCTAATCCCACTGATGTGAATCCTGCCTTGCTCTCCTGCCTCTCTTGGCGCGACCTCTCCCTCTCTCTCTCTCTCTCTCTCTCTCTCTCTCCCTCTCTCTCTCTCCCTTTGTCTCTCTCTTGCTCTCGCTCTCTCTCTCTCTCTCTCTCTCTCTCTCTCTCTCTCTCTCTCTCTCTCTCTCTCTCTCTCTCTCTCTCTCTCCTTGCGTTCCACCGCGATGTCACGGCAGGAGATCAGCTTCCCCAAGATGGTGGCCCACTGTTGCCGGTTCCTGTGCTACTTCTGCCGCATCAGCCGCCGCAACCAGGGCGCTCTGTTCGACCGCCTCAGCTACCTTCTGGAGAACAGCAGCGTGGGACTAGGTGAACCAGCTCCTCCTCCCCTCCTCCCCTTCTTTACTTATTCACACTGGCTCTAACATCTCTACGGCCCACAAAGTTGCTCATAAACCCTCTCCTACAGGAGCCATTCACACTCATCGGCCACGCGCCAGGAGATAGGCTTCAGTCATCGTTACCCTTTCCAGCACTATTAAGCCTCCTTTTAAAGCTATAGAATTCCAAGGATTTATTTTGGAATTTCTGATTCTTGGTCCCTAGCCTCTCCATCCATGCGTGGAGCCACACCCCTGGACGTGGCTGCAGCCTCAGT